>NC_088909.1:109035930-109368787 GCF_037157495.1 Lathamus discolor | reverse complement strand
GTCTTCCCAAGGCTTTTGCATGCCGGCTCTCACGCAGCAGTGCTGGGGGAGATACCTGCAAGGTCTCAGCTGGAGATTGACCCTACAGAGGGAGGAGAAAGCAGACAGCATTCCTCTTCCCACGGGAATGTTTGCTGCAGTCTGACCCCCTCCCCAGCCTTCTCCAAGGGTGACTGGCTTGCTGGCCAAGGATTTCCCTGGATAACCTCCTCACCAGGCTCTTTCTAACCCCAAGGGCTGCAGGGAGGTGGTAGGGTGGGAGCCAGCCCCTTGCCACGGGGTAGACCAGGTCCCTGCTGGTCCCACCAGCTGTTGGGAAAGAGGTTTGGAATCAGAAACTGAGCATGGAAGGACACCCAGGACATGGCAATGGATCCCAGGAGAGCTGTGGAGGTGGTACAGGGTGGGACTGGGTACCTGCCTGATGGCCTCAGCCTTGCGAAAGGGGCTGGAGTGGGGCTGCAGTTTTACTTACATGAACCATGGGCTCTCTTGGAGATTAACCCCTTGGCTGTGAGCTGCCTGCATGAACACATGCTCTGTGTCCTGGGGGTTTCCAAAGGGTTAGTGTATTCAAAGTTATTCTGGCTATTTGATGTATTCTGTGTGCGATGGGATTAATGTTGCCTGATGGAGGAAGTCACTCTCCTTCCCTGGGATTTCTCATATGGAAGGGCTGCTGGAGCCATGCGAAAGAGGGAACATCTGACAGATTAAAAAAAAAAAAAAAAAAGGAAAAAAAAAAAAAGAAAAAAAATCAGGTTTTCCTTCTGGGTACGGGCTTTTTGCTTCCAAATTTCTCTTTGAAGCTGGGTCTGCAGTAGCAGGGGAAGGTGTCTGCCAGATGAACAGGGCATTTGATACCACTCTAACAAGTCAAAACAGGAGTAGGGATGGAGCAAGCCCACAGGTGAAGACAGCAGACATTCATCTGCTCTGGCCAGGGCCCTGGTCCCTGGTTGTCTTTCTCTGAGTGTTCAGGTACATTGTGACAGCTCTCTTGCCACCCAGCTCCCTTGGGAAGACCTCGCTATGTGGGTTGTCTACATGCTAAGGTAACGTGATAGCTTCCACCCATGATGTAGCAGGAGGCCACCGAACTGGAGACCTGCTAAGGACCTCTGTCCTACTGCAGCAAACAGCCATGACCAGCAATCCCTCCTGTTTGGGACATCCAGTTATACCAGTCCTCAAAACAATTGCATGGATGAGATGGGATCTCCCTGGCTCATCCTTGTTTGTAGGAGCTGGCACTTGGCACGGTGATGCAATACAGCATTGCCATTTCCCCACATAGCTCCTGGCAGGACAAAGCCAACATGTGCCTGGAAAGATGTTGGTTGTGGGAGGATATAGAAGAAACGTGATGGGGAGGGAAGTCATTGCACAAGGTTCCTGGGGGAGGGATGTGAAAGAGAAGAGGGAGCTTGTGGTGGTTATGGAAGGGTGAATAGGGTGGGAACTGAGAAGAGAAGGATGGAGACAAAGAGATAAAGAGATGTGGAGGGAAGCAGAGGTTAAATCACAGAGGACCTGGAAGGTGTTGAAGGTGACACGGAGATGCACTGGGGCAGTGCAAGCAGAGGGTGATTACAGAGGTCTAAGTGAGGCAAAGGAGAGGAGGACACCAAAAGAAGGCAGGGTCATTTCAGCATTATTGACTGTGAATTCCCTGCTAATGCTCCACTGTCTGTGTTTTGTCCTAGGGCACTAAATGAGAATATGGCCAATGGCATTGAAGATCTTATTGGGATCCCATTCCCAAACCACAGCAGTGAAGTCTTATGTGGTTTAAATGAGCAGCGGCATGATGGTCTCCTCTGTGATGTCATCCTCATTGTACAGGACCAGGAGTACCGGACCCATCGATCCGTCCTTGCTGCCTGCAGCAAGTACTTCAAAAAACTCTTCACTACCGGCACTTTAACAGACCAGCCCTATGTTTACGAGATTGACTTTGTCAAGCCTGAAGCACTTTCTGCCATCCTCGAGTTTGCCTACACCTCAACCCTCACCATCACCACCTCAAATGTCAAGCACATCCTCAGCGCTGCCAAGATGCTGGAGATCCAGTGCATTATCAATGTATGCCTTGAAATCATGGAGCCTGACAGAGAGGCAGAAGAGGAAGATGACAAAGATGACGAAGATGATGATGAAGATGAAGAAGAAGAGGAGGAGGAAGAGGAGGAGGAGGAGGAAGTGGAAAATTTTGTCAATCAGGAGAATCTAACTGATGTCCAAGAAGTAAGCTGTCACCAAAGCCCTTCTAAGTCTGATCTTACCGAAGAAGCATATACAGAAGCACCTAAAGACTGTCCAAATCACTACCCAGCCAACAACTCCTCTGGACACTTGGGCGTGATACGAGACTTCTCCATCGAGTCCTTGCTAAGGGAAAACTTGTACCCTAAGTCGAACATCCCAGAAAGGAGGCCAGCTCTCTCTCCTTTTGCCCCTAGCTTCTTCCCACATCTATGGAATGGAGATTTTAACTCCTTCTCCCAGCTCAAGGAGCCACAAGTAGACAACGGCCCCTTAGATCTGGTGATCAAAAAGAGGAAGATCAAGGAAGAGGAGGAGAAGGAAGACCTGCCTCCACCTCCTTTCCCTAATGACTTCTTCAAGGACATATTTACCAACACCCCAGCAGCTCCCTTAGGGCACATTAAGGCAGAGACTGAGTATAGCGCTTATCTCAATTTCCTAAGCGCTACCCAGTTTGGAGGAGTTTTTCCACCATGGCCCCTGGAGGAAGAGAGGAAGATAAAGCCCAAGGCGTCACAGCAATGTCCCATCTGTAACAAAGTCATCATGGGAGCCGGCAAGCTGCCCAGACACATGAGGACCCACACAGGAGAGAAGCCGTATATGTGCAATATCTGTGAAGTCCGCTTTACCAGGTATGTGTTGGGTACCTCTGCTGTGCGTGGCCATGTGTGGGGAGGGCGGTGGTGGTGGTTGGGGGGGCCACGTCATGACCTGTGGGTGACTCCTAAGCTGGACATATATCTTTCCCCCAAAAGCGGTAAAGAAGGCAGGGCATGATCTCTATCCCTTCTGAAAAACAAAAAGAAAGGAAGAGAGGGTGGAGGAAAGAAATGAACCTACTGATTTTGGTAGGTTGTGGATCACATCCACAACTCACTGGATCCATCCCTTCACTGAACAAAAGCTTAAATAAGCAACAGGGTATTTTCAACCCCACCATAGTTCACCACAGCTGGACCAGAAGGAGCTGGAAAACAGATGGTCAAACAGTAAAGGAGGTTTCATCTCTAACGTGCTGCGAGATGCATTGAGCTGGGAGGGCCATCTAGCTGTGGGATGTAATTAGTTCGGGTTTGCACATTTTGGCATCAGTGCAGACCACAACCCAGTTGCACATGTTTAGACATACGAGGGTCTGGGGTTTCTGAGGCTAGGTCCTAATTATTATATGTTAATAGTGAGGTGGGGTCAGTCTCTTCTCCCAAGTAACAAGCAACAGGACAAGGGGAAACAGCCTCAAGCTGCACCAGGGGAAGCTTAGCTGGATAGTAGGAAAAATGTCTTCACGGAAAGGATTGTCAAGCTCTGGAACAGGCTGCCCAGGGCAGTGGTGGAGTCACCATCCCTGGAGGTGTTTAAAAGACATGTGGATGTGGCATTTGGGACATGGGTTAGTGGTGGACTTGGCAGTGTTGGCTTCATGGTTGTATTTGATGATGTTAAGGGTAGTTTCCAACTTAAATGATTCCATGATTCATCACCCTGAACACTGGCCACCCAAGAGCCTGGCACCTCAACTCCCTCTGTGGTCAGTGGAAAGATATCAGCACCATCAGAGCGGTAGATGAGGGAAGGAGATGAGCAAAGGTGCCATCCCAGACCCCAAAGACAGGGTTTAACTAAAGCAACTAACTTTTGGGTACCTAGGTTACATGAGACCAGCCCCAGCGTGGGCTGCTCCAAGGCAGGCATGACCAGCCAGTCCACCCCTCCTACCAAATCCCAGCCTTTGCACTTCTCTTTACCACAGCAAACCCCTCAATAGTAATAAATCAGAGCAGGCTACACAAATCTAATGCTACTGCTTGCAACCCTTCTCTGAAAAGCTGGGCAGATTTAATCGGTGAGCGGAGACAAATAGATTCCTGGACCTGCTCTTGCTGGGTATAATTAATATCTAATGAGTACAATCTTTACCATAATAATAAAGCTTTCTGACAAGACCATGGTATTTCAGCTCCTGGCTGCGTGTGAGAGAGAGAGCCCTATTAAGCTGGGGCGAGCAAACCAGAGGAAAATAATATGCACAGTAGGCAAAAGTGAGCTCCTGACAATGTCCGGACACCTGGGGTGCTCCCACATTCAGCCTGCCTTTTCTTCTCCATCCCTGTGATAATATTCAAGTGGAAGTTATGCAGATGATGAGGATTTGACCTGAAAATAAATTTCCATGCTCCTCTCCATTAACGCAGCAGACACCGTATTATAATGCAGGGAACATCATGCCTCGGGCTGGTGCATGCGACGTGAGCCGGCTCCCCTTGCTATGTGCAGGGGAAAGGCCGCTGCCGGGTGCTAATTCCCACCTGCAGGAATTCAGATCTGGATCCTGCTGCATCCTGAGGTTAGTGCTGGGTTGTCACCTCCAGATAGGCGGGCTCTTCCGGGAGGAGTGGGATGGGTTCAGCCCAGTGAGTGTGGCTGCATCCCAGGCTGGAGGGTTGACCTGGACAGCCCCATCCTGCAGCCCCATCGCTGCCCTGGGTGTGATGCTGTGGGTGGTAGTTGCTGACGAAGAAATAGTTTAATTTGACCCATCATCAACACCTTCTCTGTAATAGGGATAATAAATCTGAGCCCCCACAGAGGCATCCCAACAGCATCGTTGGCTTCGTTTGAGGAAACTGAGTCACGGAGAAATGTTGGGACTGACTCACAGTCACTACTGAGCTTAGTGGGAGGGTTCAGGTGGGAATTCAGGTATCCTGACCCCTAATCCAGACAGGTTAAATCAGCATCTTGGAGGTTAAAAGCTCCACATGGAGATGGTCTAGCATGGTTTAGCCAATTACTAACACAGGGCTAAATCAGACACCCTCTCATACATTTACCAGCTGCTAAATACAAAGCACAGGGGCAGGAGGACTTTAATCCAAGAATAGAACCCCAAAGAAAACAGGGTTTAACCCAGTGGTGTGGGTGATGTTGTCCCAGATTCATTCACGAGACCAAAGCTATTCATATGGGTCACCCTACACAGAGCTGGAGCCTGCAGGGGTCTTTAACACCCTGAGTGAAGTGAAAATCTGAAAACATCAGTTTATTTTCAAATGCATTTTGGATAGCACGCAGCTGTTTGGTTGTGATTGGTTAGTTGAGGTTTTTAGCGATTTTCAGCATTACTCTAATGTGAGGGCTCTCCACTAGGGAAAAGTGTATTTAAGCAAAGTGGAGTGATTGAGATGCAGGAAGAGATTTCTGCCGGGATTTCCTGAACGCTGCCACTCGCATTACGTGCTTTGCTCTTGAGGCGAATCTGATGCTTCCCGAAAGCATCAGACTAGCACCCGCAGCAGTGAGCAGTGCCTGCACCAGGGACATGCATGCCCACATGGTCACCCATGGGGTCCCCGGGGAATGAGGGTGCAGGGAAGCCGAGGTTCCGAATGGGAATGACCAAGTCAGTCCTTTGCATTATTTCTGTGCTCTGGGAACTGTGGAGAAGCAAATAAACAAATAAAGAAAATGCGTTTTCCTCGGTGGGGAGTCCCTCAACCTCCCCCCATCAGATCCCTTCTCCTTCATGTCAGTGGGTCCCGCGTCCCACGGCAAGGACCCCACATGCACCTGGATCTGGCACTCCCACTTCCCAGGGACATCTGATCGCAGGAAGCAGGACTTCATTTAATAGCTCATTAATTTTTTCCTTAAACAAAGGCTGCTCAGCTCCTACTCTGCTGGTTTGCTCTGCTGAAATGCTGGAGAAAACTGCAAATATTTCAGTTTTTCCACCAAGACAGCCCCGGAGTGCTCAAGGAGAAACTGTTCCAGCCAGAAAGGTTAACATTATTTGTTCCTATTATTTGTGTTGTGACAGCTCACAGAGCCCTAATCGCTCTCCTAATGCAATTGCATTAAGGTTATTCACACACACGGAGCACGGTTCTCTTTCTCCTGTCTCACAAAGCCCATGTTCCCCATGCTGCATCCTCCCCTGGGTGCTTCGCTGCAGCCGGAGCATCTCACACCACCCCCAGCCTCCGAGCTTCTTCAGTTAGAGCCATAAAACCTCTCTTCCATCCCACGGAGATGCTGTCGGGGCAGGGAGGATTGAGTTTCTTTCTCCCTATCTGCTGCCGGAGATGTGTAATAGCCTGAAAAAAACCTTTGCCTGTATTTACATTATACAGTAATCCTGGTGCGCTGCTTGTTTATTAGGAAAAGCAATCCTGCTAGGTTAAACATTACATATATAGGTTTAAATTATATTATAGGTGGGGCTGGTAGCTCTGCTTTTCATTAACGTTTCCCAACATTTCGCATTGCAAACCCCTGCGTTCATCTGCTTACAACTTCGCTGCACATTATCCATTTGGGATGAAATTTTCCATGCGGCTTCATGTGCTGCTGAGAACTGATTTCAGCCCTTTCAGGGAAATGCACCCTTGTTAAGTTTTTGGGATAACAGCATCTTGGAATATTTCAGAGTGGGAAGTCAGCATCTGGCTCTGGGCTTGGCATATGGGGACAGAGAGATGCTTTTCTTCTGTCTCCTTAAAAATTTGCATGAGTTGCAAACCTCATATGAGCTCGTAACAACCTCTGTACAGTCAGGGAGCTGTACAGTGCTGCTGCTTCTGCAGATGCAGGACCAGGCTGGGACTGGCTTCCTAAAGGCAATAAAGCATCATATGATGAAGAAGTGACTGTTCTGGTAGGGATACATCTCTGCACCCTTGATCCCGAGGGACTGGTGTGCAGAGATGCACATCCCAAGGCTGCACTCCTCACAGCATTGGAGTGCTGCTGGTCACATCACCGAAAACTGTATCAAGATACACAAAGGCAAGGTGGCAGAAATCAGTGCAGAAGCAGCACCTTGCAAGTTCTGTGATTTTTGTAGACTGCAGAAGGAAGCATTCATTGGAAGAAAACCTGATTGGACTGCCAGCTTAGGAAAACATTCTTGGTTTTAGATGTTCCCCTTAAAAAAAAAACCCACTATATCTGTAAATACGTGCCTTTGCGGTGGGTTTTATGGTTGTATTTAAAAACCTTCCCCAGAACGTGTGTGAGGCTGGATGTGTGCTGACCTTGGAGAGCAAGGCAGGGAAGAACAGCGGTGCCGGCCGCTTCCTGCACCTCTGCTGCCTCGCCCTGTGCCGTGCTCCCGCTGCAAATCAGAGCTTCGGAGACACCCAGTGGTCAGCGCAAGAATAAAAGGAAAGGAAAATCGGCTCCAAGCGGGAATTCTTTTGGACGGCATTGCCTTACATTGCCAGGATCTCGGAACTCAGCTGATTTCCTTGTTTGCAGGCAGAAATATAGCTGTACTTATTTAGATATCACCATATGGTTTTGGGGTTCATTCCAGAAGGTTTTTTCTCAAATTTAGGCTGTTTTGAGCTCTCTGGGACGGGCTGCACACTCCTGACATGGAGAGCTGGGTTTGTGTGATGTTTGAGGTACTGTCCCTCTGGGAAGGAGGAGGTGTATGCAAACGCCAGTTTCCAAGAATATCCATACACTGGGGGAAGCGCTGGGATGAGCTCCTCACCTTCCCATTGCCTTTCCCTCTCCTGATCCAAGGAGCAATCTCAACCGCATCCCTGATCAAGCGCCTTCTCTTTTGCAGGCAGGACAAGCTCAAGATCCACATGCGGAAACACACTGGGGAGCGGCCATACCTGTGCATCCACTGCAACGCCAAGTTTGTGCATAACTACGACCTGAAGAACCACATGCGCATCCATACCGGCATCCGGCCCTACCAGTGCGAGTTCTGCTACAAGAGCTTCACCCGTTCCGACCACCTCCATCGCCACATTAAGCGCCAGAGCTGCCGCATCGCACGGCCCCGGAGAGGACGCAAGCCCGCAGCATGGAGGGCAGCCGGCTTGCTCTTTGCTCCCGGTGGCCCACCGGTGGAGAAGAGCTTCGTGATGCCACCGACGCTGGAGGAGATGAGTGGCCACCTCGGCAGCACGGCCATGTGCCTTCCTGGCCCCAGCCCCAAGCACTTTCTGAGCGGGCCCAAGTCCCCCTTCAGCCTGCAGGAGCTGGAGAGCCAGTTTGAAGAAACCCAGATGAAGCTCTTCAGGCGAGCCCAGCTGGACATGGAGAGGAACGCGAGCATCTTCGCCTTCGCTTTGGGCCATAATGAAAACCTCGCTGCCCAACCCTTCTTCCCCCTCCCTGATCCATGGAGCACGGGTTTCAACGGCTTGGCAGGGCTCGGCCATGTGGCTCCCATCTCAGAGGCAAGCAAATAAACCCATGTCTGGTCCCACCATAGGTCCGCTTCCCTTCCCAACAGGATGACCAGCTTTCTCAGCATCCCTGCCTGCCGTTTCGCATCATCTGGCCCCCAAGAAGCTCTCTGTCCCCTCCCCACCGTGGCTCGCCATGGGGTTTGAGGCATGGTGCCTTCCCAAGGGAAAGTGGGTGAATAGGTGGGTCCTGCGCCCCACGGCCCCAGCACTTTAGACTCTACAAAGCACTTGGCTTTGGGGCCGTGGGGCACTTACTGCCCCATTCAACCACCCACCGCTCACAGCTCCATCTGGGAAGGCCAGGCCAGGACTGCTGCTCTCTTCAGCCCTCCCAAAAATGTCACTTGCCTTAGTCCAGGGCATGGCCATCACCATGAGATGGCTCTTCTTGGGGGAGATGTCCACCATTCTCCACCTGTGGGACCCACTCGACACTGACAAGCCGTCCAGACTTGGTTTTCATAGGTTACATTCCTTGGCCCTTTTGGTCAAAAAGACTTTTTTATCCTTTTTTTTTTTTTTTCCTTTTTTTTTTTCTTTTTTTTTTTAATTATTTCCCATGTCTGGCAACAATATTCATTCTACAAGGGTAAAGGGAAGGGTCAAGCAACCATGTTGGGAGGGGAAGAATCCTGGCCATTGCCTTTCTCAGTGGTATATCAGATTTGCAGGGCTGGTGGAAAACCCTGAGGTGGGACCCTAAAAACATCAAAAAAAAGCTAAAAAAAAAATTAAAAAAAAAAAAAAAAGAGAAAATCACCCAGAAGCAAAACTGGGTGGAAAAGGGGATTTTTTACTTAATTTGGTTCTTTGTCCATTTCAAAACTTCGGAAGGAGAACCAAAGCCTATTTTGAGTACTTTGACTGCAGTTGCTTGAAAAGGTGAAGGAAAACTTTCGGAAGGATCAGAAATTTTTTGATTCTGAGCTTTTATTAAAACCTTGCTTTGCGAAAATAAACCATGGGGGAATTTTGAAATGAAAATGTCATTTCAAACCAAAGAGTCAGAATTCACCGCCGCTGACCATTCTGAAATGTATAGGGTTTTGTCCTTAATTCCCCCTAATTCCTATACAGATTTTGATGATGAAATTCACAAAACACTGGAGTGTCCCTGAATCTGCAATGTCGATGGGAAAAAGTTGGATGTGCAAATATCCCTGCTGTTTGTCTCAAGGGATCTTTGTGGAAAAAAGTTCCACTAAAGATGTCTTGCAGATGAGATTGTCTACTTGCAAGAAGGAGAAGTACCATTTCTTCACCATTTGTTGGTTCAAAACATGAGGCGGTAACATATAATGGGGTGCTCCAAGCTGAAGCTCACCCATGGTGGCCAACAGGTCAGGAGTCCTCTCCAACATCCCTGCAGGCCCTTGCTTGGCCGCCCCTACCTGATATTACTTCTGAGGCTGGAAAAGTGGCTGGAATCGCCTCATCAGCCTCCTTCAGCTCTTAAAACCATGAGCTACTTTCGAACATAAAGGCTTTTGATGGCCATCTGCCTCCAACTGCTCCTCTTAGATGTGGTGGGACCCCAGTTTCACCAGTGGCTGAGACAGCTTGAGGTGGGACCCCAGTTTCACCACTGGCTGAGATAGCTTGAGGTGGGTGCCCCAGGAAGCTGGTTTTACATGGAGCCAGCACCTGATAATGTAAATGTTACAAGTTAGGGATTTTTCTTTCTCTTTTTACTGTTACCTTTCACCATCAGCAGAATAAAGGGGATGAAAGGACCATGGGTTCATTAACTTCTTGGCCTGCCCATCAATGGTGTCGCTCTGAAGCGGTGGCTGGATGATGGTGTCCCCACCAGAGACTGGGAGGGGGCACAGGGGATCCACAGCCCACCATGAGGGTGTGAAGGACTTCTGCTCTGAGACCATACTTAGCAGGACCAATCCCAAGGAGCTGCCCAATGCTTGCTTCCTCCTCCAAGCAGAAATCAGCAAAGACTCAGTCTGCAACAAGTCAATAGAGAGAGTTCAAAAAAAAAAAAAAAAAAAAAGAAAACTTCTTAAAACTGCATCAAACCTTTTTTTGTTTTTAATCCATACCAACTTCTTACATGAGCGACGTTTTGCAAATGGACGGTTACTTCAGGTGTTTTTTTGTCTACGATTTGGAGTCATTGTAAAGTATCCAAAGATGCTGAGTACTGTATAATCTATGAGGACTTGAAGCAAGGTGTTTTTTCTGTCTCGATTTGTTTGTTGGGTTGGTTGGGTTGGTTTTTTTTTTTTGTTTGTTTTCTCCTTCCTATTTGTCTAGCGGGGAAAAGCCTTTGCAATTTTTCTATTTATAACTATTTTTATGTGACTGCTTTATGTACAAAACAGTAGGGGAAAAAAATCAAAACAAAAAAAAGGAGAGAGGAACACACACACACAAACAGATTTGCCTTACTTACTCATGGGACAATCACCCTTAACTTGGATTGATGCTAGAAAGTGGATGGAAAAAAAAAGATACCAGATCCTTTTATGTATTTATTAAACTGCATTAATTGATGATCTTAAATTATTAGCAGGACTTGGTTCTCTTGCCTGTGGTGCAAAGGCTAAGCCACTGCAGATACAGAGCTGCCTCCCTGCTTGGATCGGCATGGCCATCCCTATGGCCTCAGGTCTTTGGATGTTCCCTGGTCTCATAAATCTGGTGCTTTCCAAAGGCACTTTTTGGAAAACCAAAATAAGAACACATTAGTTAACCATCCAGCTGCTAACAGCTCCAACCCAAGGGGTTGTTGGCATTGTGATGAGTGAGTTAAGGTTGATTTTCCCATGTTGTGCTGGGTTGGGTTGGGTAAGGATGGATGGAGCCAGGTGCTGGCAGCCATCATGTTTTGGGGCGGAGAGGGAGAACTAGAGAAAACCCTAATTCTTCCCATTTTTGATGTTGTGTGGTGACTCCAGGCCACAGGTATCCATGTGGGAGCCCAGCTAAGCAGGGAGGTGCCTTCCCAGGATTCTGCTCCCCTTCCCCAGCCATGATGAGCGCCAAGCCTGGGGATGGAAGCATGCGGGGCTCTTCCTCAGCTCATGATTCCGTGGTTTCTTGTTCTCACCATGGCTCCTAGGGCCAGCTGCGGAAGGTACTGATGAGCACTGGGCTGCATTAGCAGCAGCATGAGCAGCAGCTCAGGGAGGGGATCGTGCCCCTCTGCTACACTCTGGGGAGACCCCCCCTGCAGCCCTGATCCAGCTCTGGGGCAGCAGCACAAGAGGGACGTGGAGCTGCTGGAGCGAGGCCAGAGGAGGCCATGGAGATGCTGCGAGGGCTGGAGCAGCTCTGCTCTGGAGCCAGGCTGAGAGAGCTGGGCTGGGGCAGCCTGGAGAAGAGAAGGCTCCTGAAGGGGAGACCTGAGAGCAGCTCCAGTGCCTAAAGGGGCTGCAGGAAACCTGGAGAGGGGCTTGGGACAAGGGCCTGTAGGGACAGGCCAAGGGGAATGGCTTGAACCTGCCCGAGGGGAGACTGAGATGAGCTCTTAGGCGGAAGCTGTTCCCTGTGAGGGTGCTGAGGCGCTGGCACAGGGTGCCCAGAGAAGCTGTGGCTGCCCCATCCCTGGCAGTGCTCAAGGCCAGGTTGGACTCAGGGGCTTGGAGCAAGCTGCTCCAGTGGAAGGGGTCCCTGCCCGGGGCAGGGGTTATCACTGGATGGCCTTTAAAGGTCATTCCAACCCAGGCCATTTCCTGATTCCATGATTCTGTGAACACAGCTGACACAAATGTGAGCCTTGTAATTCACATTGCTGCTCCTTGTTATTTTTGAAAGTGGTGCGAAACCTTGGAAAACAGGTTCCAGGTAGGAACGCTGGGACTCATCCCATGCTGTTCAGCCTTCAAACTTCAAACCTCCAGACTTCACGTTTGGAAGTGAAGTAACAGACACTGTGCACATTGAGACACCTGCGTGTTGACACTTCAGTTCTGGGTGTCCTAACCTGCAATGTGATTTCCTCTGCAGCCATCCTGGCTCTGAGAGAGGCAGGTACTGCGGGAGGGTGATTCACCCCACCTACACTGGACCTCCCAAGGGTGGGATGAATCACCTTCCACGGCACTTGTCATCTCCTACCTACCAGCATGGTTTGGAAGAACTAGCTTGGACTAAACTGCTTTCCTTTCCCATAGGTGCAGTGAGATAAGCTTAACCATGGGGAGGGATGTTCCCATCACTGCAGCTCCCTCCTCTCTGCTCAGCTGATGGGGCAGTACCTGGCAAAACCTTTCCAAGGAGGATGGGATGCCTGCACAGCCTGGTGATCATTCCCAGCTCAGTCAGCTTGATTTCTTCCCAGTCTGTTTTCACTGGGAATGAGAAATAAGGGTCCAAGTCCATCCTCCCAACCTTGGGGGCCAGGGATTTAGGCTAATGGGGTCATACACCCCTCTTCCATCCCAGCAAAGCATCGCAAGCTCTCACAGCAACCACTTATTTTCCTCCCCCCATGCTCACAAGAAGCACTTTGCAGCATTGGGTGCTCAGGATGGGTTCTGGACCTGTGGGCACTGTCCAAAAATGTGGCTTGAGAAGATGGAAATACCAATCCCCTTCCCAGGGCAGACGGTCAGTGGCTGAGCATCTCATCTGCGCTCACAGCCTGCAGGACCACAGCACATAAACAGGGTGTGAAAAAAAAAGAGTATTTGCAAGGGGAGGGTGAAAAATCTGGAAACTGCTCAGGGGAGCTGTGCGCTAATCAGACACATGGGAATCGCAGAGGGAAACCAGCTTCAGTAAATGCTTGTTAGCAGCAACATATGGCTGCGTTCCTGCTCCTGAGCAGCTGCTGTTATCTGCTGGATCATCCAGACCCTGGTGGGGGAAACGGTGCCGGGGTGATGCTGCATACACACCATTTGCTTGCTCCGAGTGTTGCTGCAGAAGGAGCATCTCCTGTGTACGAGCAGCACGGAGCTGGATGGGCAACTCTTTGCCCTTGGCTCGAAACCCTTTAGCGAGTGGTGCAAGAGCATCTTCCTCTAGTTGTGCAGGAGAAATGGAACATCCAAAAAGATACAAAACCATGACAGAAAGTGCCTGCACTTTGTGAAGCGAAAGGCTCTTTTATTCAGCAGTCACCTGCAGAAAACAAGAAGTGAGTAATTTCTTAAAATGGCCCCTAAAATGCTCTACAGCTAATGTGTGGTCCTCTGCGGGACTACCAGTGACACCAGTGGGGCTGTAGACACTGTCCCATCTTGGCCTGTAGCTCCACGGGACCTGCTGTGCCCCCAGTCCTGGGCATTTTCACGCCCATTTTGGAGGGGATTAGTGCTTTATTTACAGTGCCCTGACGCTGGAAGGTTGTGTGGTTGCAGAGGAAAGTTTTAATGTTCGAGAGTAAATGAAGCAAAGACCCCAACCATCTCATTTGAAGAAAGTGGTGTTTTGCATCAAGTCTCCTATGGCGTTTTTTAGGGTCTGCCATTGCTTTTTGGTACCTCTGACAGCCTGCATTTCCTTGCTCCACGTGTGACTTTCTTTCCAAGCCAAAAAGAAAGGGAAAAAAAAGGGAAAACACCCTTCTTGTAGAACACTCTCTCCCTGCATAGCCCAAGAGAAAACAGCCCCATCCCATCTCCCAGCCCCATCCTGATGTCAGGAGACAAGATACCTGTGGCTTGGAAATGCCTTCTTTTTGCCTTGTTTTCCTGCGTGAACTGATGTCTTACATGACTTGCACTAATTGCTGTAGGGCAGAATACTGTTAGGTTTCTTTGTTTCTGTCTCTTGTGTGGTTGCGACTCCTCTTGGCTAAGAAAACAGCAGTCCTGTAGATGTACCTGCTGCACATTTTACACCCCTAGAGAAAATAAACTGTTATCTGAAGCAGTGAGTGGCTCGTGTATCTTTAATGCTGCTGTGGGGCTGGGGCTGGAGAAGTTACGGCATCAAGTGGTGGTGGTGGCCCTCCAGGGTGACCCTTCATGTGGCATCTTGGTCTGTCACCATAAGGGTGGTTAGGCTCAGAAGCAACCCCTGGTGATGTCTGATCCCGCCCAGCATGAAATCTGTACTCAGAAAAAGAAACAATAAATGAATAAACAAAACAAAACCTACAGAAAACATAAGGAAATTTGGGACTTTTCTACCCATTTCTACCAATCTCCTTCCTGCAGCTCCCTGTGGCATACTCAAACTTGCACTGCCCTCGTGTGGTAGCCGGGTGGCAGCTCTGCCACCAGGACGATGCCGGGAACATCGGCGGTGAGGTGACTCTTACCTGCAGGTGTTTTGGGCTCTCGGTAGCATCAGTATGGGCACGATCTTCCCTCGCCTCCCCTCACACCCTGCAGCATCTACCTGCCGAGCACAGGAAATACAAACCTGAGCCACATCGAGATCACAGAATACAGAGTGGTTCGTGCGGGAAGGGAACTTAAAGCTCATCCAGCTCCAACCCCTGCCATGGGCAGGGACCCCTTCCACTGGAGCAGCTTGCTCCAAGCCCCTGTGTCCAACCTGGCCTTGAGCACTGCCAGGGATGGGGCAGCCACAGCTTCTCTGGGCACCCTGTGCCAGCGCCTCAGCACCCTCACAGGGAAGAGCTTCTGCCTAAGAGCTCAGCTCAGTCTCCCCTCGGGCAGGTTCAAGCCATTCCCCTTGGCCTGTCCCTACAGGCCCTTGTCCCAAGCCCCTCTCCAGGTTTCCTGCAGCCCCTTTAGGCACTGGAGCTGCTCTCAGGTCCTTCTCTAAGATGGAGTATAACAGTTGGACTCTATGATACTAAGGGTCTTTTCTAATAGAAATGATTCTGTTATTCTAATAGTTTCCTACACCCCAATAAACCATAACCAAACAATTAGGCCATGAGGTTGGGAACATCCCACACACAGCCACCAGTGACCTCATGGCACTAATTTTGAGACAGTTAGTCCCCGCAGCCCAAGGGTGAGCTAGGACAGGACCCTCCAATGCGCAACATGGCTCTAGCTAATATCTCCCTCTTCCTCTCATGGTCCAACTAATAATATTACCCAGTTCATGTGAGTATACAGGACACATACAAATCTTAAGCAATTGTATGAAGCTAGCTTCTTTATTAACTGAGGCAAAAACCAACCCATGAAAGCAAATGCAAAGGAAGAAGCCAAACAGCAGTGCCAACACACAACCCCCCTTTATAATTGGAAGTTTTATTTTATTTCTTTCTTCCCGTGGAGATGACACTGACCGAGATGTCACAAATCTGATCGGGCTTCCTAACAGCTCATGCAGTGCCTCGGGCCTCAGAGGTCATCTTAAATTCAGGCAGCCAATTTGCAGGCAGGCAATGCAAAGCACACAAGGAGCTGGCTTGCTCAGACCAGGCATGGTCTGAGGCTTTAAGGACAGACCCTGGCTTTCAGCTAAAACCATCCTCTGCTCTTGGGTAGCCTCCAGCAAATCCTTACACCAATGGCTGTAAACCTGCCTGCCTTTCAGGTGTAGCTGGTAACTCAGCTTCCATAGTAAACAGGACACTGTTTTCTCAGTGGGACCAACTTTTGCCACATTAGCTGGAGTTTTGCATCGTCTGGGAAATATTGAAGGCTTTACCCTTGAGTCCTCAGGACCTGGGTTCTCATTTAAGCAGCTTTCAGGAGTTATTTCTGGCCCTCACTGTTACCAGGAGGTTTTGATGATAACCACTGAAAAATCAGTTCGAAATACAAAGTTCTCCCAGGCACTTTGCCACCCATCAGTACTCACAACCATTCTGAGATGTGGTCCTTGGATCTGAAGTGGAGGTGAGCAGAGATTTGCTCTGAGTGTTGCTGCAGGGATGAAGAGCTGGGCTGTGACACTCTGAAACTGGAAGAGGAAAGTGAAGAGCGAGCAGAGGCTCCACAGGATGTGGAAGTTCATCTCCCATGGGGAAATGGTAGAGCTTCTGGAGAAGCAGCCACATGTAGATGTGCTCCTCATGCTTCTGCCTGGCATCCTCCTCTTTTGTGTTTGATAGCCAGCCCCTGACAAAGATTATTGTAGCTCCAAGCACTTGGGATGCTTTTTCCCTGGAGCAGAAATAGCCAAGATTCAATGACCCTGATGTACGTATAAATATAAAAGCACACCTACATATGTATATTTGTTTGGCTGTTATCCTCACAGATAGAATTCAATACTATTTCTTCTTTTTGTGGGGAAACTGAGGCACAGGGAGGCACAGAGATTTATTCATGTCTCTTGCAGCACACGGGTATCTGAGCGTGTGCTTCCAGCCTACCCTTTATACAAGGCCCTTGCATGAGTGCAAATCATCACTTGGGAGTGGAGAACCTTGGCAATGGCTTCATCAGGCTGTTTAATTTAACACTAGGGAGGAGCATCCCTATGCAACCCTGTCTCACTGTCCTCAGCATCCCCATCTGATACCAGCCACTCAGTGAGAAAGAGGGAAAGAGAAAATAACCAAGAGAGGACTTTTTTGGCAGAGACCATGCCAAGATGAGCCAGTGAGGGCAGCAGGAGCCATCAGAGACCCACTTGGCCATGGCTGGTTCAGGGTACTGCACACTGCAGACATCTGTGGTAAAGGTTTGTCTCCAAGGAAGGCTGCCACCCTCCACCCCAAAATAACAGAGAGAGCAACACCAGAGATATACCAGACCAGCTCTGCTACGAAGACACCAAGATGAGTGGGAGTGTTGATCAGCTGAAGGATAGGAAGGTTCTTCAGAGGGATCTGGACAGGCTGGATGCATTGGCTGTGGCCAATGGGATGAGGTTCAACAAGGCAAAGTACTGGGTCCCGCATCTGGGACACAACAACCTCATGTAACACTCCAGGCTTGGGGAAAAGCGGCTGGAAGCTGCTCATGGGAAAGGTCCTGGGGGTGCTGATTGATGGAGCTGAGCATGAGCAGCTTGTGCCCAGGCAGCCAAGAAGCCACCAGCATCCTGGCCTGTACCAGCATCAGTGCAGCAGCAGGGTCAGGGCAGGGATTGTGCCTCTGCACTGGGCACTGGTGAGGCTGCACCTTGAATCCTGCGTTCAGCTCTGGGCCCCTCACTACAAGAGGGACATTGAGGGGCTGGAGCGGGGCCAGAGAAGGGCAACGGAGCTGGTGCAGGGCCTGGAGCACAACTGTGATGGGGAACGGCTGAGGGACCTGGGGGGTTCAGTCTGGAGAAGGCTCAGGGGGACCTGATGGCTCCCTACAAGTGCCTGACAGGAGGATGGAGCCAGGAGGGGTTGGGCTCTGCTCCCAAGGAACAAGGGATGGGACAAGAGGAACCGGCCTCAAGCTGCACCAGGGCAGGTTTAGATGGAGCTGAGGAACAATTCCTGCCCCAGAGGGTGCTCAGGCACTGGAACAGGCTGCCCAGGGCAGGGCTGCAGGCACCGGCCCTGCAAGTGTTCACACACCGTGGAGATGAGACCTCAGTGCCATGGGTTAGGGGTGGCCTTGGCAGTGCTGGGCAATGGTTGGATTTGATGATGTTCAGGGTCTTTTCCAACCTGGTTGATTCTATTGTCCAGTGGAAGGTGTCCCTGCCTGTGGCAAAGGGCTGGAACTGGATGAGCTTTAAGGTCCCTTCCAACCCAAACCATGTCCCACCCAGTGATGCTCTGAAGCAACCTAATGGGCAGGGATGCCCAAAGCACAGAACACAGTCACATCACACATGTGAGTTTCGTGTTTGCAACAAATGTGTGCATCCACCACTGTGAAGCCCAGACTGCTCCACACAAACTTGCTGCAGTAACACCCCATATGCCAGGCCATATGCCCAATCCATGCCAGGGGGGATGCTCGCACGGACCTTGAGGGAAGAAAGAGGGACATCTGAGCATGCTGGAGGAGGTAGGGTTTAGAGAGGCCTTAGGGACCAGAGAAGGATGCTCGGTGAGTGCAAGAGCCCATGCAGGAAGGAACAGGGCAAGAAGCGCCATGCCCAACAGCAGCTATGGGCCCTTGATGTGAAGCAGTTAAAATGGAATTGGAAGGTGCTGAAGGGGTTTTGGAGGACACTGCTTACCCTTTGTGATACTTTTCTCTTATCTAGTTCAGCAAAATACACCACGAACAGGGATTTTTCAAGACATCAACAAGATATGAAAAATACGACTGGTAATCTGAAGGTGCTGGATGTTTCTGTAGATTGGGAGCATCTCCTGCAACGGGCTAGGTGAAGGAAAGGCCAGCTTATCTAGGTCAGACACCCACAGCAGAGATGCTGCTGTCTGCACTTTTCCAGTAGTCAAGGACAGAACAATCTCTCTCAAGGTAAACATCTGAAATGGGTCAGATAAACCTCACTTTTGATATGCAAGTTGCCCTCCAAATGTGAGAAAGTATGTATGCTTTGAGTGTTCCCTTTTGTGCACTGATCCTTAGGTTACCAGGCTATCCACCCTCTCTACTCAAAGCTTTCACTAGTCAACCCTGAAGAACCAGACACATTTAAATGCTCAGGATGGGATTCAGTGTGGTACTAAAGGCAAAATTCCCTGTGTGCCTCAGCAGAGCAGAGGCAGGAGGCTATGTGTGTGCCCTCAGCTTGTTACGTGCACGATGAAGGGCTAATGAGGGCCATCACCTGCTGAGGTGATGCCCAAAGCACTGAAAAGGGGCTTTACACTGTGCTGGATTAATCCTAGATCCCCAGGGAAGGGAAGATGGGATCTGCACCTCTTTCAAGGTTCCATGGGATATAGCCCTGGAGGGCAGGGAGGCCCAAGACTGTTGATATTCAAGGATCACCTGCTACAAGCTCAGGAGTGCTGCATCCCGAACAGAAGGAAGTGCAGCAGGAGGGCCAGGAGACCTCCTTGGATGGATAAGGAGCTGCTGAGGAAACTTCAAAGGAAAAAAGAGGCTTACAAAAAGTGGAAGCAAGGACAGGCAGCCTGGGTAGAGTACAGGGATGTTGTCCAGGGAGCTAGGGACCAGGTTAGGAAAGCTAAGGCCCCGTTAGAATTAAACCTAGCCAGGGATGTTAAGGATAAGAGGAAGGGATTCTACAGGTACGTAGCAAACAAAAACAGACTAGGGACAACATAAGCCCCCTGAGGAAGCTTTCGGGAGAACTGGCTACACAGGATTTGGAGAAGGCTGAGGTTCTGAATGACTTCTTCCCCTCAGTCTTCACTGGCAAAGGCTCTGACTGCACCACCCAGGTCTTAGAAGGTAGACGCAGGGACTGTGAGAATGAAGACCTTGGGCCCACTGTAGGAGAGGATTTGGTTTGGGACCATCTTCAAAATCTGAACGTGCACAAGTCCGTGGGACCTGATGGAATCCATCCGTGGGTCCTGAAGGAGCTGGCGAATGAAGTTGCTGAGCCACTGGCCATCATATTTGAAAAATCATGGCAGTCAGGTGAAGTTCCCGACGACTGGAAAAAGGGAAATATAACCCCCATTTTCAGGAAGGGGAAAATGGAAGACCTGGGGAATTACAGACCAGTCAGTCTCACCTCTGTGCCTGGTAAAATCTTGGAGCACATTCTCCTGGAAGGCATGCTAAGGCACATGAAAAACAACAAGGTGCTTGGTGACAGCCAGCATGGCTTCACTAAGGGGAAATCCTGACTGACCAATCTGGTGGCCTTCTATGATGGGGCTACAGAACTGATGGACAAGGGTAAAGCAGTTGATGTCATCTACCTGGACTTGTGCAAAGTGTTCGACACTGTCCCACACGACATCCTTGTCTCTAAATTGGAGAGACATCAATTTGATGGATGGACCACTCGGTAGATAAAGAACTGGCTGGATGGCTGCACACAAAGAGTTGTGGTCAATGGCTCGATGTCCGGCTGGAGACCGGTAACGAGTGGTGTCCCTCAGGGATTGGTGTTGGAACCGGTCTTGTTCAACATCTTTGTCGCTGACACGGACAGTGGGATTGAGTGCACCCTCAGCAAGTTTGCCGATGACACCAAGCTGTGTGGTCCGGTTGATATGCTGGAGGGAAGGGATGCCATCCGGAGGGACCTTGACACGCTTGTGAGGTGGGCTGATGCCAGCCTTATGAAGTTCAACCACGGCAAGTGCAAGGTCCTACACCTGGGTCGGAGCAATCCCAGGCACAGCTACAGGTTGGGCAGAGAAGAGATTCAGAGCAGCCCAAGGAGAAGGACTTGGGGGTGCTGGTCGATGAGAAAATGAACATGAGCCGGCTGCAGTGTGCGCTCACAGCCCAGAAACCAACCGGATCCTGGGCCGCATCCAAAGGAGCGTGACCAGCAGGGCGAAGGAGGTGATCCTGCCCCTCTACTCTGCTCTTGTGAGACCTCACCTGGAGCATTGTGTGCAGTTCTGGTGTCCTCAACATAAAAAGGACATGGAACTGCTGGAACAAGTCCAGAGGAGGCCACGAGGATGATCAGGGGACTGGAGCACCTCCCGTATGAAGACAGGCTGAGGAAGTTGGGGCTGTTCAGCCTGGAGAAAAGAAGGCTGCGTGGAGACCTCAGCAGCCTTCCAGTACCTGAAGGGGGCCTATAGGGATGCTGGGGAGGGACTCTTTGTCAGGGACTGTAGTGACAGGACAAGGGGTAATGGGTTAAAACTTAAACAGGGGAAGTTTAGAATCATAGAATCATAGAATAGTTAGGGTTGGAAAGGACCTCAAGACCTCAATCTAAACTTCCCCCTTAGACTGGACATAAGGAGGAAGTTCTTTCCTGTTAGGGTGGTGAGGCACTGGAATGGGTTGCCCAGGGAGGTTGTGAACGCTCCATCCCTGGCAGTGTTCAAGGCCAGGTTGGACGAAGCCTTGGGTGGGATGGTTTAGTGCGAGGTGTCCCTGACCATGGCAGGGGGGTTGGAACCGGATGATCTTGAGGTCTTTTCCAACCCTAATTATTCTATGATTCTATGATTCTATGATTCATGCCTTGCTGGGGTGGGTGGGCTTTCCTCTCCATCCTCAGCCAGCTGCAGGTGAGAAAGGATACCTGTGTTGTGCAAAAGGTTTAAATGCTCAGAGAGCCGCTTTTTTACTTGAAAAATCAATTTATCTGGACAAACAGGGGCCTTGGCCTCAAACAAAGCATGGGTCCTCAGCCAGGTGGAGAGCCCTCCCATTACATGTAATAAACTAAGTACCTTGTGTCCTCTCCCACCAGCCTGCACCAGACATGCTGTGATTTCTAGCCCAGAGCTGTATCCTGCCCTATCTCGCTGCTTAGAGAGAACCTCATTTCATTTGAGTTCAGGACTGAACTGGGGCTCCTGAGAGGAAGGCAGCACCTTTCTGCATCAGCTCCTCTATTTGTAAAACAGAAACGATGACTTTATCCATCTTTCTGGGCTGCAGTGAGGATTACTGCTTAATCTGAGACTGCTGTGCTCTGATGAGGGAGCCTGGTGTGACAGTGTGTATTAGCTGTATTGATTGGGATGCTGCTTCCCTGCTATGGCTGTAATCGCCCCAAGGATGAGATGGGATTTGCAAATAGAGAAGGGAAGAGAGGGATTTGGGAGCTAATTTCAGTGTCAGGGTGAGCAGGTACACGCTCATCCCTGTTGGCAACCAGAGAGGTGCTTGCTCAGGCAGAGATGAGAAATGTTAACTGTAAGGACTGATGAGTCTTTCTGTGCCCTTGACCTCTGTGAAGGTACTGATGCTCTTATGTGTGGGTTCACTATCAGCCAAGTCATGGGAAGTGTCTCCAAGCATTGAAAAGCATGAAAAGTGCAAAAGCTGAAATAAAGAGGTGACAAAGAAGCCATAAACAAGGCAGTCAGAGCTTTTGGGGCAGCAGGAGTTATAGGAGCCTGGGATGGAGAAAATAATGGATTACCGGGTAGAAAAGTGTCCCTGATCTATCTAGAAAGCATAAGCTAAAGTATCCAGAGTCCTTCTCTCTGCCTCCCTGCCAAGTGCTGGTCAACAAGTTTAAGTGGACAGGGATGTGCTTTGGTCTCAGAAGAGGGTTTGAGCTGAGAGTTAATCTGATAGTGTAAGAAACCCCATAAATTCAGCCTTCTTCTCTGTACACACCTGAGCTTAATGCTTAAGTCAATATAAAATCTTGTCTTCTGATGTCCTGGAGGAGCTATCAGGGCACCTCCTGGACAGATGTCAGAATCTGAATGAGCAGAAAGCCCTTTCTGGTTTGCTCATTTCTCCCCAGCAGATGCATCCACCTAGCAGATGCAGCACTAGCACAGGAGGACCGAGTGAGCTGGAGTGGTGAGTGCAGGACAGGAGCTAGCAGGGGATGAGGCCCAGAAGGGGAGCATAAATCCCACTGAACATGCCAGACCTACATCTAATCTTTTCCTTCTATTACTGACAATATTTCCAGCCAAATGATTAAGCTTAAAAAAATGATGTCTTTTCCAACACAGTTATCATAGGTAACATGGTTGATAATATCCAGAATGCAACCAGTTCAGATGCACCACACCAGTACTTTGACCAAAGATTTCTCAGTATTTAAAGCCACCATCAACTGTTCAGCACTCTTCTTCCAACATCTGCCTTTGCTCCTGTTGCTGTGGCATCCAAGGGAAAAAGCTCAGCCTGCTTCAGGATCATTAATTGCAAAGAGACGTTTAAAATCCCAGCAATGCCACTGTGTGCCACTAAGTGAAAGTGTGGCTGTTGATTGTGCTTTGGGACCTGGGCAGTTTGCAGAGAGTGACCCTAGAATGGGTTTCTTTGGGTTTGGAAACATGGTCATAAAGAAGAAGGTGTTTTTTCTGGTAATGTGTTAACCCAAGACGTGTAAAATGTGTGCTCATTTATCTGCCCTGCCCAGACTTTCAGTGGGAGCTGAGCTGTGTTGTGTCCACCTACAGCAAGCAAGGACAATGTAGTCTGGCCATGCGGTATTGGGTTGGGTTGACAGTGGGGTTGGACTATCCCATATCATTGCTGTGGCATCTCCAGGTAGTCATTGCAGATAAACAGGCACTTTAGGGCATGAACCCTCTCATCTTTCTTCAGATGTCACAAATGGATCATGCCCGAACATGCCTGTGGCTCCCCACTGATTCTAACAGGAGCCCAGAGTCTCAACTGCAAGTCTCCTTACTAAGATACTTGAAGCTAAAGGAGATGAAAACTATATACTGTAGATATCAAAACCAACCCTGATTTCAGGCTGACCATCTGCAATTGCAAAATGCACAGTCCTCAGTGAAAGAACTTTAGTTCAACCTCAACCTTGTCCTCTGCTTCAGCTCAGAACCCCTCTGAAGGTGTAGAAAATGCCTGAGGGACTGCCATGGGAGCCATGAAGCTGGGGTAGCTCACATTTTGAGCTAGTCTCCTGTAAACTAAAGGATCCAGCTGAGTGGTTTTGCCTTGCATTTGCAGGTCTGGAGGGAAGCAGCATCCCTATGGCACCATGAATATGTAAGCACCAGCCCTGCTCACATGAGAGACACAATCCAGCCATTTCAAGACCTGACCTCAGTCAAGGTACCAGGGCAGAGCTATGGCTGCCTCTGCTGGCGCAGGACCAAAGCCTAAGAGGATTTGTATGTGCATGTGCGTCTTCATAGTTCATCATGGTATGTTTGAAACAAGCTTCTGGCAATGTGTTTTGGTTACTGCCCTTAAAATAGGAAGCAGAAGGAAAGGTTTATGGGAGATAATTAATTTTATTGGCTCTTCTGTACCATAATTAATTGCAGCCATATTTATAGCTTAGGCAAGTGGAGATGAGGTAGATAAAGGATTGTCTCTGTTTAGGGCAATGAATAATTTATGTCGTAAATTCACCAGAACCTTGAAATTTGAAGGACTGATTTCTCTTCCTCCCATATCCAGGGAGTGAGATGGAGCTTTAACCCCTGTGTGCAACTGATGTTTTATGACCTTCCTATCACTGTGATCGTCTGCTCAACCTTACATAACACAAAACATAGAATTTCCCCTTGCAGGGTGGCTTGGGATACTTACAGGGTTGGCATCCAGGCTATTTCTGTGTGCAGTGGTGAGAGGTGCATCCACAGAATAACTCATCCTGTCCTATGACAGACATCTGAAGCAGAATAAAGCATACAACTGTTTACAGGAAGAGTCTTGACAAACGGTTTTGATAGTTAACTTCCCATCTGCCAAGGCAGGGCTATGTATCAAACCTGCAACCTCCAGTTGAGTCAGAGGAGAGGGTTTTGGAGAGACACCCTGAACATTATGAACTAAAAACCTCTCAAATCTTGCTAGAAAATGGTGGTTTGTTTCACAAAGTGACTTTCCCCCAGGCTGAGGCTCCTAGTGAATATTAGGATTTGTGTCCCAGGAAATCCATGATATCTCTAATATCTGTTTTTTTCCGAAGAGGACAGATCTGTTGCTGAGATCAATAGTGCATCTGGGGTAGGCACCACTCCCTGCTCACCTCACCAATATCCCACATTACTGTGTAGATGGCACATGTCCTGCTTCCCAGGCTGTGAATCAGGTGGTTTTGTGAGCTTTTGCCTTGGAAACAGTGGAGGAATATTGGTTTATTTGTCTTGCCTGCTTCTGCTTTGGATTAGAGCTGGAGGGCTCTGGAGCATGTATGCACTGGTGTCCCTTGGATGATCTCTTCCTTCAAAACAAGGAGGGTGGGAAGGAAAGACAGTGGAAATCAGAAACTGTAACTTCAAAGACAAGCTGGGACAGGAGTGTATGCCAGCTTATGAGAGGAAAAAACAAGGGTGTTTTTGATTAGTGAGAAGGTAAAACACATGCTTAGACTGAACAGTGATGTCCTTTCCAAGCTATCTTCTCATCAAAGAAAGGACAGTTGTGGGGGATACTGTCATTCTCAGTGGAAACTATTAAATCTTGGGAGAAAAAAAACCACCTATTTATTTACTTTAATCAACTGAGAAATAGGTCTATAAATTCTGCCATGGAGAGGGCCTGACAGATGAATGCTAGCTGAACCTTTTATGTGTTGCCACCTCTGCAGAGGAGAGGGCTCTGGTATCAAAGTGAGATTAAAAAGGGGGACTGGAATAAGGACAACATCTCTGCAGCCTAACCCTGTCTCCACAGAAGCTAACATTGCTCTGAAAGTCCCAGTTGCAAGGTTGTTGTCCAGATGTTCCAGTCTTAAAGGAGGTCACCAGCAGATCTCAGCTGGCCCCTGTACCATTCAACACAGGCAGAAGTCCTTTTGGAGCATGAAAGATACGTGGACAGTCATTTGCAGGGAATCTTTATGTATTTCAGGGTAGCTGAATGAAAAAAGTACCAGAGGCTCACAGTGTAGAGTGAGCAAACCGCAGGATGGCAGAGAAAACTTAGGCTTGATGAACAGCAAGTGCAGAACATGCTGTGGGGAAATGATGCCACTGAAGTGACTTGTGTGGTTTGGATGGAGTCAGACAGAGGATGGCAAACTTTGACAGTGGCTGAAACTTGATATTCAGGGCTTGGATTATGGATATGAACACCTAAAATGGGATTTGGCTGCCTGATTTGGCAGTGATTTGTCAAAAGCTACCTGAAGTGTGGCCCCTGCAATGCTAGTTCAGTAATTCAGGCTTGTGTCTGTTGGTGCATGTTGCCCTTGATGTGGTCAAGCCTGAACTATGGCCTGAAGCCCTCAAAGGTACTTGCTTCTAATACATATCTTCACACCCAAGATACAGCTAAAGCAAAATATGGGGGGGGGGGGGGGAATAATTTGTTTTCTATCCTTTTCTTTTAAAGAACAAGCTTGCTGTTCTTGCTGTCCTCCCTTGGAAGATTAAGGAAGGCACATGCGTGTTCTCCCTCCTTGCCATGCACTCCCTCCAATTTGCAGGTCAGCATTCTTCCATCAGTTGAATTTTCAGGTGTCACAGGCACAGAGAGAAGGAAAAAAAGTCTGATAACTAAAAAGCCACCTGTGGATCAGTCACAAGCATACAGACAGTGATGGAGGCTGCTGGGTGAGTAATTTTCACTGTCAGAAGTGACCAAACAGCAGGCAGCTTTTCCCTTGCTCAGTGTTGAGTTTTCAGCTGGTGAGATGGTCCCTAGCTTCTGCTGGAAACTTCTGGGACAGGAGAGGTCCTTCATCAGCTGCTGAAGTGTTACCCTTCAGCTTCTCTGGCTGCCTTGGACATGGATGTGGAACACATTTTCAGAAGGTGGGAAGTCTAAAACACCAGGGCACTGGCTCCTCCAGGATTTGATGCTATCCTCTGAAGTGGCTCTGAGGTGAAAGCTTAGCATGTGTCAGGACCTGTGAGGGTGCTGAGGCGCTGGCACAGGGTGCCCAGAGAAGCTGTGGCTGCCCCATCCCTGGCAGTGCTCAAGGCCAGGTTGGACACGGGAGCTTGGAGCAAGCTGCTCCAGTGGAAGGGGTCCCTGCCCGTGGCAGGGGGTTGGAACTGGGTGAGTTTTTATGGTTCCTTCACCCCAAACCAGTCTGGGATACTATGACCTGAACACCAAACTCTTTTAACTGTGTTTCTCCCAAATCTGCTAGCCTCATCCATGCTGTTTGCCTTCCCTACTCCTCCCCTGCCTCAGTTATTTTTAACCCCCATTTACTCCAGTCTTCAAAACCAATAATTTCTCCCTCCTTGGTTACAGGAACAGCCAAGACAGGGTTGCATTGGTTAGAAAATGGTAGGTCACAACATTTTGAGCCAGCTGAAGGAAAGGTTTGACAAAACTGTGCTCCTATAGGCTCCAGGCTAGTGCTGGAGCTGGGCAGCCAGACCTGCATCCTGCCTGCGGCAGGGGCGGGATCAGGTTGGAGAGCATGGGCAGGTATTGATCATCACAGGTAAAAGGGTGAAGATCTCTGTCTACCTTGTGTTGGCAGGTTTTATTTTACATAGAGGCTTCAGGCTAGCAGGAGGGTGAATGTGCCAGCTTACTGCAGGGTTAGATTTCGGTGTAGGGGGCACATTCCCCAGCAGGCATTGGCCATAGGAGGCATCAGACCACAGGCACACCCCTTGAGTCACTGCTCCTCGGGGTTAGGATTTCTTTTTCCTTCCAAAGCCTGAAATCACTCACAATGCAAATCAGTGAATTCACTCCATTCTGGTACATGCTGACTCAGGCTCATGTGCTCCTTAGCAAAGCTTAGACCTGTTTCTGCCCCATCATTGCCTCTCTCTGCCTGGAAAGCTATGGAGTAGGTCCACAAAGGATTCCGTTTGCTCACATCCATCTGAATCTCTTCAAGGTAATGTAGGGGAGATGGCTGAGCCCATCTGTGCTGTAGGACTGTACTGAGTGAGAGACAGAGCTGCAGCCCCTGCCACCAATGGCCAACAAGGCAGCCACATCATGCTGCACGATATCTTGTCTGATGGACTGCAACAAACCCCTAAAGTTATTGCAGGCACTGAATAAGAATTGGGAGTTACAGTTCAGTTGTATGGCAACAAGAGCTTCATACTCATTCACAAAGAAGTATGTAATTTTGGTCCAAAGCCACAGCTTGGACTTGGCCAGAAAAGTGATCCCAGCTCAGCTATGACACAAGAACTGTGGGTCTATCTGAAGATATGCCCTGATTCCCTTCCTCTGATGACTCCAGAACATGGGCTAAGTTTGCACTCAAGCATAAGCAAGCTTGGTCTTGTGCTTAACTGCTAGTATAGCATCTCCTAGCTTTTATTGTGTTGTACTGGTCCTCACCTGGGTTTGCCATGTGCTGTCTCACTGAACTAAATGTTAGAACAGACTTTGGGGTGTCCATCAGAAAGGTGTGTGCCTGCAGCCTCTACCACAGCCCATCTGTGTCTATCTGCCTCAATACTCAATACTTAGTGCCTACCTAGATCTCTCTGAAGTAGCCAAGATGGCAAATTCACAGATGCAGGTCTAGTAAGGAAGCAGTTGTGGTTATATTAGCAACAAGCTGTGCCACTGGGGTTTTCTACACTGAAAACTAAAAATGGAGACCAATCTTAGTTTCCATCAGCCAACAGAACAAATATTTAAAATTCAATAGTTACAATCATTGCAATTTAAAGTAATGTCCCAATGAAAGATACATTTATTCTGAAAAAAAAACGGAATAATTACTTAGCTAAGCTAGAATTTAACACACTGTTATTAGGCAGATTTAGATTCTGCTCACTCGAGATTAGATCTGAAGTGCATACTGAAATTTTGTTATCTATCCCAGATTGCTGCGTCCTTAGGTATTTCTTCATTATCATGCTTTTGTTTGTATTTGTACTCAGAACACAATTTCAGTTCTCTAGCAAAAATTTGCTCCTTTCTGCTCCCTTAAACGTAGTCCCGTGTTCTGCTGATAACACACACTGCAAACAGCTCCAACCCAGATTCCTCAAGGCTCCTGGCACTTCATAGATCAGCAGGGTGCTGTAATTACAAACTGCAAAGAAAATGATAGTTAATTTTACTGAAACAGAAAAAGCCAACGACATGAAATCACTTTAAAAAGTGATATTTAAAAAAACTCCAAACCTTTCACAAACATGTAAAGAGACTTGACAAACCTTCTTATTTGGACTGCTGCTACCAGAAATGAAATCTGACCCCTGTGCTCCATTGCTTAGTCCTTTTGGCTCAGCCTGGCTGTGAGCTGCTGCTGGGTATGTGTATGTGGCAAAGGAAGGGGGGAGAAAATGGACCTGATGCCTTGAACACTGCCAGGGATGGGGCAGCCACAGCTTCTCTGGGTACTCTATGCTGGCACCTCAGCACCCTCACCCTCACCTCACCTCAGCACCCTCAGAAGAGAACTTCTGCCTAAGAGCTCATCTCAGTCTCCCCTCTGGAATGTTAAAGCCATTCCCCTAGCCCTGTCACTACAGGAACATCTAAATAGTCCCTGTCTTAAGGAGAGGGACTGCAGGAGCTAAGCCTCAGCGGGTCAGGGAGGGTAGCCCTGATGGTATCAACAGAGCTATGGCAACTTATGGCAGGGAAGGACTTGGTCCTTCTTAGTGAAAGAGGGTTTCTAGACCCTATTTGTACTGGTTCTCCTATTCACCCACTTTCCTTGGTGATGTAGGCACTTGGGGAACTCCTGAAGATGTTGCCTGTCTGTCTTCATCACTGTTAGGAGAAGAGGTGTAAGAGGTGTATTATCTCCAGGCTCTTGTGTGAAGTGAATGCTAGATAAGATGGAGTAGCTGGTGATTTCAGTTTGCACCGTCAAGAGAAAAAGCATCATGTCCACTAATTCTGTTCAGTGATGTTCACCTTGTGGACTGCTACTTTGGGGTAGTAAGATATCACTTCATGTTCATTGCCACATCCTAGCAACTGAATCTTACATCAAGACGGGGAGCATGGAGTTAATGAAGTCTCGTGTGGTGCTCATTAACCTGGCCATTAGTGTTGCCAGAAAAGACATCCACATTTTCCAAAGTAAAGTAAAACGAAAACAAGAATTGTATGGGGAAACCTCACACATTTTGTCTGCAAAAGAAGCTTCAGCCTGGTGGAGATGTACCTCCAGCCCTTTTGGGTTTTCATGTATTTAAACTGTTGGGGTGCAAAGGGAGTGGTTGGGTGCTGCCCAGAGCTGTAACCACACTGGTTAGTGTCTCAGTGCTCAGTCACGTCTGGTTTCTAGCTGTTACCTGCTCTCACTCAACTGATTTTTAACTCACTTGGCATTTTCCATGCGTGCGAGATGTTTGATTAGATCCCTTATGCTGTGTGTGTGTGGAAATAAAAGGCCAGCTAAGAACAGACAAGCGATTAGGCATTAGGTGAGGTATAATCCTCCCTAATCACATTTCTAAACCTGGTAGTTGGAGGTAGGATTAGAGTTATTAACATGCGGACACTAAAGCATATAATTTATTTAACAATTACTGGCCCTTTGTGAAGGGGGGTATACACAAGGTGCAAACATACACTGGCTCTTCCATCTCGAGCAGGATGAAGCTGCTGTTAGGCATAACTCTGGCAGATACAGCTTGCTGTCCACTGGCACAAAGGGCAGCAAAATAGCAGTTACCTTGGAAAGAAGCAGAAATAAATCCAAAATCCCCCCACAGGACCCCTGTGCAGTCCTACAGAAGCATACCTAATATCTGGATATTAAGATGCGTTGCTATAAACAAAATATCATCATAGGGTGAAAAAATTTAGCCAGTGTTTCTTAGTCTTCTATTCCTGAAAATACTGTAAAACAAACGTACAATAGATGGAAGAATTTGTAGGATGAAGAGCAGAAGACAAAGGTGACAACTGGCAAGTAGTGATGTTGTGCAAAAGCAGGGAAGGGAATGCCAGAGCTCCTGGATCAAACCCTGTCCCGAACTTACCATACAGATTTACCAGCTCAGCTGAGCACTATGGTGTTACATCAGAGATCTACATGTCTCATAGATGTGTCAGTAGCTGGCAGATTCGTATTTTAATTCTTCAGTCTATCGCGCTGATATTACCTGCCTGCCTTTGGAGAACTGAGATTTGATCCTGCAATCGTGCTGAGGAAGTCTGGAACAGCAAGGGTTATTTAACCAATCTGTGAAAGAAAAACAACGTTAATATAAAGCTCTGTGCCCCAGCCTACTGCTGGTATGCATTAAGCTACTGACGGATAGCTCTGAGTTGTTCTAAGAAGGATGTCAGGTCTGCTCTGCAGCAGAAGGACAGCATGCCAAAGCCTTGGGGCAGCTCACTCTGATCCCAGCACCATGTAGATGCAGCTGGGAAGTCCCAGGGAAATCCCAGCACACATAGCTCCCCTTGTCCGTGCTCCCTGGTTGCCACAGTTCCTAGCAAAGGCTTGGCCATGGTCCAGTTGCACTCTTCCAGACAAGTCTCGGGCATGGTTTGGGATTTAGGTCAGGCCAGGGACCATTTGCAATAACAGTTTTCATGTGCCCGCCCTGTTTTGAAAGCCGAAAGTCTTGTACTCTGGGCGTTGCTCATTCCACGCCGGTTGGCGTCTCTGGCTGCGGCCAGTTGGCATGGTGTGAGCACCATGCACTGCTCTGCACTGGTACACCAGATGTGCTCAGGATGCTGCATGAAAGATAACATGATACTGCTGTGGTCAGTCATAAAGAGGTTTCAGGGCTAGATCCCACATGATCTGCTGTGTGTCTGGGGCCAGGCTGGCAGATCTGAAGCATCTTGAGGTATCTAAAAATGAACGGGCTCCCTTTATAGTCAGTGCAGAGTAACAGGGGTCTTAGGGGGTCATTCATCCCACCCTAAAACAAGCTCTAAAATGTGCCAGATTATCTTTCTTCTAAATGGGCTTCTTTTCCTTTTGGCTGTGGAAAGTTTAAGGTGACCAACTTAGAATCTGAAATATAACTTCTAACATCTGGTGAAGTGCATCCAACCATCTGCTTCCAGGGATAAGGGGCTGGTGTGGAGGTAGCCTGAAGGCACCTCACAAAAGACATTACAGATTTAGCCTGTAAAACCCCAAAATGCTCTTCTTCTGCGTGTATATTACACAGCAAAGCTATGGTCCAAATATTCTTTCCTGGAACCGTAAGTACAGTGGCAGAAGGAGGTTGGCCCTGTTTCTCTGATCTCCCTTCTGCAAGCTTTGTTCTTAATCCCCAGGCAGTGGCCATGCAATGCATCTCCTGGCTCAGAACACAGAGATCTTCCAGGTAATTCATTTTATGAGCGACCTGACTGTCTCGCCAATGTTTCCAGCTGAAACTGCAGTCAGGCCATGTCACAGATTTGAGTCATATCAGCCGCTGTTCAGACATCAAAAGGTGCTCAGAATGGGGAGAGGGAAATGGCAAAATCCCTTAATGGCAACAGTCTTATCTAGAATTATAAATGGTGCTGGGACGATTCTCTTGCTCCTCTCCGCTCCTTGTGCTTTTGCTGAGAACAAACCTAAGAAGAGAAACTGATACTCTGTTCCAAAATAGATGTTTTTTCCAAGCCACTAGCCTTTATTTTTAAATGTATATCAACTGTAAAATGTCACGGCTTTCCTTCTGGCTTTATCTAGCAGCAGGAGACCATTATGCTGATATTACCTTTTAAGTAAGTGCAAACTACCTGTAACTGCAGCATTGCATGTGCCTGGGGAATTCATGTAAGCCTGAGCTGATGCCAGGGATGGACTCCGGAAAAACACCCAGAACAACTTAAGGAGGCAGAGCTAATTAATCAAATCGTGTCTTCATCTGAAAATGTTGTACCTGCCACTAACACAAATAGCCTCCGAGATGATGACTGAAAGAGGATTCACAGGGAAAACATTCTCCCCTATCATTCTCTTAACTTTGTGCTTTTGACAGCACATCACTGCGTCTAGACAGTTTCACGGGTAGCCTGACAATCAGCTGTCTGGCGCTGACACGTGGTAGGTGAGACGCTATATGTGCTTTTCCTCCGGATCAAGTGGAGGAGAAGTAACAGGAACATCAGCTGAAGGATAAGAAGGAAGCAGCCAGGAACGGATAATCAGAAAGAAGCCCAAGCATACTGGCTGTCACTTCTCTGAGCATTGCCAGGAGAGGGCAATTCACACAGAGCATCATAGCTGGCAGTGCCCATCAGCAGTCATATGGGTTTATGCTGGGTGCTTTTCTTGGGCAGAATGACTCCTGGACACAAAGCCCACCTGATGCATGTCCTCACCATGTTTCTGAAGAGTGACAGAGTTCAGACTGACATTCACCAACTGTCTTCCTCCCCACACAGCATTGTCACCTGTAGCACCAATTTTGGTGCATTGCAAAATCCACCCAGGACCCACGTAAGCAGCCAGCCCTGAGCTCCGTGTTGCTCTGGTTACAGTGCTCACAAACCCTGAGCTACTGAGTTCAATCAAGATGACTTCAAGTCTGATTAAATTATAGGCACATCCTGGAAAGGGCTTTCTAGATGATTCTTCTCTTTCATTTGACTTCAGCAGGGCTTTTTTCTCACTGATGGACCAGAGGCAAGATGAGCTTTGTAGGCAAAATTTAATGGCAATAACTGCACCCAATTCAAGGTTCTTCAAGGCTTTGTATTGTGACAGTCATCCATCAGGACCACTCAGGGCTTCACAGAGCCATAATTGCTAGCCTCTGCCCTACAAAAGCATGAACATCTATCACCTGTGTTAGCTAAGGAGAAGCCTATGATTAAACTCCACACAGTTAAGGTCAAACCTACACACAGAGTAGTTTTGTAGTAGCTGGGTCATCAAGTCCAAAAATAACTGCTCAAAGTCGCCTTAAATCCTCACCATCAGACCCGGCTCTTAATTTTGTGCAAGACACTTACATCCATTCTGCAAAGTCCAAAGTTTAAACAATATTCTTGAGCATCTCTAATGTCACATCTTGCCATTGCTTCACATAGAAACTACATTAGCCTCTTTCATTTGCCTCTTGTTCTTTGCAGTTGCTGCTTCTATTTATTTGTGCATAGCATTTTCCATGTTTTCTGGGGCTCTCATCTTTTATAACTCTTTGTCCTGCTCCTTTCTGTGGCATATATCAACAGGCTAATTAAGTTCTGAATCTGACTTTTACAGCCTATGTGCAGTGTTTTCCTTACCTGCAGTGCTTAAATCTATATGATCTACTGTATGTTTGCCTGCAGTCGTCTCAAACTTGCATGAAGAAGCTAACCCAGCCAGACTGCAGTTTTGGATTCTGTTTGGTCACATCTGTCAGAAGACATACCTCTCATTTCCATTTTCACTAGTGATGCTACTCTAAAGCATTTAAGATCTCGTTATTGCCTGACCTTCAGTCACCTGTAAATGCTAAGGTCTAAGAAATCAGCTGTCCCTGCCTGTGGCTGTAAACTGTGAGTCTTTTCCTACTGCCATGTTTCATACATATTGACAAGTTACTTTTATAGACAGATCTGCACAGTGCAGTAAATGTAGTCACTCACACTGGAGATTTTAAAACAGCTGTCTCAAGGAATCAGGGATGCACATCTCAACTTTAAAGAGTGGGGACTGCATTTTGGAAAGCAGTGACTTTAAAAAGGATTTACAGGTCACTGTTGAAAACACTGTATCTAGTCCCAGTTTTACACAGAAGCCGAGAGAGGAAATGGGGCTTCTGAATGCATAAACAAAAAACAACTGTATTAAAAGCAGAGAAAAGTTCTAACACTGTAAATGTATTAAAGGATTGTTCATGGTTTTCGTGCCTAAACTTCAAAAAGAAAGTTGTAGTGGTAAAGAGGGATAAACCTGGAAGTTTGGAAGCCCTCCTTGCGGCAAAAGACCAAAGAAATTCAGTGTAGTTTGTTTATTTAAGAAAAACACTGAGGTGAGACTTGCTGTCAGTTGCCAAATACTTGTATGCCATAAAGATGCCTATGTAAAGACATCAGTCTAGCAAAACAAAACTAACAAGAAGGTATAATGGGATCTAACAGCATTAAGTTGAAGATAAACAGAGCCCTTACAGATAAAAGAGAAAGGCTCTCATTTTCACCACACCATCTTACCAGGCTGTTGATGGATCCCTCCCAACACAGGTTTGTAATTGGAATTGAGCTGCCTTTTCCATGGCAGATATTCAATAGCTCAGAGCTGCAAAGGTTACAGGCTCAGAAAGGATAGTGTGGGGGAAATTATTTGGCTTTTGATGAGAATAACGTAAGAATAGATAGTTGTAATTTTCCCTCTTAATCATAAATATTAAGATTCTGTCAAAATGTGGATTTTTGCCTTAAATCCTACAGCCAGAACATGGTACCAGGACAGTATCTTCCTACATACTGGTAAGAAACTAGTCTGTATTGCCAGAAGGGCACTTCCAAAGTACAACAGGACAAAACCTACTTTTGCAGAGTGGAGATTCTGCTGTGCTGACAGAGAACATGTGCCCAGCACCAGCTCCTTCAACCAGCTTGATTCTGAACTGGGGGAGGACAAAACCAGCTGAGCCTTACATGGAACAGCAGAAGCAGAGATAACTCCTTGAGTTCTCCCCAGTACCCTCTGTAAACACGAGGCTGCCACAGTGCCACACCAGGGCTGTCCAGAGCCATGAAATCAGCCTGCCTCCCTGGTAATGCAGAGTGCCAGGGATGGAGGCTCTAACACAGTCTTCCCTGTGGATTACACAGAAAAAGCCATCAGTTGGCTACAAGCGTTGTTAGAAGGACAGAGATTTTTTGCATCAGTTATTCTTCATAATAAATGCCAAGAGCTGAAATGAACAATATGATGGGTTTTATATGTTTATATGTATCAGTGTTTAATGATGAAGTCCCAGTATATTTTTAAAGGCTAATTTTTCATTATGGCAACGTTTTTATTTTGTGATATCTTCACCTGCATTGAATAGGAATATATGTTTTATACCTCTAAATAAGACTAAACAAGAAAGTACTTATCAGGTTCTTTGAATTCTTGCTTGATCTATTCTGTCCATCAGAGTAACAATAATTTTTAAAGTGATATTGTCTTAAACTGCCAGTTTTTGAAAGCACAAAAAGAATGACCAAAATCTGTAGCTAAAGCTTTACAAGACCAATAATAACATAAATAGAACTTTTACCTCAAAGGATTCTAAACACTTCTTCAACTAATAAAGACAATATACACAGAGATCACTTCCAACTCGGCTACCAATCTTGCACAGATGGTGTAGAAAACTGGGGTAAATCTCATTGAGACTAATCTATACAAACATATGCTTAATTAGCATAGTGCGTCTTACACAGTGTAAAACAGAAACAGACTGTATTGCAATAACTGATCACATCATAAATTGGTTTATTTTGATCCTTCCTAGGGAGGCGCAAGCTATTTTTATTATTATTATTATTTTGCAGGTTCCTGTAATGGATTAATGTCTGCTTGATGGAAAAAGCAAACAGAAAAAAACAGAATAAGGATGATGAAAAATTAATCATACCAAGGTTTGCATTTATGCTGAATTTTGTCCCTAGGACTGATCCTGCTGCCTTCAGCTGGCTTATTCACTGCACAGATTTAAACATGTACACAAATCCTTGCTGGACCAGGGCCTGTCATTAATTCAGAAACAAAGCTATTGTCCCCTAGGCCTACTCACAAATTACACTTGTTTGTTTAAGTCAATAAAGATAAACTTGCGTAAATCTCTTTGTAAACAAGGCTATTTCACATTAATAATGGCTTATTTGGGGTTAGCATAAATGTGTTTCTAATCAACTAATTCAAAATAAAGGATGTACACAGATGAATGGTGCAGTATTTGGAATAACAAGAAAGGACAGAGAGAAAAGAAACAGAAATGCTGACAACAAGAAATGTTTCTTATCTATAAAAATCAAGAAAACAGAGGGAAATAAGGCAGTGACAACCGACAGTGGAGAGTGGTCATCCCTTAGCTAGGAGTAGAGGGTATCTGTCCAAATGGACCCTTGGGAGCCCCTGCCTGTCTTCATCTGGTGGTGCTGGTGCTGATGCAGGTCCTGCAGAACCATCTCAGAGGCTACGCAGCCTGCTGAACTGCAGCCTCCGCTGCCAGCCAAGCCTAATTAAAACGCGTTTTGAGTTCAAGCACAGTAAGACACCACCGTTTCTTTGTGTGGCTGACCACACCTAAAGTCAGGTGTAAAACTGAGGCTTTGAAGCCAGGAGACTAGTATGAAATTGAGTTCACCGAGCTCGTGTGTAACATCCATGATTGCGTCTGAGCCACGAAGCTCCCTAGATGGATCCAGGCCTTCAGGATTTTCCTGTGGCAAGACCTTACTGCCTGGCTGTATGAAAGCTCTTGATCCGTTTCAGTACAAAGTGAAGCATTTTAATGCAGCAAGAGTTCAAAATTCAAGTGTTTTCTTGACTATACCAAAGTTGTCTCTCCCTGCTTGCTCTGCTTTTGGTTACTCAGGGCAACTGGGTTTATGTGCAAAGAGGCACTAGGAGTTAAGATAAGTTAAGGTAGTTAAATCATTTACTCATCAGAATTATGCAGTGTAAATGAGAACTTGAGCAGATATATAGATCAGGAGAATCACAGAATCCCAGGTTCGAAGAGACCTCAAGGATCACCTGGTCCAACCTATCAAGGCATTATCTCCACTAGATAACCCAGCACCCTGTCCAGCCAAATCTTAACAGTGTTCAATGTTGGGGAACACACCACTTCCCTGGGGAGATTATTCCAATGGCTGGTTGTTCTCACTAGGAAAACTTTTCCACTTGTGTCCAACCAGGATCTCCCCAGAAGTAACTTGTGCCCATTGCCCTCGACTTTTCCATGGAACTCCATGTAAAAAGGGAGACTGTCTTTGTAGCCACACTTTAAATACTGGAACATGGTGACAGGGTCTGAACAAACCTAGCTCCTTCAGCCTTTCCACACATGGTGCCCTGTCCTCTCATCATCCTCATGGCTGTTCTCTGGATGCTCTCCAGCCTGTCCATCTTCCCAGTGAACTATGAACTTCTTAGAGGAGATATTACAAGGATTACTGTCTAACTCCATTCCAGCTGATAAACGTAACTACTTTATAAGACAAACAAGTTTGTACCATGATGGGCCAGAAAGACGTATCTTCATTTTTATCACATTATTTTGAATACCAGTTATATCTTGAGTTCACTTTGACAAAGGTACAGGACAGATACTGCAGACTCCAAGGGCTGGCAATCTGATTTTTGCACTGTGGTCTCTTTCCCTTTTTTTATTTCACTTTGCCTAGAACTCTCGTAACAGCCTAGTCTGAAACAACAGGGATTTATGTAATATTGGAAACACACTTCTGCATTTCAGAAGAGGTAGTGAACAGATTTGAGTTTCAACATTTCAGTGCAATTTTATGACTGAAAAGATACATAGAAGAGCAGAAATATAAAAAAACTTTTTATATATTTTGCTGTTAATCTGAGCCTGAAGTCACAGTGGTTTTTAAAGTTCAAGTGGCCCTTTGCACATATTTAATCTACTATACGCCAGTACGACTGAGTAGTTTCTATTCATTTTGGAGACTTCTTTGCCTCATGCAATGGCTTTCTTTTCATTTATGATGTTAAAGCTCTTCTCTACTCTAATGTAAATGCCTGTTTGGACAGTAGGCCAGCAGTTGTCTCGAAAACCAACTGCGGTGCCTCTCATTGTGTGATGGGAAAAGCATAGTGTGGTTTCCTCTTTAACCCTCTTCATGCTGCCATAAGAAGGGACATAGTGTGAAGCTGCTTACAGACTTCATGTGATGTAAAGAGAAGTGGTTTCAGCTGCTATTTAACCCTCTGAGCTTGAGGGAGACAGAGTCTCAATCCTAGAGGAATTTTTTCATGCTGTTACCTCCATGGTGGGATAATTTTTCAACCACTGGACTCTTCGTCACTGTGGCTGGCAATCCTGCAACGACAGGGAAAGGCTGCTTTCATGCCATTTGGCCATGAAGTAATGTGGCATGAAAGGGAATCTGTCCCTTTCAGTTTCCAGACCCAGCTTCTCTGTGTGTCGTTCCCCCTTTCATAATCTTTAGCAGATTTGCGGAAGATGAAAGCTACCTTCATGTAAGTTCAGAGAGAAAATAACATGCTGAAATGGCATTTACAGTAAGCAGGGAAGCAGCACTGCAGTCACTGTTGTAAGAGACAAAGCACTTACTAAACTGTATGGTACTGCTTCAATGGAACAAGCTAAGAAATCTGGGAGCATTTAGTAGTGGTTCTCCATGGATTTATAGTCATTTTTGTCATACATTACTTCCTGCCTCCAACATGCTGGCTGATCTATTTGTATCACTGCTCTGTTCAAAGCTCTTCCTTTCTTTTTCAGTTTAACAGATCATTTTGACATATTGGCAATAATGTCCTTAACGCAAAACCTATGTGTTCTGCCTCCAAGACCTTCCTTCCTGGCCTTGTGTTTTACACTTGTCTTCAACTCCACATAGCAATATCTGATAGCTTCAGGTCATTTAGAAATCACAGGTGTCTTTTGAAGTTATCTGATATCAGCGTTGTGTTTCTTTTACCTCTTTGGGGATTTGGTCACAGCCTTTGGGAAGTCAATGTGTACTCTCTATAGCACAGTGCAGCCAGCTGCTGTTTCAACACGTTTCCTTCAGATTTCAGATGATTTCCCTTGTTCTTTCCTGCAGACAGGCGACTGTGAAAGACCACTGTGCTGCTACTGTGAGGATGCCAATTCCCCTGACACATTAGCAAACCTTGCAATAGATGCTGATGCTTTTCCACTCAGGTTCGAATGCAAATGGGACTGCCACCCACTGATACCTAACCAGTCGTGTCCAAAACATGCCCATCTATGTGGTTTAGTTATCATGACCTGCCATTATCCTGCTTTGGTATGAGGGGCTGAGTTTTGCTGTTTGTTTTCACCAAATCAAATGATATTTCTGCAGTTGCATGGCTGGGAGCCCTTTCTCTAGTGGTGTTCATGTTGTATGAGCACATCCCTGCCTGGCTTCTCCACGGCAACCATGCCTCTAAGGTAGCTTCTGGGCTCTGTGATTTGCAGCCCTGACACCACCTTCTTCCATTTGCTTTACTTCTCCTACTGCTTGCAATTTTTTTTCCTAAAGCAAGGAGTTTTACACAAATTTGATGGGTTTCTTGTGTCTGCATCCCCCAATATAAGCTAGTCAACCTTTTGTTCTATTTCAACCAAACCTAACAGTGGGCACAGGGCTTTTGGAAACACAATGTCCGTCAAGATTCGTTGGCATTAGAAAAGAAAAACCTTGTTAGTGCTCTGCCCTGGAGGAAAGCAGGGAAAGCTCAGCCCTTATCAGCACTGTTTGGCTTCCTTGGCAGCAGAGAATCGAAGGGCATCTGGCCAGACAGAGAAGAGATAGCCCTGAATCAGCATGTGCTACTCCATGGGCAGGTTACAAGCCAGTAAAATTAGTTTTGGGATATAGAAGACAGCCCTTGGGATATTAGAGTGGGGCTGTGGATTTAATGCAGTGGAAAGGTGAAGGGAATGGGAGACATAAATCCATAGGAAAACTGCACTTAATTAACTAGGTGTTCATAGAAAAATAAAATGTCTCTGCACAGTGAACCCTTCACAAAAAGAAGTGCTGCACTGGCTGAACAGCCAGTCTCTGTTTTCAGGTACAATATGACTGGAACACGTCCTTATCTTTCAAAGCCACGATGATAATCTGTTAGCAGCTATGTGTTGTCTGCAGCGGGTATCTCAGAATGATAGAATCACAAAATGGTTTGAGTTGGAAGAGACCTTAAAGCTTACCCAGTCCTAACCCCCTGCTGCGGGCAAGGATGTCTCAGACTAGACCACGTCTCCCAAAGCGCATTCAATCTGGCCTTGGAAAATGCCTTTCGCATTTGGGCAAAATCTCCTCCATTTTACTTTTATATTTCTTTTATGATCAGTTTGAAACTCAAACTGGTGAAAAAACTGCAACAAAAACTTGGAATAAAGCTGCATGTGTGCTTCAAGCTGTGAAATTCCAAGCACAGAAAAGGAAAAAAAAGAGATTTATGTGAGTTGACATCTATCATTCTGTCAGGAGGGATAGAGATGATGGGAGAGGTGCCTCACCTGGCTCCTGACAGCACCAAACCTGTTGAGATGGGACACGTGCCCAAGACACTGAATCACAACACCTACACGGAGTCATAGAACAGTTAAGGTTGGAAAGGACCTTCAGATCATCCAGCTCCAACCCAGAAAGCGTTTCAGGTTGGGAGAGGAGCATGGCTGAGAAAGCAACCTCTTGTGTTGTGAGATGGAACCTAAGAGGCTTAGATGGGATCTTAGGCAGAAGCTCTTCCCTGTGAGGGTGCTGAGGCGCTGGCACAGGGTGCCCAGAGAAGCTGTGGCTGCCCCATCCCTGGCAGTGCTCAAGGCCAGGTTGGACACAGGGGCTTGGAGCAAGCTGCTCCAGTGGAAGGGGTCCCTGCCCGTGGTTGGAACTGGATGAGCTTTAAGGTCCCTTCCAACACAAACCCCTCTGTGACTCTGCATAAGAGACATGGTCTGCGGTTGGGACATACGGAAGGTGGTGGGATAAGGAAAAGTGACAGCTTCTCAGTGCTGATGGGTCCTGGTCACGTTGTTGTGAGGCAACAGGTTCATCATTTACCTGTGGTGAGCCTGGGCACTCAGGCTCAGGAATTCGGTTGTGTTACACCGTGAGCACACCACGGGTGGTCGGCACTGTGAGCTCCACTGAAGGCAGTGGGTGAAATCAAGGCAAGACAACGATATGAGGGAAAAACCACCCTGAGGAGCCACTGAGGACGAGGGGCAGGCTTTCCTCAGCCTTGTGTCAGCATCACAGTGCCCATTGCAGCCCGTGCTGTGTGGGGATGAAGCCTCGGGCAGTTTACATCCATTTTGAGATGAGGGAAGCGGGGAAGGGTGGGGAGCGGGTCTGAGGGAAGCGATTTTGCCCTCCCCTGTGCAAGATGCATTTAAACTTCGGTTTAATTACGGTTTTATTGGCCGCCCGCGGGCGGGTGGGTGACAATTCCCGGTGGGATGGCGCGCACTACTTTTTCTCAGCTCCCACCCGCGCCCTATCGCGGCAGGCTACGGGACGGATCTCAGGTGTACGCGCAGTATTACTCCGCCAGCACGGCTGCGCGGCTGCGCTCCTGCGGGTCAGTCAAACCTCCCCTCCGCCCCTCCTATCGCGGTCAACCACCCCCGGCAGGCGCTGGTGGTGAGGAGTGATAGCTGGATCAGCCAATCAGCGATGCAGCTCCGCCCCCGGCGCTAGGGACACGCAAGTCCTGCCTCCCCGGCTCCGTCTCCCTCCGCCCCTCTGCGGGCACTCGATTGGCTCCTCGGGCCAGGCCTCGGAGCCCTCTGGCCAATCATCGCTCGCCGTTCCTAAGAGACGGGCGGAGGAATCAATGCTCCGCCTCCCCGCCCAGCGCCGGGGCGGGGCTCCGAGAGAGGTAAAGGGAAGCGGCGAGGCGGCGAACGGGGCAGTCGGCACCGAGCACCGGGCGGGTTCGAGCGTCTTCGAGGAAGGGGTTGGTCCCGGGTGCTCCCGCAGCCCGGCTGGACCTCGCCGCGGGACGGGGAGCAGCGCGCTGCCGCGCCTCGGGAAGCGGGGTCCCGCCGCCTGCCTGCGGATTTGGGTGAGAGCCGGGCCGGGCCTGGTGGCGGCGGGGGCCGGGGGCGCCTCTCCACGCCCTCCTCCCCCTTTGTTGTGGTGGGACGCGGCGGGCGGCTGCCGAGGGCCCCGGCGGTGGTGAGACGGGGCTGGGGGAGCTGCCGGTGCCGCGGGGAGCTCCTCGCTGGTGGTGCGTGAGGGGGAGCGGGGCGGGGGATGCGGGGGTCGCTGTCACCGCAGCACCGGCCGCACGCCGGGGTGTCCCCGCGGTAAGGGGTGGGAAGGGCCGGTCCATGCTCCTCTCGCTGTGTGTACGGGGGGCGAGGGGAGGAGGGGATATCAGGCAAAGCCGTGCTTCTCCTTCCTCTCCGTCTCCCTCTCTGTCCAGTGTTTTTTCTCTTGCAGAGATTAGGTGTGCAGTACTCCGCGCCGGTGTGTTGGAGAAAGTTAAGCGCAAGTTGCAAAAGAAGTGTTTAGGCTCCGCTTCAGCCAATGCCTTTTTGTCTGTTCCCCTCCTAGGTGCAGAGCCACGGACGTGAAATAAGCGCTACCTGCACGAGACGTGTACACGAGCGAGTTAAGATTAGTGGTTTTCTTCATGGCACTAGTTTTAATGCTGTAGTTATATGTTTGTTGCGAGATGTAAACAAACGTAGTCTGTTGAGTGCTTCATCCAGCAGGATAAGCGCATGGGAGAGGCTGTGCTTGAAAAATGCAAGTAGTTGGGGGTACTGCAGGGCTGTAGAGCTCCTGTGTGTAATTTGCTCATGTGGAGTGGAAGGGAAGAGAAAAAGTGTGACTTCAGTTCTCATTCTTTAATCTGGGGAAGTAAAAAGGGATGGGAAGAAAACCCCCCACAAGTGAGTAAGTAAAGAGCCAGTGTGATAGTCCTGGAGAGCTGTTAAGTGAACAGCTGGGATTCAGACTGCAGCCTTCTCCCATGGTTTGGTTGTCTGTCACAGTTTTTGACCAGACAGCCCCCAGATTCCAACACATGTGTGCTGTAGTCTTTACAAACACATAGCAGTAAGAAAAAGTGAATTTACCAAAGGAGTATTGCTGAAAGCACTGTTAGTAAATGCTGCAACCTGTGAATGTTGCATGCAGAGCTCACATTATCACAATTATAAAAGAGCCGGATTCCATCTGTAGCACGGAGCTTATAATGGCAGCTTATTAGGAGACCGCACATAACAGCAGGTTAGTCTGCTCTTAAGTGTTCCTCTCTTAGCCTGGAGAACTGTACTTTCAAGACTGATTCATGACATTATTTCTGTGGGGGTTGAACTCTATAGTGAGAGACTGATCAGTCTTTGCTCTGTTCTTCAGGCTAAAAAAAAAAGCAGCTTTTCACCTCTTGCTAAGGTGAGAAGCTTCTTTTAGCAGAACGAGGTTGCTATTTAGACTTTCGCAGTGTTGGTGCAGGTTATTTGTCTAAGTTGTAGCTTTAAAAAGTTAACGTTTACAATCTCTAGTGAATTAGAGGGGAGTGGGAATGTAGGTAAAGGGGAGGTTTTTGAAGTCCCTTCCCCCGTTTGCTTAGCACTATCATGATGAAAGATAACGTTGGTTACAAATGCCGTTAGAAAGAGGAAGGGGAGGATCCCATTTAAGGTGGTTTAAACTTATCTCAAAGCTGAGTCTAAGTGCATATTTAACAATATGTTGGGATGTTTAACAGAGTAACCTGGTAGTTGATTGTTCTGCAGTTGTGTGGGTCAGACCCTGACTACACTGGCTGTCACCAAAGAGAACAAGTGTTTGAAGATCCACTTTTCTTTCTGGAAGAAGCTGGGTGTGAGTAATACATCTTGAAGAATTTGTCAACTTCCCTGAGGTTCTGTTTGATGGTAAAAAGAGCAACACAATTGTAAAAAAAATTAGGTTAAAATTTGTCTTGTAACTGATCTCCTCTTTCACCTAGAGGGTAGATTCACAAACAAAATCAAATAGGCTTGAATTGCTCAGTAAATCTCCAAATGAAAGGCCCTCCTGGGTCCTCCTCCATCTTCCTGTTCCACTTGATCTCTCAGAAGTGTTGAGCACCAGTTGATATAATTGAGTTTATTGGAGCTCAGCAAAATCTGTGCTGCTAAAAGCAACTTTAAAAACAAAACTTGTTTCCACCTCTCTAATCCCTTTCCCACAAAAGCACTGGGAGAACAGGCTTTGTAGTAGGTTCTGGATAACAATGAATCTGAGCTCTGCTTGAGACTGAAGAGAATTCCTAAGTTTTGTTTATATAAAGAGTAGTACGCAAAGTTTTAATTACTATAAAAAGTATTCTAGCGTTTCCAAATGTACTCAGCACTGCCTTAATGATTGTGCACGTAAATGCCCTGTAACTGAAAGCATCTATTTATGGGCCTGACTTGCTAAGTGAGCTGTAAATTCTGCTTTTCAGATTGGATTTAATGACTTTTATCATAAAGCCATAAACTGGTTGTGAACTGTGCTGAGAGGCAAACAATACCTAAGCTTACTTTGCCAAAATATTTGTAATTGTTGATTTGTTAAACTGAATTGCTGCAGGTCATGCGATGGGATTAGTTTTTTTGTAATAGAATAGTACAGGCAGCCCTGTGTTCAATACTCTCTGGGCTAGAAGAAATTGGCTACTGCAGACAACCTTCCTAAAATGCTGCTCTCCACTCCCAGCAGAGAATCTGTACTACAAACAGTAAGGCTTCATTCCAGGTGACATTTTATGATGATTATGTGTGTTTGACAGCCATTGTGTGAAGTAAGGCCAAGAGGAGACTATGAGAGAGCAGTTCCTGAGTCTCCTGTCAGGTTAGTCTAGCTCAGGCTAGATTTAACTACACTGGAGGTATAGAGGTTAAGCGGAGACAGCTCTTGCATATCGAGGGCCTGTGGGGGACTGGCCTGTTGAACATTTAAGTTAGGCCTATCTTGAAAGTGAATTTGCATTACCTGTTGTTAAATGCAATTGTTTGTGGTTTAAGGAAGTGGAGAAGCTGCTAAGCTATGCAGATCAAGACTAGGTACCTGATAATCAGTTCTGTGACTATTCCTGTCAAATTTAGCCCAGGAGTATTTATTTTCTAAAATAATGAAACTGATACATGCCTGTTACACATGGAAAATTTTAGTGAAAGCAAAGGAGGTAAAAAGGGCTTAAACTGCTGTGGTTTGGAGTGTTTATTCTGTGTTTGTTTTTTTTTTTAGATCTAAAGAAGGTCTTTCAGTTAAGGATCGATGCTGCAAAGTTCTTAATAGTAAGTGGAAGAAGTCCGCCGCTTTGCAGCGGCAGGTGGATAGGCTGACTGCAGTTGTGGTTATTTTCCTCTTGCAGTTCTAGAACAGTTGCTAAAATAATCAGTCCCATTAGTAGCTTAATCAAAGGTCAGTAAAATGAACATCTCTTCTTCCTCTTCAGTTGCATGCAATTTTAGTGTACCATGAACAAGTTATATACAGTGTGCAAATTTTCTAGTAGCAGTATAGCTTTTCAGTACTACATTTGTCTGTAATTTGTAGTAATTGAAGAAAAACCCAGCTTCTTAAGCTTTTATGACATTATGATCCTCCTTGTTTTAGTTCCGTGTCTGAGAAAGTAGCTTTCTCATTTGGTTCATAATCAAACTTCATGAAGTGAGCAAGAGCAAAAAAAAGAAGTCTGCTTTTGGAGTGGGTAATTCTGTTTTCAGTGAGCCATATAAAGATAGTACAGTTATTCAGAGTTTCAGAATGCATGGCGATACTCAAGAGTAATAAAAATTAATGTGTACATTGAGTCTCTATATAGGCATGTTTCAAATTCCTATTCCAGAGCTGACCCAGAGGAGGAATTTTCTTTGCTCTTGTCCCTGCAGATCACAAGCAGCCTGCCTTGAGCTTCATTGGCTGGTGTCAAAGCTAAACCAGGACCTTGGCTTCGTATCTTTGAGCTTTGGCCTGTGAGCTGGCCAGATGGAGCTGTGGGACAGATGGAGCCCCTTGGGAGGGAGCTCTTTAGAGCCTCTACCCACTACTGGCCTAATTGGCTAAAAAGCTGAACTGAGGTGGATCTGAGGGCATTGCTCAGTAGGGCAGAATTCCCCTTCCCCCAGCTCTACCCCGCATCTTCCCCAAACAAAAAGCTGCTAACACCTCAAATCCAGTAAGGGAATACTAAAAGCTGACCTACCTTGGCCTGAATTTGAGTGGAGAAGAATGGCATCATCTTAATATCTCATGATGGTGTGTTCTTCAGAAAAGTCTTGTACATTGCAGTAGGTTTGAGCTCCTGCAGTGTGGCAGAACCAGGTGTCTGTAAGATGCATTTGTAGGAGAAAGAGCCCTATTAGAATCTCAAAAGACAGTTTTTGGAGGGGTTGTGGGTGCAATAGAAGTGAAATGTCTTCCCTTGTCTGTTTCACCAAGTGCTTTAGAGTGTGTTCTGCCCGAAAGCGGAAAGACTGGCTCAGTGCAATGTGAAATACTTGTTTTATTGTTTCTTTAAGTATTAATAATTTTGGCTTAATATAGGAGACATGCAGTACTGCACAAGCTATGCCTTTTAAAACTTCAAATCTCACTACTGTCTAGACTTATGTAAGGTCTTCTAAATAATTAATTTATTATGCTGCCTTAAATAGATTAGGCTTCAATTAATATTACCTTATCTTGAAGCCAATAATGTCACAGGGCTGCATGTGAAGGGAAAGGGTAGATATTCCCCCATCTTCTAAAATATCCTGAAACATTGTGCACTTGGTGAAATTGATAATGTTGTCAGAATTCCAGGATTAATGAAAAAAACATTGCCTTAAAAAAAAAAATCATGAAAACAGGGATAAAATAGGGAGGAAATGAACTCGTAGACTCTCTCAAATACCACAAATTATTTTCCTCGATCTGCTTTCCTCAGAAGCTTAACTTCTGTCCTCTTTATTCCAGAAGAGCTCTGGCAAATGAAATTCCTCTAAGCCAGAATACTTGTAGTAAAACCAGGAGAGATCAGATTTCTTTATTTCAAGTTTAAGATGAATAGTCAGACTGATATAAAATATGCTGCATAAGGCTTTAGAATAAATTGGCCAGAAATCACTTGATATTTTTGGTAGCACCAATGTGTTTATAGCATGTTCCAGACACTCAGGAAAGAAAAATTTCCCTTGAAGGTTTTACTCTGCTAGCATGCTGCCCTTAAGATTTTCTTCATCTTTTATGCTTAGTTATTGCTGGGATCATGGGCTTAATATTTAATACTTGTTCCAGAGAACCACAGTAGAATTGAATAATAGCAGACATGACTCAAACTGTGACTTTAGAAGTTGCCAACTATGACACTGTTTGACCAACTATAGAAACATGTGTGCATCAGGAAGCAGAGAGATACTACGGGGGCAGAGATGAAACAAATACTACCAAAGTTAGGCAATTTGTTAGTCTTCCAGTATTAATCTGTTGGGAGTAACAGCACGTGCTCTGTGTGTTCCAGCTGTGTAACGAAGCAGTAATACTTCTCTGTGCAGTGAGTACTCCTTGGGCATTCAGAGCTACAGTTTTAAGGCACAGTACAGAGAACATGGAAAGGGATAAAAAATAGTGGAAGCTTTCTGCTTTGTGTTGCACTGCTGCCTTGATACTAATAGTTCAACTATAGTTGCACCCAGAAGGAGGTTCTCCCTGCAGTTACTCAAGAGTCCCAGTGTGTTGGTATGTTAGAGTGGAAATTGGGATTTGCTGGTCAAAAATCAGCTGCAACAGTGACTCCTAAACCCACTAGTGTAAAACATGGTATCTAAGTCTGTCTAGGTGGATATAGTCAGGATCCAGTGCAGGTGTAGGGCTCCTCATTTTTATTTGAGCTCCTGCCAGATATTCAGACGTGTGGTGTCTGCCTTCCATCTCAGAATACCTCGTGAGGTGTAGATTTCTGTCTTTATTTTAATTACAGTGTGGAAAATGTTAGGGTACTATGACCAAAAAGAAAAATGAGAAGATGACCATAGGCTGATACAGTTTTCCTGTAGTCCTTCTGCGGTACTTGTAATTTGAGTATTTGTAATTTAATTGAAGTAGTAAAGCTTTCAGGCTTGGCATCTGCCCAGAAGACCTTCTCAAACTGTATGAGCTATGTTCATTCAGATACTTCTTTCTGACAAAAGGCTGATAGCCCTCTGTTTGAGGGAGGGACATGATTCAAATGTACAGAATCATGAAGCTTGCAGACCAGATGAGTAGAAATGGTTCTTCAGCAAAGCTTGCAGTGGTAGAACAAGAGGCACTTTCTGAAACTAGGAAGAGAAAAAATAGCTAAAAGTACTTCTTTACAACAGTGGGCATTGTGGTGCTGTCTGCCACAAGAGATAGTGGGAAGCAGGTTCAGAAAGTGGTTAGATGAATTTGCGAACAACAGGTCCATAAATGGCTGCTGATGGGAATAGGTAGGAATGTGGCCTTTAATTTCATGCTGTAAGTTTAAGATGCTGTATAATTATGGGGAGAGCAGGCTGTATAAATTAGCCAGGTTTGTGATATCCTTGAGTAGCATGTCCTTTTGCCACCTAAGGTGATGGAGCACCAGGCTATATGCAGTACTCTTCTGACCTCGTAGGGTTTTTCAAGGCTTTTTACTTGCCTACTTTGCATTTATACAAATTGCTCATAGTTCAGCCTAACCATGCCTTGCTTTTTGTAGATGCCTCCTCTAGGCTTGGAGCAGAGTGCCACTTCTCCATAAATCAGGGTGGCTGACATATTCTCCAATGAGTACTCACCACAATTGGCTGAAGTATTAAGCTGAATGAATTTCTGTCCTACTTGTGTCACAATCTCTCTGCTCATTTGTTAAAAGATATGGGGCCGCTACTGAAGTAACTGGTGAAATTCATATGATACTTCTGGCAAATCCCTGATGTGGCAAAACAGTAGCTGGAAGGAAAAGGGTAGTTTAAGCCTTGCAGACTGCAGCAGTAGTGTGTGTTGTATTTTTCCTTTAAATAGCTCCTAAGCTGCAATAATTGTCATAAAGGCCCCTTTAAATGTGTGCCTTTATGTTTTGTTTTGTGTTTTGGAAAAAGATGATCTTCCTGGGGATAGGGCATCAACCTGTGATTTTACAGGTACAGATGAGCACATGTCTGTAAAGGAACTGGTCAAAACTAAGGATAATACCTGGAAATTTCTCATGAGCTAGGTCTGAGCTCATAATATTTTGGAAATGGGAAAAAGATTTTTTTTTTTTTGTAAGCTCGGAGTTATTGTTGCTATTCCCCATTTTGGACACCTTAAAACAGGAGAGAGAGTGCAAGCCTCCTGTTTTATCTGTGGAGCAACTCTGGACTGTAGTGGGGGTCTAGTGTGTTTCACTCCCAGGCCTGCACAGTTCAGAACATGTGCAGAACAGTTCAGTCCCTGTTTATTGTAACCCCTGACTCCTTGACCCCCATACTTACCATTCTTCCTTCAGTCCTGTTTTTAGGTGCTTTCAGAAGCTGGTATATGGAGATATAATTTAGTTGAAACTGAAATGTCATTCCTACTGAATATTCTGTTCTGTGGAAGTTGAAAGTTTATGATTTAAAGTAACCCGTAGAATATAATCTAGTGTTTATTGACTTGTTGATCCTCTCTGAGACTGCAGAGACATGACAAGGCATAAATTAGCCATGATTACTGTAGCCTGAAGTATCCCAAATCAACCATGTTGTTTTGCAGATTGGAAATTTCAGTAAGATGAAGTTGGTATATTTTGGATAGAAGCAAGGGATGTGCCTCTACAGCATGGGGAGGCAGACAGGCTGCCTTGAAAGCTAAAACTGAGTAGCCTCATGGTAGTCTTAGCTAAAACAAGGGATTTTCAGCTGACTGAACTAACTCGGACAGCTTGGAAATAAGGTAACTTCCTGGAGTTCAAATACCTATTTGCTGCCTGGAAATACGGCGCTGTAGTGGAAAAAGAAAAAAAAAACCCAAAAAACGAACCAACAAACAAACAAAACCCCAACACACACACACACCCCCCACACAAACTAAAAAAAGCCCCCCAAAACCAAAGCCACAACCTTATTTCTATCCATAGGAGTATTATGTTCTCAGGCTATTTCTAACAGCTGTCTGCCTGAAATGATATGGTTGATTTGGGTCTTATGTTTTAATACCTAAAACTAGCCTAACAGAAGCTGCAAAACCAAAACACTCTTTTTTTTTTTTTTTTTCTAAATGGCTATCATTTCCTCTTTAAACTGATTTGAAGTGCAAATTGCAGTGAATGCTAAACATAGCCCAAATTTTAGCATCCATTCTAATCTTTCATTTTGTATAAACATCCTCATTCAGGTAATTGATACTGAATGAAGGCTATTAAAATTGAAAACAGTTCTACTGCTTAGGTAACTGCAAACTAAGGCTTTAAATATCCTTTAATGAATTTTGAAAGATTTGATGATTCTAAGTACTGCCAGTTGATAAGATTCATTATCTGTAGGCCATTGAACTCAAGATTAAAAGATGGGAATAACCTTATTACCAGACTTTAGTGTATTTCAAATCACTGTCCCCCATGGAACAAAAATTGGTAGCTGTTGAAAACATGACAAACAAAATGAGAAAAGGCTTGTGAAATGGCTGGCTGCTGGAAGACTTCTGTCAAACTGTAATGACATTCCAAACACAATTTTGCCTGCTAAGTTAATTTGGAGATAGGCAGAATGGGTATATATGTGTGTGTGATTTGTCAGTCACTTGTGAAAAATTTTAGTGATTAAAACCAGCCAGCCTAGATGCAAAATTAGGTTCTAGTTAACTTCTGGATTTTCTGGAGTTGACTTTAGCCAGGGAAATCTTGAGGACAAATTCAGTGTTTAATCCAACAGTAACCTTAGTCTGTCCTAGCTGTTGAAGAGTCTGCAGCAAACTTGTGTTTGAACCTTCTTGAAGTACCTAACCATGATTCAGGCTGCTTCTGAACTGTTATCTGGCTTGTGCTCTAGGGTGCAGTGTCCTATGGCATTTGGTAATTAAAGGTCCTAAGCAAGGTATTTGTTTCTTATGAAACCTCAGTGCTAATGTCTGGTTTGGTTTGTGTTTTTAGGGATCAAACGGGAGTCTCTTGCTTGCTGAGTGTCAAGTCTGGTGAAAGTCATGTCCATTTTGCCATTCACTCCACCAGTTGTGAAGAGACTTCTGGGATGGAAAAAATCTGCTGGTAGCTCTGGAGGGGCTGGTGGTGGTGAGCAGAATGGTCAGGAGGAAAAGTGGTGTGAAAAAGCAGTGAAAAGCTTGGTCAAGAAGCTCAAGAAAACAGGACAGCTGGATGAGCTGGAGAAGGCCATTACCACCCAGAATTGCAATACAAAATGTGTGACAATACCAAGGTAAGTGCTGTTGTGTTCAAAATTGTTGCAATCCCTTCAGAGATGATTAAATGGATGTTTAGGCTTTCCTTTACACAAATGGCTAAAAAATTAATTCCATGCATTTGATTTGTGAGATTCTTTTGGTTTTATATAATGCTTGCTTACAACTGAATCAATGCTTTGTGAAGTCACGATTTCTAATAACATCTTTACACTTAAATTTTCATTACTAAGTTGATTCCAGATTGTATGTGCTCTGATGGTGCCTAGCACAGCTGTTTGTAGCACTGCCTTATGCTTTTACTTGATAACCCTGTCTATGATCGGAGGGGCATAATGGAACCTACACTTCCACTAAAAAAAAAAAAACACAAAAGACTTGTTTTTCCTTGGTCAACACTTCAGTCATCTAATTATTTTCAGTTACGTCTGGTAGTTTCATTTAAGTTGTACAAGCTGAATCCATTCTCCCTTTTGAAGTGGTATTTTATCTTTGGAGGCAGGTTTTCTGAAGACCAGTTTATTTACTGTAATATGTTACTGGTTAATGAAAGTGCTTCTTATTTAATAACTTGGAAAATTTCTAGTGCTGCGATTCTACTCCTGATGCATATTTACATGTAGGTGAATGACTTGCATTCTACCCCTTTGACTTTCTCAACTTAATTCATAGCAACTGCTGTGCGAGAGGCAAGGGTTACGTTTGTAAGTATACAGAAGTCTGCTCTCAATTCATGTACAGAAATCCCACAAAGGTGCCTGTATAAGTGCATTACATGGCATACAGGTATCAAATCACTTCACAGGTGTGCTTTTCTTTGCAAAAGTAGAAGATCTGGTGGCACAGGAGTATTCTGGGCATTTTGCCCCTGGACACTTAATCTCTAGGGGAGTGGACCTGTGTCTGGTTTATGACCTTAATATCTGCATTAATTAGCACATTGATCAAGCTGCTTTTAGACTTTGTATTAATCATAGCACAAACTAGACTGGACTGGTGTTGATAATAATTTCCACATATTAAATATGTTATGGCTGTTACCTGATAATGGTTTTAGCATTCTCTTTTAGATTTGACACTGCTTTCTGGGAAAATTGAGTATGCTGTGAATGAATGACTACCTTAATTCTGTTCTGTATCTTTTCACCTTTTGTTTCTAATGCTGCCCTCTGCTTATGTTTTCATCCCTAGAGTAGTCCCCAAATTCTGAGTTTTCCTTCTGCTTTCTTCTTTTGCCAGCTGGAACACAATCAGAAATAAAACATTAGAGCATTCTTGTCTTAATGTGTATCAGTAGACTGAAGATCAGGGATAATATTTGACTTGACATGAGATGACTCTATGTATTTAGCAAGGCTTTACCATGACAAAGACCAAATGCTTAACTGGAAAGCACTTTGTAAAGCAGAAGCTGAATATGCCATATGGAGATTCGCTTTGTGCGTCTAACTTCTAGAGCTCAAGCTCTTAAAAGAATTCCAAGAGCTCCCTTTTAGGGCTACTGGGGCAGTAAATACTGCTAGTTCAGAAAAACAGTTGTCTAAATTTCATTTCAAAGGTGATGTTAGAAGATAGAAACAGTATTCTAATATTCCAGTATCTGAAGGGGGCCTATAAGGTTGCTGGGGAGGTACTCTTTGTTAGGGACTGTAGTGGTAGGACAAGGGGTAACAGGTTCAAACTCAAACAGGGGAAATTTAGATTGGATATAAGGACGAAGTTCTTTACTGTGAGGGTGGTGAGGCACTGGAATGGGTTGCCCAAGGAAGTTGTGAAAGCACCATCTCTGGGAGTGTTCAGGGCCAGGTTGGACAGAGCCTTGGGTGAGATGGTTTAATGTGAGGTGTCCCTGCCCATGGCATGGGGGTTGGAACTGTATGATCTTAAGGTCCTTTCCAACCTTAACTGTTCTATGATTGTGTATCTTTGTTTTCCTAGTCTATTTTGTCCTCCTGTTTGCATGACCTCTTTTCATGTAGAAAATGTCATGTCAAGTAGAAAATAATTCTTTAAACAATGCAAAGTTAAATATACACATACCTTTTTATACTCTGTGTAGCCTTTGTTACACTCTGTAGAACTCTTGTGACCTGCAGTTCTTTATACACTGTTCTCATTTGTTTGATTTCAGTTATTGACCCATCATTACAAGACATGTATTTTATTACCAGAGGGCTCCAGAGAAGGAGCTGGTGCAGTGCCTGGAGTACAAGTGTGATGAGAAATGGCTGAGGGACCTGGGGGATTTAGTCTGGAGAAGAAAAGGCTCAGGGGGGACCTTATCGCTCTCTACAACTGCCTAACAGGAGGATGGAGCCAGGAGGGGCTGGGCTCTGCTTCCAAAGAGCAAGGGATGGGACAAGAGGAAACGGCCTCAAGCTGCACCAGGAGAGGTTTAGATGGAGCTAAGGAACAATTCCTTCCCCAAAGGGTGCTCAGGCATTGGAACAGGCAGTCCAGGGCAGTGCTGGAGTGACTGTCCCTGCAAGTGTTCACGCGCCATGCAGGCGAGGCCCTCCGTGCCATGGGTTAGGGGTGGCCTTGGCAGTGCTGGGGAATGGTTGGACTTGATGTTCAGGGTCTTTTCCAGCCTGTTTGGTTCTATGATTCTCTCTTCCTGTCAGCTATAAAAAGGACTGGACCTTGGTTTTACGTTTCTTTACTACCTTAGGAGTAAGTAGGTAGCTAGATAGCTCTTCGAGTAATGTTGGCTATTATACAAGGCTTAATTCTAAAATAAGAAGTGGCTTTAAGGGATGAGATGGTATAAGGGTTGCTAGCAACACTGTACAGAATTCTTGAGCTTCATAGTCTGTAGGCTCTTGGACTGTTGGTATTATTTCACTTTGACAGCAGTAGTCTGGATTCCCAAGAAAGAGCAAATGTCAGCTCAGTACTGTAATGACTTTTGGAGATTCTTGTTCTTGGATTTCGTAAGTTAATGAAACTGCTGCTTGAGGCCCACTTGAATGAATTTCATTAAGATCTGCTGATCAGCAGGGATAAATAATAAAATGCTGAATGTGAATCTCCTAGTCAGCAGGAAGTTTGAGGTGCTAAGCTGCAGACGGAGATGCAGTTCTGATGTGACAGCTGGGCTTTTTGTTTGGTTGTGTTTGGTTTTATTTAACTAGCTTTAGATTGACTTACTAATACTGTTTAACTCAGTGTAGATACTGACAAGTGTTGTCGGATGCTTCTGTTTGCCACTGTTGCCTCAACAGAAGCTGCAGTTGTGGTTCCACAAGATTCTAGTCCCCTTGGAGATTTCCAGAGAGCATGATACAGTACTTAACTCTAACGTACTCTTTCATCATTGAAATGCAAAGCAGGTAGATACCTACAAGCTTTTCTGAAAACTGAGAGCAGCTTGGACAAAAGTTAAGTTACAGTGCCCCTTTAGAAATATGCATATATTTATGTCCTTGACAATCGTGCTGAGATTAGCATTGTTGTGTTTCTGTGCTTTCTGTCAAGGTGACTAGATATGAAGTGAAGCTGATGTTGTGTAGTATGCAAAAGCTGCTCATGTGGTAATTAACATAACTTCTTACACAGACTAATAGGGGTTCTGAGAAAGCAGAAGCAAACAGATGGAGTGGGTTGGTGTTGGCATTGCACAGCAGGGGTGCTTAGCTCTTCATAAGTGGGTCAGTAATCTAGAGCAGGGGCTAAATAAGTACAGAGGTCCTTTTGACACTAGCCCTCTGAGTAATTTGTAGTTATCTTGCTGGATCCTCCCAGCCAGCCAGTAGGATTCTAATCACATAATCTGTGTATCTTGAAACAAAATGTTAGCACGTGCGTTCACTTTTCTAAAATATATAATGAACATGATAGAATTTAAGATCCTGTCTTTACGCTCTCCCTTGCAGTTTTGACGCAAATGGGGGGCAAGAAGCACTCGGCGAAGAAATAAAGCCTAAGCATCCTTTTATACAATTTATCTTCCACTGGAGCAGTTTATTCCTTATGAGTATGAATTGCTCTGTTAAAACAAATACTTTACAACTAGTGATAGCTAAAATCCAAGCAATCTTTAACAAATAAAACCATGCCGCTTAGTGAGTAGTCAAATGGCATGTTCACAGTCTTTGTCATTTAAAAAGTCATTTCAGTGGTGGCAGTGAGGTGTTGGAATTGGAAGCAGGGAAACAAAAAGCACTAGTTTCAGTGTCCCAGTATTTTGGTGTGATCAGTTAGGTGGTGTTTCTGGCTTAAAAAGAGTATGGGTATGCTTCATGCTTTCTTCATGCTTCTTATGCAAGACTTAGCAAAATGGAATTGCTTTTGTCGAATGCCTGATAATGTACAATTAATAAGAGCTGGATGGGGGCAGGTTTGTGATAATGTTGACCTAAGTTGTTGTAGCTTTTTTTTTTAAGTTCTAAAAAAAAAAAAAACCAACAAAAAAAACCCTCTGGAGGGCTGGAGCAGCTCTGCTCTGGAGCCAGGCTGAGAGAGCTGGCCTGGTTCAGCCTGGAGAAGAGAAGGCTCCTTAAGGAGAGACCTTAGAGTGGCTCCAGTGCCTAAAGGGGCTACAGGAAACCTGGAGAGGGGCTTTGGACAAGGGCCTGTAGGGACAGGCCAAGGGGAATGGCTTGAACCTGCCAGAGGGGAGACTGAGATGAGCTCTTAGGCAGAAGCTGTTCCCTGTGAGGGTGCTGAGGTGCTGGCACAGGGTGCCCAGAGAAGCTGTGGCTGCCCCATCCCTGGCAGTGTTCAAGGCCAGGCTGGACACAGGGGCATATAGTAACCTGCTCTAGTGGAAGGTATCCCTGCCACAGGCTTTAAGCTTTAAGATCCCTCCAACCCAAACTAGCCTGGCATTCTGTGATAGCTGAAAGTTAATGCAAAGCTGTTCTTCCTGAGCTGTAACTGGGTGTATCCATTTCTCATGCTGAATTCAGGTTATATGCTGACATTTGAGTAGTTTGACAACTGTGTTAGGGCTTTATCTTATACAAAGCATGAGTACTAACAGATATAATCTGCCTATATGGGAGTAATCCCCAGGTACAACTGTAGTCCTCATTTGTTGCATGTGGTAATCCATTCACTCTTCCCCAGAAGACTCTGTCTTGCACTGTGCTTTTGTTTAGCTGTTGCTGAAGCCATAGAGCACTGCTGTACCTCATCTCCTTGCTGTCAGTTTCCCTGCTCTGTTGCCGACATAGTCTGCATGATTCAGTGCTTAACTGAGCCGAATGAGACCACTGTTTTGGTTTTTTTCCCTTTCAGTATGTAGAAGAGGATTAAGGAGATACAGGTGCCTCCCATCAGTCTCAGCATCTCTAGCTTTTAATCATTTTAGCTTTTTTTTCCAAGATGTTCATGTGCTTATCTCGATGCTGTAGAAGGGTTTAATACAGCATCAAGTAACTTCCTGATTATACCTAGCAAACTTTCTTCTTTAGCAGATGATTTTTTTTCATTGATGTTAACAGTAGTATATTACAGTTATTGTGTAAACTGGCTTTTGATACCATAAGTGGAACTCTATGAAATCCTTGAATCTTAGCTTTAATGAGAAGTCCTGAGTTTCTGCAGAGGAGTTAAATTTTATCACTACTCAAGCATTAGAGGAAACAACAGTGCAAAAGTGAAGTGATGTTAAATGCTGATAAAGAGTGACCTGGAAGATTACCGGCTGGAGTAAGGTTTTAATACCAACTTCCTTAAATGCCAATTCAGAGATGCTTTGCTGTGGTGCTAGTACCATGCAAGTGCTTTAGAGTCTTAGGTGAAATGCAGCATCTGCTTCCAGTGCGGAGAGAAGGCTAATACTCCTGTCAAACCCTTGCTTCCCAGCCTGCTGTGCCACTGGAGTTTTAGAAGGTATTATCTGAAAAAGGTTTTTCCTTGCTTAAGAGTTCAGTATGTATGCAGAAAATGTGCCCTCTATCCGTCTTGCTTAACATGACAATAGCGTGCTTGTGTTATATCCCCTGGTTTTCAGAAGCTTATTTTTGCTTTGTTTTCTGCAGCCTCCCAATTCTGGCTTAAGTGAGACAGAGAGTAGGTTTTTGCAGAATGTAGCTGATTTGTGGAATTTGCAGTCAGCAATTAGACTGCTTAAGCACCTTGCTTCTGCTTCAGATACGAGGTTCATTCTGAATTTCTGTACCATCCAGAGGCAAAGAAGAAACCCTGCAGTGGGTTCTGTGGTTTGGGGAATATGGAAGGCTGTGACTTCTAAGCTTAAAAGACTTCTCTGGGTGTTAAAGTGACTAACGATATTGACACTTTTCTTGCACTTGCTTATGGTGTCCAGGAATTCCAGTACACCTTAATTTTGTCTTATTTCTTACGTATTCTACACGGATTCAGATAAGTAAAACTGCAGAATCTGGTGAAAGTTCATTGAGCATGTGAAAGGTTAGGGTTATTTGATGGGGTTAAAATTCTCTGAACTCTGCAGTGACTTAGAACTATGGATAAATAAGTAGCATAGCTCACAGCATATGTTCAGATTGCTTTCTGAGAACTGAAATTTATTTTCTTGAGCCTTGGCTCTCTTTCAAGGCTGTGTGGAGACGTCATAGCAGCCTTCCAGTATCTGAAGGGGACCTAAAGGATGCTGGGGAGTGATTCTTAGGTGTAAAGGACACAGCTTCTCTTGAATATAACATATGCTAACAGTTATCTTGTTTGTTTTTTCATTCCTTGGGAATATTTGTCAGGTATGTGATTGCATAGCTGTATGCAGTAACCTAGTTTTAAGGATGCTTTTGATCACAAGTAGAGTTGTCAAGTTAATGTGGCTTCTGGAACAGGCTGTTTTCAAGCTTTAAGAACTTTCCTCAAAATAAATGATTTCAGAGGATAACAATACAGAAATTCCTTTGTTCCTTCTCAGGTTAAAGCTCTAGGAGATGGGTGACTTCAACAGTCACCCATTGAGGTGCACATTGAGGGCAGGGAGGTTCCTCTGGAAGCTGTTGTAGGAGAGTTCCAAGTATCTGCTGCTAAGCTATGAGTGGATTAGCAAAGAGGACAACAGCAGGCAGTTGGGTTGGCACAGTAGATCCTAAAATAATATTGCAGTCCAGACAAAGGTGAAGTCTGTTTTCCCAGAAACAGGACTTGGCACTGTTAGTTTGTAGCATAGCTGCAATAATTCACTGTTCAAGTTAGGGATGAACATTGATTTTTAATCATAGCTCAAAGTTGAGAACTATTGTGTACAAAGAATGTTTTTGAACCATACACTGTATATCAGTCTTGATACATTCATTTAGATCTAAATTGGTTCTGTAAACGTTTGAAGACAATAGTGGAACACTGTAAGCTTTCTAAAATAAGTATAGATATTTAAGACAGTACATCTGAATACACTAAAGCACCATTTTTATTGCTGAGATTACAGGAAGAGTGTGCTTGTAAATTGTTTGTTGAGAAGCTAACTCCTTTTTCTCAATATAGGATTACTGAGGATAAAGCAGAGCCCCCTCTGCTTCCCTCTTGCTGGAATTTCACAAAAAATACTGCTTTAGGACAAATCTAAAGAGTTTTTTCCTGAAAGTATGGCAAGAGATGGCTGAGATTTCAGAGGCTGTTGGCTAAGATTAGTTTTGAAATCCTCTGATGCTCCTTGTGACAGCTGGTGCTGTGAAGGCTTTGGATGTGTTAACTGGAGAGGTCTAGTAGTATGATCAGATTGCCCTTGCTCTTCTCAGTCCCCTAATTGTGGTGGGACTGGAATGTTGTCTCTGCATCCTCTCAAAGACTAGAGGAAGTTCTCGGTCCTTTCTGCATGTGAGAGGCTACATACCACAGGGTGGTATGGGCAAAGCAATGGTGTGTTTTGCAGTAGCTTCCTGTTGTGTATGGCATCTCTTTACCTCAGTTGGCACTGTGTGTATGTAATCCTCTGTCAGGTTGCAGTGTAGCTTCCTCTTGATAAATGGTGTTTTGCAGCCTGAGTATTAACAGCCAAGCAGCTGCTTGCTAGGTGAATAGAGTCCACCTGCTCTGCCTGAACATCAGCAGCCAGGCAGCTGCCTACCAGGTGAATAGAGTCTACCTGCATTGCTTGAACATTGACAGCCAAGCAGCTGCTTGCCAGGTGAATAGACTCCACCTGCATTGCCTGAATATAAATTGTGAAAAGGTGATCCTACAAGAGAAACTGTTGTTGCTGAAAGTGGCAAGTGCAAAACAGTTGACTTCAGGGGTGTTTTTCTGACCTTTTGCAGTGTTTTTAACCTGTATTCAGAGTTGCTCAACTGTTACAATGAGAGCTTTCACCTGGTATGTGTTCTGTAGTGCTGTATTGTGCAATCAGAATTAGCGTGTGCAGGGAGAACAAGAGAGCTCTGAGAAACTGCACTAATTTCCTTAGAGCCTTTATTACAGCTGATGTGGCAGAAGCTGGCACCTGGTTTTCCAAGACCATATCCTGCCCCAAGACAAATGGGTCCAGCTCTTCTTTGTTTCTGAAAGTTTAGGATAATGTGGTTATCGACAAAAGGATACTGGCCCCAATTCTCTGTGTGTAAAATAGAGTGTTCAGACTCTAGGCTGCAGAGTTTGATGCCCTTGAGGATTATGTAGCCTTTAGGTGCTGCATGGACATATAATGGGAGATAAAAATTCATACCGAATTTGAGTTCAGGTCTCAAACTTAAATTTCTGAACTTGAGGTTAGCGATCAGTAAGACAGTGCTAGTGACATTACCTGCATCTGGAAACTACAGTTAGGTATTTCCTTTAAATACAAAGCTATCTTAAAAATAGTTGTAACTGGTGTTTTATCGCAAAACTAAATGTAATGATGAGGTAACTGGTGGGCTCAACCTTCTCAATTTCTTTTCGGCTGATTAAAGAAAAAGAAGTCTGCTGGCAAACTAACTGTGTGGAAATACCAGCCTGTCTGGTGTTAATAGTACTGCGTTATAAGGAAGGAGCTGGACAGCTCTGCAGCTTCTGTTGTACTTGTCTACGGAAACTGACTTTAAACAAATGCCTTTTGATGTTTTGTTGTGAAAACAGTATTTGCAGTATTTCTTACTAAAAAAGTTTTGGGAACTGGTCAATGCTGTCATGAGGTCCTGTTCACTGGGATGAACTGTTGTGGATGGGGGTGTGACAGACTATGGTGAATGGTCAAAGCAGAGTAAGCCAAGAAGTTAAATGCTGTCATTCCCTCTTTCCTTAACCCTTTTTACATAATTTCCACAATAAAGCCTAAAAGTAGATTTTTTTTTTTGCTTTCTCCTGTTTGATTCATAGCATTAGTGTATGTTGCAGGTAGAGTAGGATGAAGGATTAGTATCAGTGTAAGATAACACCTTTTCTTTTTTTCCCCACTAATAACACATTTTTCTTCTACCAACGCTTCCTACTTGAATGACCACTAAGCAGCAAGACCCTATTCCTGATATTTACAGAACAATACATGTGCGTCAATGAGAAGGCATTGCCCAGATGCTGCATGTAACAGCAGCTGAGGCCTTTCTTTAGTTGGATTTAAAAATTAATTTGAAGACTAGCCTTCTAATGCAGTGCTGATTGAAATTAAGAGTAGTGATTGTGTTCAAGTGTAATGAAGTGGGGTTTTATTAAAAGTACTAAACCGTAACTGTTAGCTTGGTTTGTTGCTTAGCTGTGGCTGATGTGGAGGGCAGCATTACTGTTACTAAGGTTAAGCTTTAGTGTAGGGATAGTTCAGGTTATAGTATCTTGTAATATTGATGTCATCCTGAAAAAGGAAGTCTTAGAGTATTAAACAAAGATACTTAGGGCTGCCAGATTTAAGCTTGTGCAGTTCAGGAAGCCATGTGACTTACCCACATAATTTGTTACAGAAATGGTATGCCAGGCAGAGAGTATTGGCATGTCATTTGAGGCAGGCCAGCATGTGAAAACATAAATTGAGCAAGATACTTAGCCAGTACCAAAATGCTGCATAGCTCAAACAAGCTTTCCTCTCGAGTCACAAGGAAAACCTGTTGAATTCTGGGGACTGTATTGTGTACTAACTGGAGCACTGGGTAGAGGCTTGGAGGATATGGATTCTGGCTTTGCCTCTGCTTTCTCACAGGTAGCCTTGCAAGTTTTTAATTTGCTGTTATTTTTCAGTCTATAAACTGAGATTAATTTTTGTGAGGTGTATGTAATGCTGCTTCTTCACCTTACTGGTATAAGCTGTTTTATTTGGTTAGGGAATGTAAGTTTAAGGCATCGTTCCCATTGGAGTGGTGTGGAAGGCAAATTTGGGGGTGATTAGTTGTTGGAATTTATGAAAGTTCTTTATCTTCAAGTTGCTGTTACTCTTCATTAGGATTGCCTTAGGTAAGAAGCAGGAAGAGTCAGAACAAGAAGCCTTAAAGCTTGCTTCTTACATGCCATTAATTGTTTGTCAGGTTACAATGGATGCTGGGGCTGTTGAATTTTAAGCAAATTAAAAAACAGCTACTTATGAAACCTGCTTTGTGGATCCTGGTAAAAAAAGCTATAACCAGGAAGAATAATACCTGTATCTGACACATTAAGAAGACATGTTGGTCACTCAAGAAAAATGTTGACTGTGCTTTATTGTTAATATTGAGCCCCAAGTTATCTCGTAAATAGTGCTTATTTTCTTCCAATAAAGAATCGGAGCTTTAGTCAGCCCAAATCAATGCTAAACTGTTCCCTGGCTTACTGTGGTAATTAGCATCTTTGTATCAGGCCAGCTATCCAGTGTGATGAAGATTTCTCTCCTTATTATATTCTTTTTGTAGAAGTCAGCCAATTTAGTTTTCTTGGTTCTATAATAAAACACCTGAGAGCTCTTCTTACTAGTGTGAATGTTTTATGACAACCAGAGCAATTTTACAGGAGAAACTTCCCAATTGTGTAGCTCAGGCTGTTAGTCTAAGAAGAATTTATAGGATAAACAACATGCTGCAGTTCTTTTACAGCTGCAGCTTTGAACACAAATAGCTAGTTAATGGGCTCCCTACTGATTTAATCCTGCTTGTAATCTACACCTGCTAATTTAATAAAAGCAATTTCCCATGTCTTGTTTACTACTTGTTTCTGTTCATTTACTCTGACTTGGTTGCAGTGCTGATTGGTGGAAAACTTCTAAAATTTACAGTATACAATGCTGTAGTCTCATCATGAGCAGCTTTCGTTGGCTTCTGTCATGCTGCATTGTTTGAAGCAGACCGGCAGGATACAAGAGAACAATTGGCAGCTGGAGTGAGTTCACATCTCACTGCATATGCTTCAAAATTGGCAAAAGAACAATGAGATTGGGAAAATCCCCTTGAACAAGTGCTACCCAGTGATCTGACTTCAGCGTTTGTTCAGAAGAGATTCCCCAAATTGTGGCTGTTGATTCTGAAATGTACAAGCAGGTTTCAGTAGATCAAGAATTTAAAGCTTACTTTCAAAGTTTTTGCCTGAAATTGTAGGTAAACTGACTCCTTCTTTGGGTGCTTGAGTTATCTTTTCTTGGGTAGTGGATAGAGAAAAGCCTGATGCAAAGGCAACAAACTGAGTTTTGCTTTAATGCAGAATTTTAATGTTGCTGTTAGATGAATTGGTGACTTAAATCCTAGAACTGGTCTCCACTTCCTGTTTCATGGGAGGCTTCAACTCAAGTTCCTCTAATATTTAAAATTAGTTCATGCTGTAGCTTTGATATTTTGAACATGAAGAAAGGCTGATGCCAACTGATGTGGACTGTTGCAGCTTTGTGGCATGGAAAGATACAGACAGAGAGGAACAGCCTCAGGCTCACAGGTCCTTGTCCTCCTGGGGGACTTCAGATACGCTCTTGTGAGACCTCACTTGGAGTATTGTGTACAGTTCTGGTGTCCTCAACATAAGGACATAGAACTGTTGGAACAAGTCCAGAGGAGGGCCATGAGAATTATCAGGAGGTTGGAATACCTCCTGTATGGAGACAGGCTGAGAAAGTTGGGGCTGTTCAGCCTGGAGAAGATTGCGTGGAGACCTCATAGCAGCCTTCCAGTATCTGAAGGGGGCCTATAAGGATGCTGGGGATGGACTCTTCATTAGGGACTGTAGTGATAGGACAAGGGGTAACAGGTTAAAACTTTAATAGGGGAAGTTTAGATTGGATATAAGGAAGAAGGTCTTTACTGTGAGGGTGGTGAGGCAGTGGAATGGTTGCCCCAGGAAGCTGTGAATGATCCATCCCTGGCAGTGTTCAAGGCCAGGTTGGATGAAGCCTTGGGTGGCATGGTTTAGTGTGAGGTGTCCCTGCCCATGGCATGGGGGTTGGTTCGAACCCTAACTATTCTATGATTCTATGAAGACTGATGCCTTGTCTAAGCACAGTTAGTAACCAAAAAAAAAAAAAAAATCAATGTTTTGCTGTCCCCCTTATCTCTCAATTAGTAGGAATATAGTAGGAGGACAAAAGGCTCACTTAAGTGGTTGTGCCTGTTGCAAGCTGCGTTGCTGGCAGCCATGTTCAACTTTATTTTTTTTTTTTTAATTTAAAATTCCTTGATAGGAAGATGTTTTTACAAGAACACAATGTCAGTCTGTTTGTTCATTATGTGGGAACACTTCAACATCTTGGCCATTAACGACAGACATTCCAAGAAGGATTTAAGCAGCTATCTTTGCAGCAAGAAGCCACATAACTCTTTACTTGAATGGTAATGTTCCTCAGGCCTTTGAAACTCTCATCTTTCTGGCTACAATAGAATCACAGACTGGTTTGTGTTGGAAGGGACCTTACAGCTCATCCAGTTCCAACCCCTTGTCATGGGAAGGGACACCTTCCACTAGAGCAGGTTGCTCCAGAGCCCATCCAACCTCGCCTTGACAAAGGATGAAGGATATCCATGAATAGGACAGAGAAGAGAGCTGGGTAGCTGCCACCTTAGCAGCAGGCAGATGGTAGTAGATCAGGGTTGACTCGTGTTAGGTGGAGTGAGGAAAAGAAACTGTTGGATGTCCTGGGAAAGTGCTTTAACTGTTAAGCAATTACATGTGAGGCAAGAGCATTTGTGGGCATTGTCTTCAGATGTGTGTTCTGGGTGTGGATCAGGAGCAGGATGCTGAAGACTTTAGGACTTGTCTGTGATTTTAACACATCCTTTCTGTCTTGCTCTAGGCAGCAAAGAATAGATTTTAATTCTTGTTCAGAAGCTGTCCCCTGTGTACACATTTTCTGTCAACAGTGTCTAATATGGGGTCCTGTATTTTGTTCGGAGCCTGAGAGCAGAGGCACAGCAGGACACACCTTATTACTAAGTTGCCTTCTTGACTGTTGCCTTTGTAGAGCACATAAGGCAATACATCTAAGCAAACCCAGTAAGTTAATTCTGAAAATAAGATACTGTGTTCCTGTATCAGAACAATTAAACTATTCATGCCTCTATGGCTGCCTTTCTAATTGTGAACTTGCTTTAACGGTTCTCATAAAGTATGGACATTGCTGTGAATGATGATAATGTCATTGTCTGATTTAATTTTTGTATTTGAATGTTGAAGAGGGGCTCTTCATCAGGGCCAGAGTGATAGGACAGGGGGTTTAAACTGAAACAGGGGAAGTTCAGGTTGGGTATAAGGAAGTTCTTTACAGTGAGGGTGGTGAGGCACTGGAGCAGGTTGCCCAGAGAAGTGATAAATGCTCCATCCCTGGCAGTGTTCAGGGCCAGGTTGGAGAGAGCCTTGGGTGGCATGGTCTACTGTAAAGTGGCCCTGCCCCGAACCCAAACCATTCTACAATTCTGTTATTTAGAAAAATAATACAACAGTCATGACATGAGGTACTATCCAGTTCTCTTTGCTAGTATGTTGTTTGAGGCAGTTTCCTCTATGGCTGAACCCTTCATTTGAAATACCTCACAGGAAACACTGCACACCTTTGTGGTATAACACCTGCTGTTTCTTTGAGTTTTTGTATCTATGCTCTTTAAAGATAGTCTGTTTTTTGGGCTGTGGATCAAGTTTAATGTATTCTAATTCACCAATTTTCTGCTGGGTATGAATGGCTTGGGCTGCCGTAGGGGTCCTTCTGGGCGTAGAGGATTCCATACATTGAGTATTTTATATATCCTGTGTTCATTTGTCTTCCTGAGATTCTTGAGATGGAGGTATAGAGGAAGCTGTCCACAGGCAGCTTCAGTTTGAAATGAGGTGTTGAAAGTTCCGTAGCTGTTGTTCTTTTGCCATGTCAGCATATTTTGAAGGAACGTGGACAAGGTGAATGTCTTGCAGTGCTAATCCTTCCCCCTCACTAAATCGAATACCCAGTAGCTTGAGAAGGTTAATCAAAAAATCACACATTTTCTCAGCTGTCCATCGGTTTCAAAACAGCCCACTCATGCATTAGCATCAGCTGCTCACCCACTTGGAGAATGATGGACTGCTTAAGGCAAATTATTTGATTTAGCCCTTGGTAGCTGTACTTGTGAGCTTGTGGGAAGAGCTTTCACCGCACCTACTGTGACTAATAGTGGTCAGAGAACTTGAGGTAATTTTTTTTTTCCTAATGTCTGTCTGGTGCTCATCCTGAAATGTGTGTGCTGAGCTGTGTTTATGTCTTGTTGAAAGTGTGATCTTCTAGGAGATTGCTGTGTGCTCTTAACAAACCAATTTGTAGTGGATAGGTCAGTCAGTACTTTGATGGGTATGCCTTCCTATAAAAATACTTTGTCCTTTGATACTTCTGATTCTGCTGACGTCTGTTAAGGATGATACAGAGTGTTAATCTGTGAAATTGCATTGGGTGTCATCTGAACCCACCACACGGTATTGCTGACTAATGCAAAATAGAAAAAAGAAAAAGTAACCACATACGGTGTGAAATGAAATTGAGATGAATGTTGGGTTCTTCATTTCTTATGTAATTTTTAAGTAAAAGAAAGGTATTTAACAGCTTGACATTGCCCCCAGTCTGAAAGACCATGCTAGTCATCTGTCTCTTCAGTTGGGGCATTTCAGTGGTAATTTAAGCATTAGAAAGGAATTGCTTGATCAACTGTTTTCATAGGCTCTCACATAATGAGAGCGGAGGACAGATGGCGATTTCTCAGCTAGAGTGAGGTGCTGAGCATAGTTGCTTCATAGCTGCCTTCTACCGGACGTGGTGCAACATCTCACTAGCTATGCAGAGCTCTGATTCTTTTCCTACATAGATGCTTTTGGAGCACGTGTTCTGATTATGCTTCCTTTACTCTGATAATATAGTTTTGATCCTTTATTTCTAATAAGAAGTATTGGTCTTGTGTTCTCTGGAAAGCTTTTGTCAGAAAGTCTAAAGACATTTTCCAGTGTGGTGCTCTCAGGTGAAATACAGTTAATATGTCTGAGCTAACTAATGTTGAAGATAGGTAATGAACATGGTACTTCCAGCTATGGGAGTTTCAAACTTGCAAACTTGAATGCCATTTGAAGTGTTTACATTTCTAAAGATACTAGGAGAAACTAAAATACATCAATTAGACAACCTTTATTGGATATAATAGCATAACCAATGAAAGCAGTTTAGGGATTCCAAGTTATCGTTTCAAGAGTGTCATCTTAAATATGAGAATCCATGTCCTCAGAGCTTGTGGGTCCACATGATCATATTTTATTTCTCCCTATTTTTTTGTTTGGGGTTTCCCTCACCACCAGCTGGTTTGTGTCTGGGGAGCTGCCATTGTGAGTCCTATTGTACACTTGGCATCCTCACTAGATGCAGGGTATCTAGAAGCCACTGGATTTGCTGGCTTTGTTTTTGAACATGCAGTTAGGGAGAGTAAATCTGTATTGTGGTTCATCTTGTCTCCAGTAAGGCTGATTCAGAGTTTGAGATATACAAGTTGTAGCTGCTGAAGGCTGTGGTGTTACATTGAGAGTAGGGAATTGTAGAGCACATTTCCCAGGGAAGCTGTTAGCTCATCATTTCCATAGGCTGTTTTTGCATGCTCCCTGCCTTCTGTCTCTGAGCATGAGACTCGTGGCCAGCTCCCTGCCGACTCTTGAGTGAGGCTGAGCTGTACTGCATACCTGTTATTTCTCAGTCACCATCGCTGTGCTGCTTGACCCTTGCAATTTAGAAACCTACAGGTTTGCAGACTGCTCTCCGCCTGACTTTGAACAGGGAGTAAAGGCTCTTTGATAGGATCTACATCTGAGCAGACCATACAGACAACAAGAAAAGAAATATTTTACTTCTGCTTGGTTTCCATGGCATCCTGGAAAAATTGCTCTTGAACTTTGAAGTGCTATCCTTCCAGCACCTCCTGGCATCGAGAGAAGAATAAAGGTAACACACTGTTGTTGGCTGTTTTATTTTATCTGACAGCATGGGGCTAGCACATCAGGATATATAGGAGAAAAGAGGAGGATAAAGTGCTTTGAAGGGGCCTGCCTTGTATCTGTATTTCTGCTTTTGTAGGCAGTTTGTTGCACATGTGACCAAGAAGAAGTGTGTCTTTAGAAAGGGTAGCAGAAGCTTATAATATTCATCAGGATGACTTGTTGGCCTGGCGCTCTTCAAAACTGGAAGAAACTAGCTACTATCCCTGAAATGAGCTATGGGCAGCTAAGATGTTAGGCTGTGACAGAGTGTCTTTTGTACCTCAGGTTCCACTTTTGCATTCCTGTGGACATTCTTAAAGTTTAAGCTGAAGTAAATAGGAGTTGTTCAATGACTTTTTTTCTTTCCCACAGTGTTAGAGAGGTTAATTGTATCCTGTGCCTCCTGCTTTTCTGGCTATTTTGATGTGTTAATTTTTTAGCATACATTCATTTATAAGGAAGGTTATTAAGTCATTTTCCTCAGTTCAGATGCTATATTTTGTGTTTGATGTAATGATACTGAATATACTGTATAAAATTGTATGTAAACTTTATTCCTGAAAGTGTTCTGATGATAAGTTGTGTAATGGCTCCTGATTTATGTTCCACTAAACACGCACATACATAAACATTTCTTTCTTGGATGTAGCGTGTCCTGAATATCTGTGTGGGGAGGAGGCAGGGAGAGAAGGTACGGTTACTGTTTTCAGCAGTAATCTTTGTATTGCATATGTTCAAAGAAGAAAAGATCTGCTTTTGGATTGGGGAAAGAGGGAAAACCAAGCTTTTTTGCTTAGATAAGCCTGAATCTAGGGTTGGAGACAACTGGGGGAGCACCCAACTGTGGGATCCCCATGTCCTAGCTGCAAGGTCTACTACTGTTCTTGTTCTGAAAGAGAAACCTGTGCTTTCAGTTCTGTAGGATTCTTGGAGTTTAGAGCTCTTTTAGATGCTGCTTAATGTAATTTTCCTGGACTTCATTGGATCTGTTTCTCCTTTGAAGAAAGAATCTGTTAACAGACTAACTGCCCACCTGTACTTACACTATGTGTAAATACCCATGTACTCTGGTCACTAATAACTACCTTTTAGCAGAAATTCCCCAAGGAGGCATCTTGTCCAGCCCTTCTTTTAAGAATGAAAAAATTATTTCTTACTGAATTACAGAATCTTTACATTTTTCTAATGCAAGGAAACAAGATCAGGACCTTTGTGTTACTTCGCATCATTCACAAGCAGGGATGAACTGCTGTAGCTTTGAGTCACACCATTTGGTAAAATGTGTATTCCTCGTTACGGATATAAGTGAGTAGACAACATTTTGCCTCTGTAATACAGGATGATGGAGGTGCAAGTAAAAAGGTTGGTCAATTCTGCAGGGGTGCAGAGTGTTTTAAGAGTCAAAAAGTAGTATGGCAGATACAAGAATAATTAAACATATGCATTATTATTGCAGATCTCTTTAATGTTTTCTAAGTAAGGTTGGTGCAAATAACCTTTGCCTGCCACCCCCAGCACAGGGAAAAGAAACCATGAGCAACATACATTTCAGTAACTGAGCCAAACTGCATTTTACAGTAAGATTTTTTCAGACAGTTGGCTGTACAGCTAGATGAGGTACTGTTTGCAAAGGCAGGTAATATAATTAGCATTGCTGCTAGCTGGTATTTAGGCATTTTAGGCTGTATTAGGGAGAAATGTTAACTGCCAGCATATAGAAAAAACTGTCAAGTTAGAATTGAAAAGCAGCTAACATATTTTCATTTGAAACCCAGACTTGAGGAAACCGTGGTCAGGCAGATTAGGTAGGAACTGTTGCCTGTGCTGATTACAATACTGTGTGTAAAAAAAGTTAGTATGCAAGGTTAAGATCTTCAACGTGTAGACTTTAACCTGTTTGCTCAGGCAAATTTAACAGAAGCAGCTATGAGCAATGTTAAAGCAATGGCATTTACCCAAAATAGAAAATTGGATTGCAGAAATCTGGTGGCCATTTCTTACTACTATTAACTGCATTTTGGACAGCTTGGTGTAGCTCTTGAAGCAAATTCTGCACTTTTTTCCACCCTCTTGACAGAATATCAGTCAAGGTAGTCAGTCCTGTAAATGTTAAGGTGCTATAAAGGTGTTTGTGTGCCTGTGCTAAATAATTTCTCTAGTTCAATTGAAAACCCAATCATTTCTTCTTTTGTGTGTTTTTTTTTTTTCTTGATTAATCTTGTGAGTGAAATGTGAGTGAAAACAAATGTCAGGCTCGTGTCTATAGGGAAGGCTTTGCATGAGAATTCTAGATTTTGAAAATTCCATTTGCATCTCCCACTTTAAAACAGATAAATGGGGTACTATCAGTTTCCTGAAATTACTTTTCATTTCAGTCCCAGCTCCAGCACTGTAAATGCCTCAGAAAATGTAGGGGCAGACAAATTAGATTCAGTGGATGAAAGGCTCATGATTTAAAGATGCAGGAGAAAGACAAATGGAGAAGATTGCCTTGAGCATGGACTTGCAAATGTGTTAGTGGCTGTAGATTCTGAAAGATGTGAAAGATTCAGGAAAGATGTTAGGAGTTCAGTGTAATACTTCACAAATAAGCAAGTTAAATGTCCAGGACAATTCCATAATGATTTCTGTATAATAGAAGCTTTGAATAGCATGATGCTATTTGCATTTCAGGTTTCATTTGTCATCTTTCTAGTGCTACCACTTCAGTTGAGGAGGCTGTCAACTGAACTCTGTGCCTTTTAGCTCCTTTAAAAGCTGTTCCACTTTGCAAGACTTTGAAGAAGAAAGTGGAATTGCAGATATGCATGAATTGTGACAATATTAACACCTTCCGTATAGAGTTTCTTGTACTTCATATGTAAATATCTTTGAAGTGGTTCTGCCTACTTTCATCTGATGTTGTACTTGTTGCAAGCACTTAATTTAGTACAAAAAGTACCTAGAACAATGAGCACTGCCAGTACTGTAAATAGTGTTAGTGGTAGGATCGTTGCTTTGTTCATTCTGGGTCTCAGTAAAAACTGGTAATATATTAACAACCAGTAATATACCAGGCCAACAGATACCAACCTAAGTGTGTGTGTGACAGTTCTAGTGCACATAAGGTACAGTTTTAAATCCTGCTGGCTTCAGATTCTTTCAACTATAGTCCCAAATGAAACAACATCTCTATAAAACTAGGCATTACTAATGAGACCTACCACTTCTATCCCTGATTATATCTTCTGTTTTGCAAACACACTTAGAGAAATTGCAGGGGTATCTTGGATGTCTTGGAGTATGTGCAAGTAGGCACCATCTTATTTGATGCTGTGGTTATGACTATTTGGACAGTACTTGCACGTACTTGCTTGTATCTGGAAATAGTACATTTGGCTTTTAACCGTGCTGAGAAACTGAACCTGATTCAGCATTCTAGGCTGAGTACCAACCTGAGGTGGCTTTATTAGTTGGTGTCTGGACATTGGTGAGGGGATTATGGTTCTGTGTAGCTGCATCTCCAGCTACTGAAGTGTCTAATTCAGAATTGCTACCATTGCAATCCAGGAAGCAAGTGGTTTTCTATATTCAGTAAGATGAGGTCATGCTGTCACAGACTAACATTAATTAATAGGCTGGTTGGCAGTGGTCATCTTATCCTGTTCCTTTTCTCATCTAGATGGTCAGTCTCCTTTACCACCTAGTCATATTGCAAATACAAGAATCTATTTTTGGGCAGTGTGTTCCAGTTGAGATGATGTCCATCTGTATTTTTTGACTCTTGAACGTGACTATAGAGTGTTACTTTAGACTCTATCATCCCATGTAGTTTATATCTGGTTATTACAGATTTTGAGACGGACTTCTATTCCTTCAAGAGGAATATGATACATTAAAGCAAAGCAAATCAAATTGTTCACTTAAGAGTGTGGCGCAAACCATGTTTGTCCGTGTTTATTCTTCATGTGCAGATCAAGAATTCATCTGTATTTGAATAGGGACTTGATAGCCCAGTTTTATAATAGAATGGTTTCTGCTGGAAAGGACCTTAAGATCATGTGGTTACAACCCCCACGTGCCATGGGCAGGGACACCTCATACTACACAGTGTTGGCCAAGGCCCTGTCCAACCTTGCCTTGAATGCTGCTGTTCAAGGGAGTTTCTTGGAACTCAGATTTTCCTGTTAAAGGAAATAATAGAATGGAAGAAGTGAAGGCATACTGTGTGGTGCTGCGTGATGGTAGCTACATTAAAGATTCTTCTTGACAGAGCTGTACAGTATCATCTGAGATGCTGCTCCTTAGAAGAAGATGAAAATTCAAGTTGATACACCAGCTCTTGCAACCCTCTCCACTTAGGGAAGGGCTCCAACAGAAGCGTCTTTGGTTCGACCCAGTAATAACTTGTATGACTCTTGGAGAGTCTGACATAGGAATAGCAGGACTGAGATGACCCAGGTTTAGTGTGTAGCAGGTTAACCAGATACCTGCTAGACTTTGACTTCTCCCTGGGTCTCAAAGAGCAGTTGTTATTCCTTGCAAGTATCCTTTGAGCATCTCTTCTTTCTTCAGGAAATAGTTTTCCCTTGTTAGAACTTCGGAACACCTGGGAAGCTGAACCAGTGTAATGCTTTGTATCCCTGAAGTCCCTGATAATAAAATTACTAATTCTGTGGGGTCTGCAAAAGCAGCAATCTGATAGTCAAGAAGGCTTGCTCTCGGACTGCTAGAGGCCGCAGAACTTGGTGATTTGCTAATCTGAGCTAGTGTTGAAAGGATGAAAATACTAGCTTTTGTATAATTAACTTAATTTCTGTCAATAAATTGTTTTGAGAACAACAGTGATAATGCTTCTTGGAATGAAAGTGTCTGCTCTAGTGAGAGGGAAATATATTAGCTTTAAACTTGGAGTACATTTAAGTGCTGTCTACACAGGAAAGATTTAAGTACAACTTGGATGCAGGAGCCAAATTATATTTTGGAAACAATGGCGGCTTACCAGTGCTGTGGTATACAGAGTTCAAAACCAAACACCTCTGCTTGGTAAAATAAGAAGCCTGAAGGGTACTTCTAGGCTTCAGTTTGAGGGCAGTCTGCTTACTAAAGGTGAAATGGTGATGTGTCTTGGCTGCCTCCCTCCTAATAAATTAAGCGTGCCTGGAAATGTTCCCAGGCACTGTATCCAACTGGCTTAGGACTGCCTTGTCAGTATCTTTAAACTCTTAGGTGCCAGGGCAGGGTGGCTGCATCTGAACTGCCCTGCGTGAATCCCAATGGAGTGCAACTCACAAACCTGGGAATTGTGTGGGAGAACAGGACTTGGCACAGCCCAGTGTTGGGGGAATGTCCTAGCTGCTTTCTAGCATACATGATCACGTTCCGAGGGCCTGGGAATTTTTCCAGACAAGACTTAACTTATGAGTGCAGATGTTAGTCCTTGAATCTTCTGAATTCTTTATGGACTAAGGCATAGAAGGACTCTTCGTATCACAAGGGGTTTAGTGTGCTTCAGAAAGGGAGGTTTAGGAGAGAATGCCTTCTGGTTATTTTGGGGCAGTAATTCCGTACTGCTGAAAACTCTGTACCTCCCTTTTAGATGGTTTGAACATCATTCAGAATGCAGTCACCTTTCTAGCTGCCAGGGATGAGTAGGCGAATGTGCCCTCTATCAGCCTTTTGCTTGTGTATGAATGAGCATACTGTGGCCTTTCATGGGAGTGCTGTGTATGAAATACGCTTTTCACAGTTGTGAAGCATTTAATTTTGATTTGGTGTGCGTGTGAATATTCAGAGCCCTACTTTACGGTCTGGGTGACGTGGGGGGAATGGTCTTGCATCTTTTAGGCAGTGAATCTTTTATGTGAGCAGGGAAGTGCAGAGACCACTTTATTTCCTCCAATGTTTTTTCCAGTGAACAGTAAAAGCTGTGTTCAGCTGACTTTATTGATCATGTTGGATGATTTTGTGCACACTTTTCAGTCCTTGGTTGCAGATTATTGGAGATCTGAGTGCAGTCCTGAAGTAGATGAGCTAGTAAAACACTGATATATATCTGAGCTCAAAGGAGACAGACATCCTGGAAGACCGTGTATCATATAAGCTGCTGATTATAGGAGCACTTTTGCTCTAACTGATTGCTTTTTCCTTATCTCCTGGCCTGCCTTCCCTCCATGGTGTCCTAGTTTAGCTGCAAGCCACAGCTTCATTGCACAGCCACTTCAGTATGGTTTTCTTTCCATAGGTTGTAGAATCTGCTGTCGGTGTTGATAGTTTGAATATTTATAGAGAGAAGTTAACAATATAAAATACTGTTCCTGTTCATTATGCTTTTCCAGGGGCTGTGAAATTTTACTTTTGCACATGCTATCTTAAAAGTCTTATGAAGCAAATGTGTGGCATGTCATGCTTGCACCAGTGATGCACCCCACAATTTGGGGAACGTGTAATCTGAGTGACAGCATCAGCTTTGGAGTGCTGCTTTGATTAAAGGATCCGTTGCTCAAAGGTAGTATGCTGCCAGAGCTGACTGTATCAATTAATATGCAGCAGGCTTTGTGTCTGCTGATTGTTCTTACTTAATGTACATGATGATCTGTCTTACCAGCAGTAGTGGTGCATATATAGACACAATACAGTGAAGGGATGCTCCCCGGTGTCCCACAGGCTGCCTGCATGCCTTCAGGGCAACTATTTCAATCCTTCAGGCAACCCACTCTCATGGAAGCATTTTGGGAATATGAAAAAGAGATTACAGGCTTCGGTGGTACAGTGATGGTCAGTATTCTTCTTTATCCCACTCTTTCTGGAGAGCTGTGGTGGTGCCTGTGTCTGAGGTAAGATGTAGCTTATTCAGGAGAGTTGGCTTTTTGAACAGCTGGATGTATGTTAGAGAATGGGCCTGCTTGTGGCTCTCTACTGTTCTCTAGGCAAAAAGCCATCTAATATGAAACTTTACTTGTGTACATAATCAGTAAAATGTCAAAGGCTATATTATATGAAATACTTGTATTTGTGATAAATGCAAGCTGCTGCCCAGAATTACACTCTTGGTCCGCCTTTGTATAGGGTTTGTGTAGTTCCACTGTTCACAGAAGAACTGATCAAAAGAAGAATTGGTGTGGCTGAAAACTAGCTCTCAAAACATAAATTTTCATCAGGTATGTTCTGTGATCAGCTAGCCAATTTACTGATTTAGGTTGCTGCTCAATTGAATGGACACTTCATCCTCTCTGGGATGGTATTAGAAATGAGGCCTCTCATGGACAGGCAAGAAGGGAACAAGAACCATTAATTCACTTCATCGATAGCCCACACTTCTGTTTTGTTAAAGTCACTGTGGAATCGAGATGGGTATCAGCCCTGAGCGTGGTTTTAAGTACAGTGCTGTGCTCTCTGGTCTTTTCTTTCATTACACTAATAAATCCTCCCTGTGTAGGGAGGAGAAATAAGAAGACCTACCTCACCCCTCTTCTCTTAAGGACTCAACCCAAACTTGTAAGTGTATCTGCCAAGCTTAGGAGTTTAAATTTAAATCACAACGCCTATATTTAAAACTTAGGAGTTTGGTGAACTTGGAGTCTTTTCTTTCTGTTGCCTCCTCTTTAAAGAGGTTATTTATTTTGAAGGCAGTGTAGCAGCCAGTCAAAATTCAGCCTTTGTAATAACAAAGTGGAGATGGAAGTTGCTTGCGAGCCAGCTTCTCTTTGAGGTGCAAAGTCTAGTTGTGTATTACTTATATAAACTGTCAGTTTTCAATGGTTGCAGAGCAAGTATATGGTAGAGCTGAGCTTGATTTATGCTTCTGAATGTCTGCTGCCCATTTATAAGCCCATGCTGTTTTCCTGCTTTGCTTATATCTGCTGTTGCTTTTATTTTGTGCCTGTGACTAAAGGCTCTTTTTTGTTTCCTGTTGTGATCTTGTCATTGAATCAGTTTAGGAAAGAATTAGTTTTCTCTCCTTTCCTCCTGTTTGATTTAGCAATTAAAGTTTTATTATTCTACAGTTGAGTCTTAAAATACTATGCTGTAAACTTATGTTAAACACTGTGTTTTGTATACTGTGGAAGAGAATATGTAGGTCTTCAACTAAGCAGAATACAGAAAATGGTGAGAAGTAGCAGCTATAATGTGCTTTTCTTCAGACTCCCAAGATTTCCTGTTTTGGGAAAAGCAGCAAATGAGTATGTGCATGGAGAAGGAGAGTAATGCTTAAGTTGGTGGTACCTGAGAGTTAGATTATGACGCTCAGTTTGGGATGGCCTTTTGTTTGAAGTCTTAGGGAAACTTATGTTTAAAACCAAACAAAAACAAAAAAACCCCAAACAAACAACAAAAGAAAAAAGCCCAGAAACTACACTTTGAAATTGAATTTTGTTAAGACCTGGGCTGAGGAAGTTTTGCCTGTTTTAAGGAACATTACAACTGTATTTACTACTTAAAAAGAGAACTTGTTCACCTCTTAAAAACATTATCATTTACCTTGAATCACGTGTTCCATTTTGATAGCCTCCTTCATATAGAAAATATAGCATGAGATGTCAGTTCAAATGCAAGCCTAACAATGCTCTATCTTCTATGTGAAAGGAAGTGTTCTGTACATTTTTCCATGTTTGACATCATGGTGTTTTGAATAACCATGTTCCATATTCATATCAATTTTTTGTTTTTGTTTTCAATTTATGCACAGCACTTGCTCTGAAATTTGGGGACTGAGTACACCAAACACGATAGATCAGTGGGATACAGCAGGCCTTTACAGCTTCTGTGAACAAACCAGGTGAATATTCTGCCCTCTCTCGCATCATAGAAATCTTGTGGGAGGGATTCGCTTTGGAGGGTCTGTAATGGGATGATTTAGTTGTAAAATAAGACAAAAATGCTGCCTAGGGCCTCTCATGGTACAGCATTTTAAAATACTTGCTTGCCAGTATAGAAATCCTCAGCTGATGTTTTGACCAATGAAACTCTTAATTCTGCAATATTCCTGTTTCACACCAGTGCTATTGAAAGAATGGGAAGACTTGTTAAATGGAAGCTATAATGTGATCTGGTATTTATATTAACAAAATTGGGAAACTTAATTCTTTAGACCTAATCTTACAAAGTGTTTAAACTGCTTTGTATGCCACAAGCTTTCAGTTAAATCTTGCTAATTGGCTCAGATACAAGCTACTAAAACATTGTTTGTAAGTTCTTCAGTAGTTAATGGTGGGCAAATTCTAAACAGGGTCTTTATTTTTTTCATGTCACATTACTTGATTTGTGTATTGAGGTTTGTCTCCCATCCCATAACAATCATAAACATCTGCATTTGTGCAAGCATATGCAGTCTGTCTTAAAACTAGCAAAACATTTTCAGCTGGTAGCAAGGCAGATGAAGTCAAGAAGATAAACTGTCCAGCCCTTACAAGATGTGCATTCATGCTTTTTGTGTTATACTGTCATGTGGATCACTTGGGCAGCTGACTGCTTACAGGCTTATTTGCAGTACTGTGGGAATTCTTATGCTTAAAGACCTAAAACATCCATGCCACAGCAAAGCCTTGAGGTTTAGCAGCGGAAGGGACTGTTAAAGTGTGCAATTATTTTTTTTAACAACTGTCTTCTGAATTAAAAAAAAAGTATACGAAGCAATCATCCTAAATACTTGGTTGGAGGTAAAGTGGCTTTTAATGAAGTCTAAATTCACTGGCAGTAATTTGAGCAGCTCAAAAATAAGTTAAAACACTGCTTGATACCATCATTTCTATCCCATTTGAAGCCTTTTAATAAGAGTATAAATGTCACTAGCAGTGTCAACGTACCGAATTCTCAGAATAACTAAACAACCTATGCCGTGTGTGTACACTGTTGCTTGTGCAATCAAGAGACAGCATGCAGTCTGTAAATACTTCTCAACGTTTTTGCCCTGTAGATCCCTTGATGGCCGTCTGCAGGTATCTCATCGTAAAGGATTACCTCATGTTATTTACTGTCGCTTGTGGCGCTGGCCAGATCTTCACAGCCACCATGAACTTAAAGCAATTGAAAACTGTGAATATGCTTTTAATCTTAAAAAGGATGAAGTATGTGTAAACCCTTATCACTACCAGAGAGTGGAGACACCAGGTAGGAACACTCCTTCTGACTTTCTGTAGCAGCACCTATACTCATTCAGCATGATGTTGTAAATGAAAAATAAAGTAAGATGATGCTTTCTCTTGCCAGAAGTACAAGATTCTTAAAGATGCAACTTTTGAGAATACTATCCACCTGAAAGTTTTTAATAGCAAAGTTACTGGAAAATCTTTACAAATATGTTGCATACTCCAGATAAACCCTTCTAACACTGCTAGCAGTTTCCAGCTGGCTAAGTATTGAGAAGCAGAATAGAGGCAACTTACTTTGTGGAATTAGTCTTACTCAAGATGCACCTCAGAAACTTGTTTCTTCCAGTAACTAGCAGTACAATTATAGTAATAGCAGAACTGAGATTTAGAAAATCTAAAAATATCTGAAGAAATTTTTAGAGGTTTTAGTTAGTTGTTGGGAATTTTTTCCCTTTTAGCTCACAGAAGTGTGTATTTTGAGGGTCTCACTCATGCTTTGAAATTTGCTTTTCCAGTTTTGCCTCCTGTGCTAGTGCCACGACACACTGAGATTCTGACGGAGCTTCCACCTCTCGACGACTATACCCATTCCATTCCTGAAAACACTAACTTTCCAGCTGGAATTGAGCCACAGAGCAATTACATACCAGGTATGTTTTTTAGCTCCCACTGTACACAGTATGTTTAACATTGTGTCACTGACACAAAGATAATTTCATCTTTCTAAGTGATCAAATTACTTGAAAGATGCACTAATACATTAAATCAACTAGATTGTGTATTGATTCCAATGGAAATACCTGAACAGAGTGTTGCTTGCAGAACACAATCCTGTGTGAAACCATACTGTGGTTTCACAATAGCTCAATTGGTTTCGATAGCTTAATTAAGATTCAGAATTCTAATGAGTGCAAGGTAGACCTTCACATTATGCTTTAAGCCTATTTTACAACCATATAGGGGTTGCCAAATGCTATCTATTGGAGATTGAGTAGCAAAGTGCTGCTCGATCTTGTCACATATAGTATGTGGAGAAAACTTTAAGTTGCAAAACAGTAACTTAAGTGTTTTTTATCTGTAGTTCACAATCTATCGAGGTCTGCTTTGTGTATTTGTTTCTATTGCGTGGAGTCTTGCCTTTTCAATATTAAAGGACAACCTAACAATTTTGAACTCTTAAAGAATTCCCTGTACTCCACCCCAAAACAAATAGCCAGGCTAATCTGCTACAGTGCACCCGAAAGTCTGTACCTTATTGAAACATAAAAACAGTGACCTTTGTTTCCTGCCCAGCTTCCTGTTTCCTGTGTCTACAGGAAGTTGTCTGGAGTGTAAAACCAAGCAGATGTGAAGTTTACTCATAAATGTTTATTGCTGCTGTGTCATGAACAAGCTCAGAATTCAAATCTGGACTCTCTAAGGATAGGATGGCTGCCTTGAAATTCAAATACATGCAGTGTACAAGTTTGAGATGTATCTAAACATCTTGAGATGTTGCTTGTGTTTTCTTTAAATGTATCCAAGAATTGAAATGGCACCAAAAAAAATAAGTTCATTTGATCTTATCTGTCTAGTTTGTGCCACATTTGTTGCCACCCGGGGACAACAAATCTTTAAAGAGCAGGTTAAGGTGCTAGAAGCTGGTATTGCTTTCTTACCTTATGTATACTTTTTGGTATCAATGTGAGAGCTTTTGCTAGCATTTGCGAACAACTTGTGGGAAAGCCACTATTTGAAAATCCATTGCAGTGGAAATGAGCTAAAGCAACTACGTAGTTATTTGCAGGAAGTCTGTTCAAGGTGATTGCAGGTATTCATGTGATCTTGCAATGTTTATGCAGCTAACCACACCTTGCCTCCTTCTCTTTGTCACTGACACCCTCCTGTTGTATTTGTATCATGGCATCTTACTTTATTTGACCTCTGTAACTTAATCTTGAGTACTTAGCTGAGTTCTGGTAACTCTTGTGTGTCTTGACAGCCTGCTTCAGAGAGCCGTTTTCCATAGCTGCAGGTTGCCTCAACTGTGGTAGTTTCTCACCCCAGCACTCTCTCAGAGCTTGGTCTACAGCGAGGCTGATTTTACCTATAGCTGGGAAGATGGTGGTCATGAAGATGCAGGATGGCCTTTGGGGCTGTACGTTCCCTTTCAGGTTATGGGTGCCCTGAGTTGTCCAGACTTCTGGCAGCGTTCAAGCTGTGCTAAGAGTTCCTAATGCTGCAGTTGAGCATTTACTTCCAGCTGTGGTGGTGCTCAGCCCCTGACCCTGAAACAGTATTAATACTACTAGGTGGAGGAAATCGTCTCTGTTCAGAGACTACATGTGCCAGAGTGCCTATATTAGCAACTGGAGACAGGAGGTGTGGGTTGGATTGGAAATGGTTATTGACCTTTTATCATGGCTATGAGCTCAACTATAACGAATGATTTGGAGATGTGTGGAGTCCACTTTATCACAACAAATTCTATAACAATAATTCAAAACAAGTATGATTTTTGTCATCAAACTTTTTCATAGCAAAAATTCCCATAATCATCCTTTTAAATGCTCACTTGAATTTTGTCACATCTATACTTAGCATGCTAGTTTTACAGAATGAGCCAAAGGTATTGTGCTTCTGGGTCATTTTTTTTATTTAACTGACTTAATCTGGCTTCCTCTCGCTGACTTCCTTCTAATCTTACTATATTGCTGCAAACCTCAGACACAATATTTGATAGAATTTTATTTTAATTCTTAAGCAAAAGGCTTCATCTTTAAAGTTCTGCTGTTTGGTACTAATGTAATTAGATGTGTTTAATCCCTCAGATGTCTTGGAGACAATTTTGACGTGATAGTAGAGATAGTTAGCTTCAAACACCTTCACTAAAGAAGTCCAGGTTTTGTCTTTAATATATAGGAAAAGACATTTGCTCAGTTCAAAGAAAATTGTTTCCTGAAAGGCAATTGGTTAACTCATTATGTGGATTACAAAGTACATTTTGAATAGAGAAGAGGAACATCCATTCTCTCCTGGGTTTTGAAGGTATTTCTGTGGAATGAGACGTAGTTTCTAGTATCAGAATTCTTCAAACTTACTACTGAGCTTACTTTGGTCTGTGAAACTCCATCTTAAAGAAAGCTGGTTAAAAGACTAGGCTGTAGTTTTCTTAGAGCTTGGAGGTGATAATGATGATGATGATAGAGCCTTTGTAGTGTGACCAGTTAGATAACATAGTTGTTATGAATGAATCAGCGGAATCAACTGTTCTGTAGTGAAGGTAAAATGGATTGGGGACTGAACTAAAAAATAACACTTAAATCTAGAAACTTACATAAGGTGTGGGAGGGCATCTGGTCTGATGGTTATACTACAAAAAGACAGGTGGTTGTTTGGGGTATTTTGTAGAAGCTACCAGATGGGTGTTTATTTTCTTTGTAATTCTACTAAATGTGAAATCTGATGATTACAATAGCAAAGTTGTTACTTGCTGTAGTGAAAGTAATGGAATAAACAAGGATTATCTGCTAATTATATAACATGTTTGAGCAGTTGACTGGCAATACAAGAGATGGTACATTTTACATAGGCAAGTAATATATTTAACCTACTGGAAGAGAGACAGCAAAATGAAATTCTAGTTCAGTATTCATGTATGATATGGAGCTTCTGAAGGCTTGAGGACAAGAACGCCAAATTCTACATCCCTCAGATTTCCCAGTTGTTCACCAAATATAGGTGGGTTTGTGTTTGGTTGTTCTTTGGTTTTTTTTGTTGGTTTGTTTTTTTTTTTCCAACAGAAACACCACCTCCAGGGTATATCAGTGAAGATGGAGAAACAAGTGACCAGCAGTTGAACCAAAGCATGGATACAGGTAACTTTTAATTTTTGCTACTTTCAAGACATAGTATTAATAGTTGTGAACCCTATGCACAGCAGAATGAATTCAGCCTGAATACTGATGGCAATAACCCTCCGTATAACCTAGTACTTCCTGTTTAAAATACCACTTCCAATCTTTTGTGAACAAAGTAATTTTTTTTAAGGGAATGCTTTTAAAATATTCTGTGCCATATTAAGTGCATTTCATTTGTTTCATAAAAACATGCAGGTCTAATTAGGTCTTAATCAGAAAGGCTTAAAATAGATTTTAATACCTGATTGGTTTCAACCTACCCCTAGTTTTACTGTCTGGACAGAGCCTTATTGAAGCAAAAGGTCTGTTGGCCTAAACATGTTACAGAAGTGCTGAATTTTGAGAACTTGTCTCCTAACTGACAACCTTACCACTTCTGCCGTGTTTTAAGTAAGTTCTTTTATGGAATGCTCCATTGGAAGAGGAGTAGAAACATTAAGTGTTTGTGTCTTTGTATGGAAGGATTTCTACGTAATTTGGTTGGCCTTAGACTTGGATAAAGCACAGTTAATGTGCTGGGTAAGAATGTCCTGCTATGTGTTGGCAGACTTGTGTGTGTTTGGTTAGCTAATGTTATCAACCTTTTTCAGTTAATTGGAATCAACTGCTCTAGTTTCTGTAAGAGCTACAGTATTTTCTCACTATTTGACAATAGGTACCTTAATTTAAAAAGCCTTACATCAGCAGCTGTTGTAGGTATGTTTCTGTGCAAAGCTTCTCTTTATTTTACCTGCTAGTGTGGAAACTGCATTTGAGAGTACATGGTTTTCTGATTTTTTTCATTCCTCATCCCAAGAAAGAATAATTTCCTCAAAAGAGAAAATTGAGCTTGTTCTTTTGCAGAGATAAACCCTCTCCTTGGAGAACAGAGAAGCAGTATCCCGCTTGCTTTACCCTCTTAATCTTACCTGTTTTTTTCACTGAATTTTGGAAGAAATCACTGCATTCTCACTGGAGAAGTGCATAAATAAAGTTGTGGTCACAGAGTGTATGTGAAGTGAGACCTCTGCCAAATACAACAAATACTAAGATGTTAATTAAATCTTTATGAGGAGGTGTAGGTTCCCAAGAGTCTGGAAAATTAAATGTTACCTTAATTCAGACGTGCCAGAAAATTGGTTGTAGGATTTCTGAGGCTTCTAATTCCAAAGAATTTCAGTATAAAACTGTATCTAGATAGTGGTTATACCTACCCATCTGAAATAACAAGAATCATTTGCACTGAAATCATGTGTTCTGTATTGCTTCAACAGGATCTCCAGCAGAGCTGTCTCCTAGTACTCTTTCTCCAGTTAATCATAGCCTGGGTAAGCTGGAAATGCATCTAATTTTTTCTCTGTGTGTGGTAACTCTTTTTATGTATATATATATATATATATACACATATATATAATTACATTAAAAATGAGAATGTTCTTTAAGAATTAGAGCTGTATAGTGAGGAGACTGAGTTGGCTTCCTGATGATAAACATAGTAGGGCTGGGTTAACAGCTTGTTAACAAATACTCTCTTTCTGTAACTGTTGAGATTCTAACAAAGAGAATAATATAGTTGTGTGTGGAATAGCATTTATAGAAGAAATAGTTTGAAGGACGTTAGCCTATCCATGGTGCTGCCTGGACTTGCTGTCTCCCTTGTATGTGTGTTCTGCTTCTCTTATATACTGTTTCACCTCTAACCACAACAGAGTTTGTTTTCCCCCCATTAGTTGCCCACCTGCTTTGACCAGGTGCCATTTCTGTGTGTCTGTATAAATGCATCAGGAAGATCAGATTCCCTTGAGTTTGTTTAAGGAATGGTGACGGGATATATGATAGGAAAATGCTGTTTGCAGAGTCGTGTACGTAATTAGGGTTGGTGAAAAGAAGCAGCAGAGGAAAAGCTGGGAATGCCCAGGGAAGGTACTGAGCTCTAGTAGGGGAGAGTAAAAGGAGATTAGAACTGCATTTAGATAAAGAGACAGCATAAGATCTAGTGTAATACAAGGGAATATCATTTTAATATTAATATTTTTTCCTTTGTGTTGTTCAGTGTCTGATAGTTTAATCTTTTAACATTGCCAAAATGTTTGCAAGTTATAGAAAGCCAATAGAAATGTCTCAATGTCTGGCACTCACAGCAACGTTAGCTTAATAATTTTGCCGAGCAAGATGCAAGTACTAAACTAAATGAGCTGTGGTCAGATTAGATCACCCGTTCTTCCTCCTTTCCTTCGTGGAATATTGAATTTCATTCTGTTTACTGGGGTAGGTGAAAATGACAGCAAGCAGAACATAATAGGAGGAGTAGTTCGAGGAGACTACTGCTGTCATTTCTAGAAGAGACTAACAGCAGGTTGGATAAACTTCAGCCTCAAATTCTATCTTAAGCTTGTCTCTTAATTTTCTTTTCTTTTTTTTTTTTTAAGACTTGCAGCCAGTCACTTACTCGGAGCCTGCGTTTTGGTGTTCAATAGCATATTACGAATTGAATCAAAGAGTGGGAGAAACTTTCCATGCATCCCAGCCTTCCCTGACTGTAGATGGCTTTACAGATCCATCAAATTCGGAGCGATTTTGTCTAGGTCTGCTTTCCAATGTGAACCGAAATGCTACGGTGGAAATGACAAGGCGACATATAGGTAAAACTGTTGAATTTCATTTTAGCACTGAATTATCAGGAATGATCCACATAGGATGGGCAGACTGTTGTGGTGGGATCCTTTCACCCTTGTGCAGCCAGCCATTGAATTTCTCTCTCAAGGCTTTCCAAGGAGAACTTGGTCTCTCTTGCTAAGGACAGTAGTGGAAAGACACAGAGGTCAGTTTCTGAAACTGGGGGGAAATGTAGCATCTTCTGCTACCATAGCCAGTGGCAAATGGGAAGAGTTATAGCAATGGTTGGAGCTGAAAGGAGCTGTCTTTCCTCAGTCAGTAGCCACTTAAGGCAGCACCAGTCACACAGCTCTCAGGCAGCACCAGAGGAAGCCACTCAGCTCTATGGGATTTGTGTTGCTCATGTTGCTGTTCTGAAAAAAGGTGCACCAAAGCATCCTGAGGGGTAGGTTTTTGGCTTTCAGGCTCCTTAGTAGACCACTGCTCTAGGTATTGTTTGTATTCAGAGTTGTTTATAATTGAAATTTAAGCTCTAATTACAAAATGTTAACATGTTGCTTAGTTTATTCTAATTTATGAAATGTAGAATGGGCATTCTGCTTCTTGAATTCTTTTCTGTAATGGGAAAAGCTGCCATTGAGATGATGTGCTGTTTTAACATCATAAAAGTTTTCTTTGTAGTGGCTAGTAAAGAATATTGTTTTCCACGATGTGGCAATTTAGCTTAAAGCTCTTCAATGAACTACTTTATTTTTTCATGGATTCTTTTATTTAATATCATTCATGAGATCTTTTTTGATTTTGCTTTTAGTAAAAAAGTTTAACCACTGAAGTAGAACCACAAACTGGTTTGTGTTGGAGGGGACCTCAAAGTTTATCCAGTTCCAAGCCCCTGCCACAGGCAGGGACACCTTCCACTAGAGCAGCTTGCTCCAAGCCCCTGTGTCCAACCTGGGCTTGAGCACTGCCAGGGATGGGGCAGTCACAGCTTCTCTGGGCACCCTGTGCCAGCACCTCAGCACCCTCGCAAGGAAGAAGAACTGCCTAAGATCTAGCCTAAATCATCTACTATCTGTCAGCTTAATGACAGCCACATTCACAAGATTTTTTTTTTATATTTTTACTAAAAAAAAAAATCTATCTTTTCAGTAGAACCTTCTGACTCCCTTGATACCAAATATAAATGCTTGTCTGGTAAAATCTTAGATGTGCAGAAGTTCAAGCTATGACTGTGCTGACTGATCGAAGTGGTCAATGGTGAGGAAAAGCAAAAATGAAAGGAGAGCTCTCTCTTTATAGAGCAGTTCATATTTTGTTTTAAAAGTAGTTCTAGAGAAAAAGGGGAAGAGAAACTGTGGCCTTTAAAAGACCTGATCATTATAAACAGTTTTCTTTATCAAAAGATCAGTTGCACGTTACTTATTTATGCTAGAAATGACCCATACGGGGTTTTTTTTTTCCACTCAGAGAGAACAAGATCACAATTTGAAAGTGAACAATAGGATATCTTAGGGATATTTTTTGTAGTAGGGTTAAATAAAGTCATGTTGTTTTTGTCAAAGTAGCACAGAGAAGGGGTATGCAGTGGGTTGTGAAATAGTGTGGGTGCATGTAAGCTGAGAGTGTTGAAGTGGTATACTTGTTTTCCTTTTTTTGTCATAGTGGCCTGTGGCACTTCACATGTAACACTTAATATTAGCACAGGTTTTAATTCTGAGTCTAACCTTTTAACTTCAATTCTGGCATTTCTGTGAATGAAAAGGTTGTTTAGGAACAAATGCTTCCTAACTTGGATTTGGTTACAATCATTATGTGGCCAGAAAATTCTGTCTCACTCTTGACCAAAAATCATTCTGCTTCTCCTTCAAACTTTGTGTATTCATTGGAGGAAAATGCCGGTTAATTGTGCTTTGGTCTTGCTACAGCTGTGAGCCCATCAGTGTGGTCCTGTAGATAACGCATTTCTGCTTCTGCTTCTTGGCCTTCACTGAAAGAAAACACTCCCTTGTTTATTAATCTGCTTGGGTCATATCATAACTAGAGTTCCTTTAAATTCTTCTCCAGGCCGGGGAGTGCGTCTCTATTACATTGGTGGAGAAGTTTTTGCTGAGTGCCTAAGTGATAGCGCGATTTTTGTTCAGAGCCCCAACTGTAATCAAAGATATGGCTGGCATCCTGCAACTGTGTGCAAAATTCCTCCAGGTTAGTAGCCTACCACAGGTCTCATGTAAAAGTCTCTAGTGAATACATTCAACTGGATGACATTTGATTTCCTGTTGGTAGCTTCTTCACAGTTTTGGGCTTCTCTGTAGCAAACACAAATATTCATTGATTGTACTCTGACTTTTTTCTTTATAGGATGCAATCTGAAGATCTTCAATAACCAAGAATTTGCTGCTCTCCTGGCTCAATCTGTGAATCAGGGTTTTGAAGCAGTTTATCAGCTTACTAGAATGTGTACTATTAGAATGAGTTTTGTTAAAGGATGGGGAGCTGAATACCGGTAAGAGAAAGAAAAACACAAAACCCCTTTGCTTTTAGAGTTGTTAATTTTTCTTTTTTTCATTAATACACTATTTCTTCTGGCTTGAAACCTGTACATAGAGTTCTCTCTGCTACTGTACCTATGCTTACTGTAAGTTGAACCTGCATTTTCCTTTTTTTCCCCTCAGCTTTGTTGCTTCTAAGTCATAAAGAGTGGTAAACTGATTTTAGTATTGCATCGAAGTGAGCTGTTGATCAAGGAATGTCATCAAAGATCTGTTTCCTCACTTGGTCGTGCTTGCTTGCTTATTGTGGGGAAATCACTGACAACATCTGGGAGTTTCACAGTTTGTGCTATGAGATTATTTGCTGTCTGTTGGTTGTGCAGTCATTTTGGCATCTGTCCTGTTATATGTATATGTATATATATCTACATGGACTATAAAAATGTTCATTAGGTTTTGGTGTGGGATGTAGTTGGTAGTACCCAATAGAAAGAAATGGAGTCACTTGGAGTGCATTCTGCAGAATAAAACAGCTGGAGAACATACATTTAAGAGATGGGAAATATTTTGAGACTTGTAGTGGAAAAAAACTTTGCAGGAGTAAAATGACTGTTCGTGCAATAAAACTGCTAAAAACAGGTTTTTGAGTGGAAAAAATTAAGTCTTTTATTTGCTTTGGAATAGGTTCAAATTGCATTCTCTATTAGCACAAACTTAAGAGCTGTATTTGAGGACAGTGCCTGTTTTTAATCCAGTTTGGGTATTTGGGAAGGAAAGGAATTGACTTTTAACTGAGCGGTATTAAAGACCTCTTTATTTTGGAGAGCTGGAGATGTGGTTTTAAGCAGATCCCTTAAACCTCCCTAGAAACTGTCCACTGAAAGAATGAAGTCTGGTACCCTATTGCAATATATAATTAATTTTTTTTTAATCTGTATCATCTCTGAGGTTGAATAATGGCGTGTAGGCTCCATTGTGAATCCTGGGGGTTTGATTCTTGTATCTGCTCTTGAAATAAAACATGTAAATAGCAGTGTCAGTATGTGGGGAGGCTTCTTGGCTACATAAAGCCAATTTTGTAAAAGCCTATTTAGATGAAATCAGAAATTTGAGTAATGGAATAAATTGGTACCTCTCTGTTAGCAAGAGGTACACAAGAAAGAATCTGGCTCAAGTTTAAAGAACTGTTGGATTTGGCTTAAAAGAGTGTGTATACACTTAGGCATAATTAAATACAACATTCAAATCAAACAGAAGAAAGGCTTAATCAGTCAGATTATATGGAGACAACTTGAAGTGAATGGAGTGTAAGTGCTGGGTTAAAACAGTGGGGAGGCTTTTGATAAAGTTGTCTTTAAGGAGAGAGAATGGTGGTTCTTAGTAGTCTATAAACCATTCAGAAATCATAGGATTGGAAAAGCTGCACTGGAAACACTGCTGGAACAGAACAGAAGCTGATTACTGACATAATGCTGAACTAGTTTCTTTGCATCTGTTTAAGATGATGCTAATAAATTATTGATGCAGTAAATTTGTGAGTTATGCTGCAGTTGGATTAAAACAAGAAGAGGTTGCTCCTGCAAACACAACCTTGAATTTTAATGAATGTAGTCTGAGTTGTCAAAACAGACCAGGAAGCACTGTAATAATCCATCATTCTTATTGAAGCTTCCATGCCTCATGTCAAAAACGTTTCTTATTGAGCAGGCCTTGGCAAAGTCAGAGCATTACTGACATTTTAGTCATATGGTGTATGTGTATAAACGAGCAGGTATGGCAAGATGTTGCATCGTATAAGCTTGTGGACAGAATAGCCTGTATTGCTTGATACGTGTTTACTTGAATTGAAGATGGTGGTAGAAGTTCAGTTTAACGGCCAAGTGTTCATGTTGGCACAGGAACTATTCAGGTCTAGGATCATCTTCTGAAGAAAGGTAGAAGGTGATTACAGCAAAGAGACTTAGTGGTACATGAACTGGAAGTCTATGGGGTAGAAGAGACTTAGTTTTACCTTTGAGTTGGCTGCTAAGTGACTGTCATTATTTTATCAACCTTTGTCAGTATAGTGCAAAGCCAGGGTTGTTGAACAGAACCAGTTATAAAATTTGGAGGAAGTGTATTACGGAACACATTGTAGGGGAGTTGACAGCAGTGGAATAATGAACTTCCTTCTTCGGGAGAGGATTCAAGACTAAATGGAATTATATTTCCTGTGGTTTAGATTGTTCTTCTGTTGGATCACTTTTTTTTTGGCATAGGGATTTGGGGCTGAGATAACAATGTTTTTTTGGAGTGTTGAGAGCACAGACCCCAGCGCTCTCCTAGAAAGTGTGAAACCACAACTTTTGAAACCCATCCTTTTTTTGCCTTAATCTTTCTGCCTTTTCAGTTTCTCTGGTTATACAAACAGATTTCCTTAAAGCAAAGGGTTACAATGCCAACAGTAAAAATATAGGGGCCGGGTTTGTGTCTGACTAATCTGCCGCCTTTGAATCTTAATGCCTCCTTGCTTTGACTTTGGGGTGGCTAGAATTACTAGGAAAAACTGGCCTAGCAACAGTAGTCTTGCCAGTCTACGTTGGGAAAACTCCCATGCCTGGAGTGGGTACAGTAAAATAACAGGATTTTTCAGCAGAGTATGTCCAGTACTGATTTCTTTACTTTGGAGATGAGAAGGAAGGTTTTTGAATAACAGATCTCTGAAACAAGTTTATATGGCAGAGTGAATGAAGTTTTTATGGTTGTCAGCTCTTCAGCTTTGCTAAGGCTTGCTATATGGTGTTTAATTAAGGGAAAATTATGGGCAAGTGTATATAGAAAACGAGGGGAGCAGTTTTTACTGAAGTTGTTTGTGTTATGTTGGACAGAGCACATGTAGAAGTGTGAGATCACAGGAAATCAGAGATAAAGTTTAGTGTTCCTTTGAGATAGCATCAGCTAGCACAGTATAACCACAGAGTCTGTTTTGACATAGGGTTTCTGACAACATCTAGCACTTCTACGTTTATCTTGTTGATTGCTCCAGAAAGCCACACCTTTATGATAAGCATGGAGTTGTGGCAGCCAACACTTCCTAACTTCCCTATTCTTTATTTTGTAGGCGGCAGACAGTAACAAGCACTCCTTGCTGGATTGAACTTCATCTGAATGGACCTCTGCAATGGTTGGACAAAGTGTTGACTCAGATGGGCTCCCCTTCAGTACGCTGCTCCAGCATGTCGTAAAACTCCTTCCCCCTTTATCAGTGGGCTAAATACTGAGTCCAATCAACAGACTTAATATAACTGCTCTTCTGTCATAGTAGCTGTGTGTGGTCCCTATGAACTCTTTACTATCCATAAAAAAAGGTTTCTAAAAAAAGAGAAAAAAAAAACCAAAACAAAAAAAAAAAAAAAAAGGCAAAAAAAAAAAAAGCCAAAAAAAAAAAAACAACAAAAACAGCACTTGAGGTCTCATCAATTAAAGCACCTTGTGGATTCTGTTTCCTATACTCTGATACTAGATGAAAACTTAGTGTATAGAAATGCCTTCAGAAAGAAGGGACAGTTATAAAGACTCTTAATGGTGTTTTTATTGGGTATATAATTGAGTGTCCTAATGGTTTATCAATAACATGAATAGCTAAGTATACGTACATGATCTCAAATATCACACTATTGTGCTGTTCTACATTTTAGTTCTCATAAATAGTAGTTTGGGTTTTTTGTCTGGGGGGGCAAATCTCTCACAAAATTCCAAGACTCTATTCCTTTATTCTTTTGTATTTTTTATATAAGCAGGTTTTCGAGTTGTCCTAAGCATAAAAACCAGACTTTCCTTGTAGAAAAGCTTAACTTTTTGCTGCCTTCTTAAAAAAAAAAAAAAAAAGAAAAAAAAAGAAAATCCCTCTATTGGAAGGGAAAGAGAAATGTCTTGAGATTCATCTGCAAAATCTTAAGACACTTTATATACCTAATGGGGCCTAAAATGAATTCATACTATAAATTCTGACTGTCCATCTCACTAAGAGTCTACTTCTCTCTACTCATTTGCATTGATGCATCTATTGCCAAAAGTATTGCTGTACTGATGTAATTTGGAAGTTTTTTTTCTACTTTGAATCATAGAGTCATAGAATCATAGAACGGCTTGGGTTGGAAAGGACCTTAAGATCATGTTGTTCAGATCCCCTGTCATGGGCAGGGATGCCTCACACTAGACCATGTTGCCCAAGGCTCTCTCTAACATGGCCTTGAACACTGGCAGGGATGGAGCATTTACCACTTCTTTGGGCAAACTGTGCCAGTGCCTCACCACCCTCACAGTAAAGTTTCATTATAATCAGTGTGTGTTTTCCTCATAGAATAAGAATTTTACTGTAGCATTGGACACTGGATTGAGTACACAAGGTGGTTGGCTTACTCCATATATCTGTATTTTTTTTCATTAAACATTTTTAGGTTTTGAAGCCAAATACCTTTAAAAATCCTTTCCCAGAGTAAACTAAACTCTTTCATATAAGTTTTAAATAGATGCAGCTTCTTAACATATTTCAGTAATAGAATTTAAATTTTTGAACCGTGTGGCTTTGTTTAGCTTACTTGCATACCAGATCATACGCATTCATTATGTCATAATGGGCCTTGTTATTAAAAGTAGTTGCTTCTGCAAAACCTCTAGGATAGTGGTTGCTGAGGTATGAGCAGCGAAGGAGGACTTCCAGGTTCCTCATGACAGTGCATGTTATTGTCAACCCTTGGACACTACAGCTGCACCATACTAAAAATATTCTGAAATATATTCTACAAATCAGTCTTTTGGGGAAGGGTTGGGAAACTGTATAGAAGGGTTATTCTGACTTGAAAAATACACATTTTACTAACAATCTTGTGATCTAGCTGTCTGTCATTCTTTTGTTATTGTGGCAGTAGCGGGATTGCTTTTGTCTGTTTTTCCCATTGTTTCATCCATTGCACTAGCACTGTACTCTGCAGGTACATCTAGGCATAACTTCAGCTTTGAGAACAAAATGTGGCCAGTGTTACAGCTTTTGATCAGTTGACCGAATTGATGGTAGTGGTGGATATCTTTATGCCATAAAGATGAGGACATTGAAGCAATACCAAAAATCAAACCTTGAAAATATGGGCCAGATACATTGAAAAAAAAAAAAAAAATAATGGCAAAGCAGTTACCAGTTTGTGCTAGTTTTACCAGTAGACTAATGTATTGGTAGAACTTGTGAACCTAAGAAATAAGCTTCATGCGTGTTGCGTTTGCCTAATATGTGAACACACTAATAAAAGTTTTAATTCTCACAATGATAGTTGTGGGTTTTTATTAGCATTTTAATTATTGCTGTATATATTTTTTTACTGAAGGGTAGGAATCACCCTAATCCACCTAAATAAATGGCATGAGTGTTCTGCATGTTGTGGCTGGAAAAGTGTAGTTTAGATGTTAGAACCACTTCGTACAGCTATAGCGGAGGTTCTGGATCTGTGTGTGTTAGTGATGCAGAGTTCTACTCCAGTCATAGAATCCCAGACTGGTTTGTGTTGAAAGGGACCTTAAAGCTCATCCGGCTCCAACCCCCGCCATGGGCAGGGACACCTTCCACTAGAGCAGCTTGCTCCAAGTCCCATTCAACTTGGTCTTGAACACAGCCATTTACTACTTCTTTGGGCAACCTGTTCCAGTGCCTCATGACCCTCATAGTAAAGAACTTGTGTATCTAACCTGAACTTCCCCTGTTTCAATTTGACCTCATCACCCCGTGTCCCATCTCTACAGTCCCTAATGAAGAGTCCCTCTCCAGCATCCTTGTAGGCCCCCTTCAGACACTGGAAGGCTGCTCTGAGGTCTCCACGCAGCCTTCTCTTCTCCAGGCTGAACAGCCCCAATGTTCTCAGCCTATCTTCATACGGGAGGTGCTCCAGTCCCCTGATCATCCTCGTGGCCTCCTCTGGACTTGGTCCAGCTCCTTGTCCTCCTTATGTTAAGGCCACCTGCAAGTGGGGTCTCACAAGAGTGCAGCAGAGGGGCAGGATCCCCTCCCTGAGCTGCTGCTAGTGCTCTGGGAGCACAGCCCAGGACACGGGGGTGCTTCTGAGCTCAAGCGCTCACTGAAGCTGGGTCATGGGGAGCTGCTCACTCAACACCACTCAGGGCTGCTCTTAATCTCTTCTCTGCCCAACCTGTAGCTGTGCCTAGAATTGCCCTGACCTATGTGCAGGACCTTCCTCTTAATCTTGGTTGAACTTCATGAGGTTGACATTGGCCACCTCTCAAGCATGTCAGGGTCCCTGTGGATCCCATCCTTTCCGTCCAGCCTATCAAATGAACCATGCAGCTTAGTATCATTGGCAGACTTGCTGAGATCAGGTTTGTTAAAGCAGTTTCTTTTTCCTACCACAATCAAAATTGCATCCTACTAGCTCAAATGTTTACTTTCACCTGTGAAACAGATTAAGAACCACTTGTTTCTTAGGAGCCATGATGAAAGACGCAGTTGCATTTATTATGCATTTGTGCATTCTTCACTCGAATCAGTTGGGTGACCAAATTCTGTAGCCTCCTTGTATGAATTTCTGTATGGGTTCTTTCAGTTACGGCAATATTACTTGCTTTGCCTTGAGCATGGTGAACCTTGACTGCCCCCCTCTTTTGGTGCACGCTTCCGAATAGCGTACAAGGATGCTGCAGGCATTATCTGTGGCTCTGTGGTGCTTCCTGCCTGCAAGGCCATCTCAGTCTGTGAAAGTCACCTTGTTTTGGCTCCTGTTAGAACCACTGAGTTATCCTCACCTGTCGTTACTGTTTGTCATGGTTTAAGCCCAGCCAGTAACTCAGAACCACGCAGCTGCTCTCTCACTGCCCCCACTTCTTCCTCCCCCCACTTCTGGAGGTGTGGGGAGGAGAATCAAAAGAATGTAACTCCCACAGGTTGAGATAAGAACAGCCCAGTAACTAAGGTATAACACAAATCACTGCTGCTACCACCAATGATAATGATAAGGGAAATAACGAAGGAAGAGAATACAATTGCTCACCACCTGCCAACCGATACCCAGCCAGACCCGAGCAGCGATCTAGCCTTTCCAGGTGACTGCCCTCAGTTTATACACTGGGCATGACATGCTGTGGTATGGATACCTCTTTGGCTAGTTTGGGTCAGGTGTCCTGTCTCTGCTTCCTCCCGGCTTCCCCTCCTCCCTGGCAGAGCATGAGACTCAGGAAGTCCTTGGTCAGACTAAACATTACTGAGCACCAGCTAAAAACATCAGTGTTACCAGTGCTGTTCCCAGGCTGAAAGTCAAAACACAGCGCTGCACAAGCTACTAAGAAGGAGAAAAATGACTGCTACTGCTGAACCCAGGACACTCTTTGAGTCGCAGCTTAGTGGAACAAGGGAACTTACCTGCATTCAGAATGTATGTTTGCCTGTATTTCATTTAGATGCCTTTTGGCAGCTCTTGAGTAATTTTAACCTAGTCCTGTTTCTTCAAGTTCCTTTCTGACTTACCCCATTGCTGTTCTGCTCTTCCTCAAAATCTGACCCCTGCGTGCTCAAGCATCTTAATGCGGGATGCCTGTGGTACATAAGGAGAATGACTTCATCCTTCTCTGCCAGTCAAAGTACTGATGTCTGAAGTACAAATGAAAAATGGATTATTTTGGGGGTTTTATGAGGTGATTTTGTTAAACACCAGACAGGGAGTGTTCAACTGGAAATAAATTAAGTATGGGTAGCCAGTTGCTTACCTGTATTGTGAAGCTGGAAGAGCTCTGTATGTAACTGTTGCCTTGAGTTTGGCCTGAGATTCCATGCACTTGAGTTCTCATCTCTCTCTTGTCACCAGCCCTGTCTGAGCTTGATTTTCATAGTCAAGTAGTCAAAAATTGGGTAGTTGATGTAAACAGCTGAGCCCGAAAATTACTTTTGGGTTGCCTTTTAGCAGCTTGGATAAACTGAGCCAGCTTTTCGGAATCCTTCGTCCTACACAGAAGAAGTCAACTTAATGTGGATGTTGTTTTAGGGCTGAGGCTTTGAGAGCAGCATCATAGGCTTGTACTGTTTCACCTTTACTGTGAGAATAAATAGTTAAGCATCATCTCTGTGCATTTCCTCCTTCCTTTTCATGCATGTTTCCTACCTGGGTGATAAGCTCTGTGCAATGAGAGCTCTCTGCTGTTACTTTAGCATCTTGCACGGAGTCCTTCAGCTTCCAGATGCTGTTACACACATGTAGAACATGGGGATGTGGTGTTTTCTGGTTCTTACTAAGGACTTTTGTGCTTCATCAGAACTGAGCCACCTTGAGACTCACTGCAGACAAGCAGTGCTAACTAGCTTTGCTTCAGACTCCCTGTAGAATCAGCAGGGAGAGGTAAAGTCTGAATATGGAGCTCTGCATTGCTCTCTGCTAGGGAGGCTGTTGTCTTAAACTGGTTTACACAGTAAAAACCAGAAATCACAACTACCGTATTTCACCAAGCTTTTTATTTTCATCTGTCCAACTTGGCTTTTCCTGTTGAAGTGGGAGAGTGTGAAGTTTTGGGGGTTTGATAATCATCTGCAGCTCTAAATTGTTGGCACAGAGAACTGTTTTGTTTTAACCTTCAAACTTGTCATACTGAGTTGTGGTTACGGCTTTTTTTTAGCATTGCAAACTGAAATTTTACTGCAGCTGGGTTTTGACTTTAAATATTGTGAAATACAGGATTTCACTATACTCCACCCACACAGTGTTTTACTTGAGTACAAAGCAGTGCTACTCTTACCAAAACAAGTTTGACAATAACCTGATTTTGGGGACACCGAAGCATCAATACTTGCTCTGAAGAGTCAGTGGGGTGCTGTCTTCATTAGAGGAATAACGCGTGTAGCAAGTAACATGACAGCTGTGTTAGAAAGTGTTTCTAAAAGGGTCTGCTAATGGAATTTGATTGCAACTGGTCTGAAAGTTGATTGCTGTTACAAAGCTATTAATGAAGCGTCGTTTTTCCCAACCGCTTAAGCTTGGCTAGTAGATGACCATAATAAACTTTATTAAAAGAAGCAACTTAAAAATAACCCTCAGTCTTCTTGGCCCCTTTTCCATCCTCTCTTGGATATAAATTTTTCTGAGTAAGGTTGTTGTTCCTTCTCTTGGGAAAGCAGAGTTTGTGGAGTAAGTTCCTAGTACTAGATTGTCACAGCTACGAATACGGGAATCGAGGCTTCAAAGCTGAGAGCAGTCTTTGATGTTATGTTAGCTGTTGTTTCATTAACTGTAATCAGGATTAAATCTAGTTAGTTGGCAAAAGAAAAATGAATGACAAGTAGTGGATATGTAAAGATGTCAGACCTCAGTGCTCTTGATTCTTTTCACCCATGCAGAAGATCTAGTTGGGATGGATTCAGTAAAGCCAAGTTGCTTGTCCTGTTCCTTTTGGAATAGGATCCTAAGTGGCAATGGACATAGGTGCTCCAGCTCTGCTGTTGTTCTATTAATTTCTAACAGGAAAGGTTGAAGCAAAGCTGCTGTCACTTGATTTTTCTATTAACAGCATCTAGCCATTTGCTCATCTAAAGCTGTAGTAAGGTATTGTAAAAAAATTATGTATGCCTCATGAATTAATTTTGCTCATGAGCAATGTGCACCTGAGGCTGCAAATTCCATTTGATTTTTAAAATGTGCCTTTACTTTAAAGTCTGGCCTACATGGCTTTTCATTTTGAACTAAGATTCCAAGAACAGTTGTTGTGGCAGCAAGTGTAGAAGATGGTTAAACTTGGGTCATCAGCAGTTGGAGTTTATCTTTGTATAAAGAAGTGGGTGCTGTCCCTCAGCTCTTAACCTTTGAGAGGGGATGTCTAGGCAGTTGGTCACCTTTGATCAAAGAGCAGCTACTAAGGGAGGCTGAAACCTCGAGTGTGCAGCCAACCCCCTGCCATGAGCAGGGACACATCACACTAGACCATGTCACCTAAAGCTCTGTCCAACTTGGCATTGAACATTGCCAGGGATGGAGCATTTACCACTCCTTTGGACAGCCTGTTCCATGCCTCACCTCAGACAACAGAGGCAGGCTTTTCAGGAGAGGAGCCAGATTTGATCCTACTGAAGCTCTGAGAAGAGCAGAATTTATCTTGCCACAAAACAGTGTCAGGCAGTGCTGGTATTTGTGAGCTGGGAGAAATCCGAGTGACACCTCACAGAGAAGAAGTATGCACCATCAGAGGGGATGTTAGCTCAGGTATAGATCCTACTGAAATGTCTTACGGACCTGAGCCAAGGTGCATACAGGTGGAGGTAGTTGTGCTTTGCATCTGTGCTGTGCTTCCTCACATGCTTGCTTCCAAAGCTTGCCAAGGAATGCAAAGCTTGGCTTTGGCTTTTGGCAATTGGGCTTGTGTCTACTTCAAGTGTAGATGGGTAAAAGCTCAACAAGGTCCACTTGAGGGTAGGATGGATGCTCACTACCCAGACTGCTGTCCAGTAGTGGAGGGAAGAGTTCAGAATTAGTTGCCATGTGTTTTTGTAAGTGCTGAATAGCAAAGAGCATTGACTTTGGTAGAGAAGGATCTGGAATAAACTAGATCTGTTGTGGGTTACAAATGAAATCCTCTTTTGCATGAAGGACTGTCAAACATCTGAGGAGCAAAGCTGTCTTGGAAGTATGGGAAGACTGTTGAGCAGTGAGGAATGTGGTGGGGTGGGAAAGAGTGTGGTTGCTCTGGAGAGCATCTACCTCCAGACTGGACATACCAATAGTATCCTGCTTTGCAGAAGACACACACAGACAGCACTGTGGTGGGCATTCATACGCTGTCGTGAACCACTCCTTTTTCTGTAGTTAAGCCTTGGAAATGATAACGTTAATTTAGGAAAAATAATCCCCTTTAGACAAGTACATTATCTTTTACATCTTCAGAAGTCTGAGTCCAACGGGAAGAAAAACCACAGCTATTAGCAACACTGATGTTAGTACTGATGTGAGGCAAAATATCTTCATAATGTACTCAGACTTTGATGCTTGTGCAGCATATGAAATTAAAATAGGCAAAGAGCCAGGGCTGAGAAATGCTGAGGTTTAATAGAACAGGAAAAGTGGTGGAGCTAAAAAAGAATGAAAGAGTTGCTGATGCTTGGCTTCAGCAGCGATATACATTCACAAAAGCAACCTTACTAGTTACCCGAACACTCTTGATACGTATCTGCTAGTTCAAGATCATCAAACTTAGTTTTCCTTTGTTAGAGCACCAGAAGAGTTGTTGGAGCACAGGAGGAAGCTTAGTGGAAATTCGGCTGAGGGGAGCACGAATCTGGTTTTGCATCTCTTATTGTCAAAGCTGAGGCTCAACCTAGTCCCTTTAGAAGCAACTTGAGTTCAAGGCTGAAGAACTGATGCAACTTGTTCTGCAGCCTGGCACTGGGTGAAAAAGACTGCAACCTGACTATGAGAAGAAGCACTCTTACAAGTAAATAGTGATAAAGCCACAAAACCTCTGTGGAAAGAGGTTTGCAGTAACATCTCCATCGAGTTTGATTTTGAAGAAGGCAATTTTGCTTGGGAGTGTTCCAAGTGCAGGTGTACTGTGCATCTCATCCTGTGGAGTGAAGGTGTTCTGTTGTGGGTTTTGGTTCTGTGTTTTTTTCCCCAGAAGAGAAGGCTCCTGAAGGGGAGACCTGAGAGCAGCTCCAGTGCCTAAAGGGGCTGCAGGAAACCTGGAGAGGGACTTGGGACAAGGGCCTGTAGGGACAGGCCAAGGGGAATGGCTTGAACCTGCCCGAGGGGAGACTGAGATGAGCTCTTAGGCAGAAGCTCTTCCCTGTGAGGGTGCTGAGGCGCTGGCACAGGGTGCCCAGAGAAGCTGTGGCTGCCCCATCCCTGGCAGTGCTCAAGGCCAGGTTGGACACAGGGGCTTGGAGCAAGCTGCTCCAGTGGAAGGGGTCCCTGCCCGTGGCAGGGGTTGGGACTGGATGAGCTTTAAGGTCCCGTTCGACACAAACCAGTCTGGGATTCTGTGATTTCTGGGGAGGGATATTTACTTTTTTCCTAGAGACTCAGCAGAGTCTGGTCTACTGAAACTCTTCAAGACTAATTTGTCTCCTGACTGCGTTAGAAAAACACTGAAATTCCAACTTAGTGGAGTTTTGCATCACAATCAGCAGCCGTGCCTATCAAACATGGAGAAAACGCTCGGCTCTTTTTGGCCTGGAGGAAGAATACGAAAGAGGATTTTTCTCCCAAAATGCTTGTTTGCCAATAACAGAAGTCGTGTTAGAAAAGGGGAGGAAGAAACAGTGTCAAAGTTATCTACTGAAAGAAAAGGGGGAAGGTAGGAAGTGAATTAGTGTGCAGGTAACAGTCTAAATATTGTAGTTCTGTTTGGATTGAGAGCACAGGGTTGAAACTTGGCTGGCTGGTGGACAGAAGCCTACTTGAACTTAAGCTCAATGAGGCTTCATTTCAAGCGTAAGACACTTGGTCACAAATGTCTACTATATTTTTAGTTTGCTGTGTCAGCAGACACTGTTGTGTGTGGTTTCACTCAGCAGACAAACAGTATGGCAAAGCTGTCCTGTCTCAGTGAAGACACTGGGAAACGGGTCAGCCACCAGTTGAATTTATTATGTGTGGTGTAAGACATGAACTTGGTGCGTTGAGAAGGCAGTTCTGATCTTGGTACCATCCTAAGGGGACAAGTTACAACTCAGAATTCCTATTTCGATTGTGTGTGTGTTCAAATGTACCCTCTTGGACCTCATTTCTGATCAAATCAAGGTGGACTAACATGAGTCTTCCCTGCAGCTGTAGTAATACTGTAATTACATGGTAATGACCGTAATTGGTGTGTTCTCCCTGAGCTGTGGCCTTTTTTTTTGTGGCCTAAAGTTTACACATGGGTGGACACTATTTAGAGTCAAACCTCTTGAGCATCATCATTATTAGTGAACCAAAAGGTGACTTTAAAGTTGTGGGACCTGTTTGTAGCCAAGAATGCTCTGAGAGCTGAGACACTTAAGTGAGCAGAAAGAATCATAGAACCACAGAATGGTTTGGGTTGGAAGGGACCTTAAAGCTCATCCAGTTCCAACCCTGTGCCATGGGCAGGGACCCCTTCCACTAGAGCAGGTTGCTCAAATGAAAGATTTATCATAACATTGGGAGGGTGCGTTTTGGGAAGCAAAAGATGCTTCTCCCCCTGCCTTCAACCAATCACCTGTGTCTGGTGCTGTCAAAAGATACGGATATGTTTAGAAGAACTAATGTGCTGTTAATTAGTGCTGCAGCAGGTAGCACTGGCCACACTAATTGCTAACAATGGGACTGTTGCATCCAACTGGGTGGCTAACAAAATAAAGACAGATGGCAATGGATTAACTGACTTTTTTTTGACACTGATTCAGATGCTGGCTTGAGGAGCTCCTGTCTGCTTGCAGAGGCTGCTGGTAGGCTAAATTTGCTCGGACCCTGCCAAAACCCATCTTAATGAGTTAGCCAAGTGTTGAAATACATTTGTATTCCTAAACATAAGGCCAAAAAATTGAAAGACATCCAGTTAAGAAAACATGTCAGTGGATTAGAACAACACAGGAGCAATGAGGAATTCATAGAAACACAGACTGGTTTGTGTTGAAAGGGACCTAAAGCTCATCCAGTTCCAACCTGCTGCCATGAGCAGGGACACCTTCCACTAGAGCAGGTTGCTCCAAGCCCGTGTCCAACCTGGCCTTGAGCACTGCCAAGGATGGGGCAGCCACAGCTGCCCTGTGCACCCTGTGCCAATGCTCAGCACCCTCATAGGGAAGAACCTCTGCCCAAGATCTAACTAAATGGATGAACTTCTTCCTGTGGCATGGAATGTTTAGGTGTTGGTTCTGGTTCAACCGCAAGTTCACATATCAGATGCTAATACTCCCGTGTCTTCAGCCATGGAGCTCTGGCTGTGAGATTTTTCCCCAGCCATGACTGAGCTAATTCTAAAATTAGTGATATCTAAGGTGTGCTTTTGGAGGTGTACAGGAGCTATTCCTCTTCTTTTGATATTCTTAAATGCCCTGTGCTCTAGCTGGCATTGGTGAAACCTGGCCTTTCATTGAGCAGTGTGGGATTGTACTTTGTGTTCTTGTTATCCGTGTGGTCAAGGCCATGCCAACTCTATCACAAGCCAAGTCCCTTAAAGTCTCTTTCCCACCGAAAAGAACTAATTAAGTGCAAAGATTAAAAGGGGATGAAATGCTGATATTGAATGTGATGGAGGTAACATGATCAAAAATTGAGAGGTTAAAATAAAATCTCTTTTCTGAGCCTTGCTCCCTTAAAAGGTTCTTGCACGGGTTGTTTTATTCAGCAGAGGCATCAGATTCTCTCATTGCGGGCGTCAAACCTCCACAGCTGTGGAGGAGTAGAGGGAAAATGATCTGTTAGAAGTCTGTGTGGAGGAGTGCCAAGGGTTAGAATATGATGAACGGTATCTATGTACAGATGGAAAGCAGATAAGCGCAGTCAGTGGGTAGTGTTTTATGGCCCTGTTTTGCTGGAATCCTCAGGTACTTCTCGTTTGTGTCAACCCTATGTACTTTCAAATGAGTTTAAGATCCTGGGGAATTTCGTGGTTGCCGTTACCCGCAGGTGCGTCTGCAGAACCAGCACTAAAACCCACTTCTTCCTGCCTCCCAGCCTCAGGCTTGTTTCACTAAGCCACAGTATTTGTTTTGACAGGGTACCACCATTGGCAGCCCATATCTCTGAGTCACAGGAACTTTGAAGTGGGGCGTATATGGCTACAAAGATGTGTTTTGCTTTGTGGCCTCCTTCTTTTGGCTTGTGGAATTGGTCTGGTTTCAGCCCAATGAGGTTCATCAGAGTGGATCTCTTGTCCTTGCTTAATGAGATGGTGGTGGAGGTACTGTGACCAGCCTGTAACTCAAGATGGGGCGGCCTTCTGACCAGCTGAAATAGGAAAGTATCTTCTTCAAAGAGGCAAAATAATGAGAAACAGGTGTTGATATTTATGAAACTGGTTGTACATCAGTCGACCGACTATTTTTGTTCTTAGTAGTCTTGGAATTTGCAGATGTGACACTACTACAAGCCACCCTTGCTCGCTATAAGGGTAAAGCTGCTTTGCACAAGGGCTAAGGACCCTCACTGACCTTGATTCCTTATGTAAGTCAGGCTCATTTGACCTTAGGCACCAACCCGGTGCATGTTTCCAAAACAATCTGATAAACCATCTGTGCAGTTCTCACCTCACAGAGAAGGTGGGTGAGAATGACCAGTGACACATGCTGTTTCACTGATAGCAGGGTTTTAAATATAACCTGGTGCTTGAGTGAAGAAGTTTGAACAAAACCCCCAAAAACAGATTAACACCTTGGCTTTAGTGTTGTATTGAGAATAACTCAATCCTATGAAAATGAAAAAAAAAAAAAGAGAGGTTTCTCCGGTTACAGTGATTTAAGGAATTTAAAGTATCAAGAAAGCGTTTGTTAAACAGTGCTGGATGATAGTTTTTAATCTACACAAGAGAAACAACCAAATTTTGTTAGCTTTGTGTTAAAGAGAAAGCCAGGCACTTCTGAGAGAGAGTTTCTGATAGGTAAGACCTTAGGCAGAAGCTCTTCCCTGTGAGGGTGCTGAGGCGCTGGCACAGGGTGCCCAGAGAAGCTGTGGCTGCCCCATCCCTGGCAGTGCTCAAGGCCAGGTTGGACACAGGGGCTTGGAGCAACCTGCTCCAGTGGAAGGGGTCCCTGCCCGTGGCAGGGGCTTGGAATTGGATGAGCTTTAAGGTCCCTTACAACGTGAATCATTCTATGGTTCTCTGGAAATGGTCAGACTCTCTCCACATAGGACAGACATTCAGTTCTAATGTTCCTCCTGCTTTTGTTGCACAGGGCATAATAACTTCTCTTTCCATGTGAGCATTTCTCAAAGTTTTTGTATGAATTCAGGCCACTTCTAAACCCCTTCATGGTTTTTGCTTCCCTCCCTACCTCTTAGCAACAGGAATATCTTGCCTTCCAACAGTTGTCTGTGCTATGCTATTATTTAATTCTCCAGCCTCAGTATCTTACAACCTGGGGAAGCAATCTCTTGATCTGCGTCATTGAAAGGAGTTATTTTCCCCTCTCAAGTCAGTTTGTGCAGAACTGTATGTCTCACAAAGCCTAGGACAGCGAGAATCTGGGAAAAAAAGCCACAAATCTTGTTTCAAAGGCATTCTACAGTGGTTGCAGGTAAGATTTTGTGGTCTCAGGTAGGTGTGAATCTTGATTGAAGTCATGTATTATTGTGAGAATGGAATTCGTCAGAGCACCTCTTGACTCCTCAGAAAGAAACCTCGGCTTCCTGTGGGCAAGGTTTCCACTATGCTAAACTTCTTTCTGTTCTACAGAACTTGATTCTGCAGTTGGCATCCCAGCCAACCACCATGGTCAGATTGTGTCTGTTGCTCTTGGGCACATGGTCTTTGTTCTTCACATGGCGTTTCATATATAAGCTTTGCTTCAGGTGTTCCCAGATGGAGCTGCCTCCCTTTACTCGACTGCCAGACTTTCCCACAACAACCTGGTCACCATTCATGCTGTGGGAAGACTTGTTCCGTGGTTGGGAACAAAGGCCTGTCTCTCCCCAGGTTAGTGTTAGCAAACACCATCATTTTCTGGTTGGAGTAGCTCATACAGGCAACTTCAATAGCCTTGGTTTAGTGCTGGTAGACACAGAAATTTAACAGTCATGCCCTAAAGCTCTGGGCTGTTCTAAAGGCATTCATGCAAAGCTTTCTGCTCTGTCAACCACAGTTTGCTATATCAAAAAGATTACCTTTTCCTCTGTCAGGCAGTCCCAATTTTCCTGTGGGTTTGGTGTAAAGACAACAGGATTTGCTTGTCTCAGCAGCTCCCCTCCTGCTTGCCCTTGAACGTTCCAGAGATGAATTCAGTTTTGCATCTCCCCACCCCCAGGTAGGAGATCTATTCTGAAATGGTTTCAAAGGCATATGATGGGGGCTAGCCCAACGTAAATAAATTCCTATGTGAGTGGGAAACATTGATGCGTCTGCTTTTGAGTAGGTTTGTGCCCAGGGTCTTTCAGAGATGTTCCAGATTGCATGGCTGAACTCTCCTAGAGCTTCGCTATTTCTGTGAAGAAGACAGGATGATGAAGACCACTCTGATGGCTGTGGTCAGTGAAGCAGTTTGGAGACGGTCTTTATATCACAGTCCAGCAAAGAGGCTGAGGTCCCTGAAATCCGTATGGGACAATCTATGATCTGAGACAGATTTGTCCACTTGATTCATCCCAAATCTAAAACACTGTTCCTCACAGCTGACATGCCCTCAAGGTCTTTCTTGCTAACTCCAATTCCCCTGAAGAGAGGTCTTGTAGGAGCAGTTTTGCCCCTCTTTCTGTTACAGCTTCTGACTATTTTGGGATACCTGGGCTTCCCCTTTGGCTCTTCTAAGATCCATTTTGTCCCCATGCCTTATTGCTGGTTGGGCATCCATTTCCTTCCTCTGCTTCCTTAGCCTGTGGTGGGAGGATGGAGGAAGCCTGACTCTTCATGGCTGACACAGCTGAGCTCTCTTCCTTCAGAGCTTACACACATTTTTCTTTACAACTGTGTCTGATTCAGCCAAGAGATTAATCTTGTTCCCTTCCCCAAGCCTCACACCTCTAAGGCTCTCTCTTTCACACCTTCCATGCTGGGGAACTTCTCCCATTTTAAGGTCTTTCTGGTTGATCATTGCCAACTGTTGCTGCAAGGTGAGAGCTCAGCAATTCCAAGCAAAGACGAGGGGGATGCTTTGAGTCTTGCTGCCATATTGCTGAGATGCCTGCTCCCCTAGGCTCTTGTTCAGGTTGAAAGAGCCAAGGTGCTTCCTCCTCTGGCATACATCATGGGTCCTCTTCCAAATCTCCTCTAAGCAGCATCCTGTCTCTCAGGTCCTGAGGGCAGCCTCAACATGGAGGTGAGCAGCTTCACTGTTGCTTTTGGCACAGAGGACAGACCCTCTGCCCTTTGCATTAATAACATAGGGGAATTACTGGGATGACATGAGGGTTGTCACTTGAAGGTAAGGTCCAGCATGGGTGAAAAGCAACTGTACACAAAGAACAAGCTGGTTATTCCATTCCCACCAGCTTGTATGGAGTCTGATGGAGCTGTGCTTCTGTATCTGAGAGGAAAATAAAAAGGGTCTGACGGACCTTCACCCACCTGTACTCTGAGCTGTTGGTAGCCCTGGTGCTGGCTCATGCTCTGCAGAGGTCACTGTACCATTTGCATGCCTCCAGAGCTGCTGCAGGGAGGCACAGAACTTGTGGTGCACACCCTCTGCGCAGCCCATGAATAAATGTGATTTACAAAGAACATCATTTTTCTCATGCAGTGACACAAGGTCCTTCTGATAATCAGTAACAGAGCGGGGGAAAAAAGCCCAGGAAATAGTTTGTTAAAACACTTTCAAATCACAAAGTACGAAAGGCCAACCCCCACACCCCCCACACCCCCCCAGGAATTTATGGAAATGATGCACACCAAAAAACCCTCTATCAAAGGGATCTGGGTCATGTTTGGTTATTTTACTATGGTTATGGCCAACTGGTATTTAAATCATATTTAACGGGGGAGAAAAATTTGTGGTAACCCCAAGCCATGAAAATTCAAATTTTATTTTATACATTTTTTTTTGTTACCAAAAAAAAAAAAAAAAAGCACACATGAACACATCAACTAAAAACTACAAAACACGTATCCTGCAGAGCACTTGCACTGAAACTTTATAAATGTGAAAGAAAATATTCCTAAGTAAATTAAAACTCATTGAATGTGAAGGATCTTCCACACGGGCAGTGTTTTGAATCACACTGTATTTCAGGCAGTCTGGAAGATAAGGAGATTTTTATGTAAAATTGTATTTTTCATATGTATTACTTAAAGCAGTTCATTGCAGACATTGAAAGGCCAGCTTCTTAGCTGCTGCATCGATTTATACTATACATCGGGTTTATGCTAGCTGTAAAGATGTGATCTCCAAAATTTTTAGGGTTTTGGGGTGGTTCTTTTTTTTATGCAGATAAGTGTTAATTTAAGAGACAAGGCTTTCATTTCAAGTGGAAGGGTAAATATGTGAGGGTTTACCATGAAATTTGCTGCGCTGCAAAGGAAAAAGCTGAAACCTTGAGATGCGCGGGCATTATCATCGTAATGTTACAGATCGGAGAAAATACCAAACCTTGGCTAAATGCTACTTATGAAAAGTAATGTTTAAAATTGTTAGCTGGACCAAAGTTATGTCCAAGCTCCCTGTGGCCTCGACAAGCCGTAACATCCCATAGAGACACGTACGTGTGGCAGAGTGCATTGAAACACTCTGGCTCCAATGGCACTGAAGTAAATTAAAGGAACAGGTTTGATCATAAACCTCCTGGAAAAGATGAGGGTATTAAAGCAGGCTGGATAATTAGCATAATTACATCATAGCGCATGCAAAGGAGATCATCTTAAGGGATGTTGTATTGTGGGAGTTCGGCTTTGACTGGTATTGTATGTTGAATGACAGACTAATAGACTGCTCCAGGGAACAGAGCAGTAAAATCTTGTTATGAATTTGTTTATCAAGAGTGCAGAGATAGGAAGAACAACGATAGCAGTTAACTGGCTGAATTACTGCTTTTTTAACCTTGCTTTTTGCTGATGGTCTTTTGTCAATGCCCATGAATCCCATTTACTTTAGGACAGAGGAAAAGCAGGAGCTGACAGGGGACTTCCAGGCCGCAGGCGCTTTGTGTACCTGGAGAAAGGAGCCAGTTTCAGCGGCTGCTTCTCTCTCTCTCGTATTGCCTTTGCCACGCTTTGCTTGTGGTTCAGCAGAGGTGCTGCTGGTGTTTCAAGAAGTGGTTTTGCACTGTGGTTGCTTTGTTTCCCAGCTCCTTTTCCCTACAACATGGGAAGAAAAGTGCTCGATGTCTCACACAGATGACGAAAATCTTTTGGGAAAAACGAAGGTACCTTCTCCAGCATTCTGATTATCCCAATTTGCATCTCTGAGCTTTTTTCTGCCTAACTTCAAAATGTCTCCTGCAGTTTTTCAGTTTGCGAAATTGTTCTTGTGACGTTGTCAGTCTGGGGTCTCCCCTCCCATGACCTTTTTGAACCTGCTCATCACTATAGGTCATGCTTACCAGAAAATACTCAATCTTGTTGGATCTCCTAAGGTCATCTAGAAGGAAGATCACAGAATCCTATGTGGTGTTGGAAGGGACCTTAAAACTCATCCAGTTCCAACCCCCTGCCATGGGCAGGGACCCCTTCCACTGGAGCAGCTTGCTCCAAGCCCCTGTGTCCAACCTGGCCTTGAGCACTGCCAGGGATGGGGCAGCCACAGCTTCTCTGGGCACCCTGTGCCAGCGCCTCAGCACCCTCACAGGGAAGAGCTTCTGCCTAAGAGCTCATCTCAGTCTCCCCTCTGGCAGGTTCAAGCCATTCCCCTTGGTCTGTCCATACAGGCCCTTGTCACAAACATATGAAGGAGATCTCCTGGCCCTGGGGTCATGCCAAGGCAGCTGCTAATGCTAAATTCCTGCCATTGCTTAAAGTCTTGCCTCTCATGTGGTGGAATTTGCAAGGGAGATGCTAGCTAAGGGGAGCAATGAATAGTTCTTGTCTCCCAGGTGAGGCTGGATTCAGAGCACTGACCTAGAGACAAGACCAAGACTCAACAGTGCTGCCTGTTGAGTCTATGCCAGCTCTCTGTGGCGTCCCAAATCAGCTTGTTCTTGGGAAGGGGAAAAATATCAGGGATCTTTTCATGTTTTCAGGCTGTCAGGACTTTGCCTGCATGACCAAAGGCCAGAGAATCTACTGCTTGCGGCCAATATGGTTATACCGAGGGAAAACGCGTTGGGATTTTCAGGTTTAACCTAAATGAAACCAAACATCCACCTGATGGCAGCAGAGAACAGGGAATGGGCAATTAATTCCACTTCGGAGGAGACGCTGAGGGAGCCGGGCAGGTTTAGCCTGGAGACGGCTGAGTGGGGATCTTATCAGTGCATATAACTGTCTTAAGGGTGGGAGTCCAGAGGATGAAGCCAGACTCTTTCCAGTGGTGCCCAACGACAGGATAAGGGGCAATGGGTACAATCTGGAGCACAACGAAGTTCCATTAGAAAATGAGGAAAAACTTCTTTACTTTGGGGGTGACAGAGCACTGGAACAGGCTGCCCAGAGAGGTTGTGGGTTCTCCTTCTTTGGAGACGTTACAAACTCACCTATATGTGATCTGGTACAACCTGCTGTAGGTGACCCTGCTTTAGCAGGGGGTTTGAACTGGATGATCTCCAGAGGTCCCTTCTAACCAGAAGCATGCTGTCAGAGCCCAAGCTGCGTGAGCAGTAGCCAACCTGTCTACCCAGTGCTCAACATGCCCTGGGTACTTCTGAAACGTGGAACGTAGTTTGGTGATGTGGTTTTACCGTGGCAAAAGCTGACATCCCCTGTCTTGGGGTGAGCTCACCACCAGCATCTCTGTGCCCTCCTACAGAGGAATGGGCCATGCAGTGTTTGGGTACCACAATGAGATAAACAGCATGAAGTGCCCAGTGAGCTTGAATGATGGCTTCTGCCAAGCATCAGCATCTCCAAACCCACATGGTGAGGGCTGTGATGGTGTGGCTGCAGAGTGGATGTCCATGGTTACCCTTGTGAATGGTGCTGGATAAAACTGCAGTCCAGCCACTGCTTCTGGTGGCAGCTGTAGGGAGGAGAGTGAGAATGGAACATGGATGGATGCAATGGAGAATCTGAGAGCTTACCAAAGGTTGTTCAAGTGTGAGAACTCCAGAAGCAAAACTGGGGGACTGTTTTGGAAGAGACAGTAGTACTCAGTGCCAAATGGAATGGAGTGGGACCTTCCACTGACCACGATTTGGAGCAAGCACCTTTTTGCGTAGTACAAATGGCATTTTCTCACCATCAACATCATTCCAGGGCTGGCTGGAACAGGCAAGGACGTGGGTCTTCCCGTGTGCCATGGTGTCATGGCTATCCATGGCAAGTTGCATTGAAGGAAACCAGGGGTAACCCCAATTATATGATTTTTAGCATCTGTTCTGCCAGACTGCTTGGGTCAGAGAAGGGGGTTCAAAAAGAGCTTTAGGGAATATCTGAAAGGGACACTCAAAGCAAAATAACTTTCTATTGAAAAAAAAAAAATTAAAAAAATTCAATTAGAAAGTGCACCAGGTGGAAAAATTTTACCCCCATTTTATGTCTTAAACTTACACTTTTTGCTATTATGCCTCAACTTACGTTATGTCTCTTAACTGCTAGAGAATGGAAAAATCTGCTGTACATCCGCAGTGATTGGTGTTGTCTGTAGGACCTTGTGGCATATCTGGCACTACACAAATAGATATTGTGGCAAGAAGGGAGATAAATTTATGTGAAAAAAAGACAATGGGGAGAACACAGAAAGAGGGTTTTTAAAATTTTTTCTTTTTTCTTTTTTCTTTTTTTTTTTTTTCTTTGAACAATTTTTCTCTCCTCTTACCCTGTGCAGGTCCCACGTGCAGAAATGGTATTGGGAGCAATGAGGATGTCAGAGCTTTTTCTAGCATAGCAAAGGGGTCTGGGGCAGGCACTGCCCTACAAGCAGCCCCCCAGTCCCTTCCCACACTACTGCTCACACAACATGCTGTAGTCATGGCAGGAGCACTCAAATAGGAATCAGCATCATCTCCGCCAACCAATATGCAGAACTCATCTATAAGTGCCTTAAACTCTTAAACGACTGTGCAGAGGCGTAAGGAAGGTAAAAGCACCCAAGTGGGTGCCACACTGCTCAGTGCAAAGCCCATCCTGCCCTTGCCCTCCTTAAGTCCATTTAAGTCCCCAGTGTTGCTGCCAGATCAGGTCACCAACCAGGAAAGAGGATGCCTTGAACTCCATGAACAGGGTGCTGCTGTGACCCAAAGCCACTTCCAAAATCAACACAGGGCTGGAAGCTTATCATCTCAAAGGCAGATGCTATGTTCACACCGTGATGACTTGGGCTCTCCTTTTGGTGCCTTTCAAAACACAAAAATTAAAAAACAATTAGGAAAAGGACCCCAACATAGTATTTTGAAAACCGTTGCATGGTGACAGAGTAGCAGAGTTGTTGTATGAACTTGAAAGACTGAATTTGGATGGTAATCATTGCTGCTGTTAGCTTTAAAGGGCTGGCTGGTCTTTGCATGAGTACTAGCCCATTTATGACAATAACTGGAAAATAGTATTTATATCCATATGACCTTTCAGTGACCAAGCCATCAGAACAACAGCACGTCAATGATTTGGTGTCAGGTGAAAAGCTGCTGGCCTCAGTAGTGCTGCCCAGGGAGCACAGCAGCAAAGGGCAGTTGTTTGAAGACCAAGGAAATCCACACAAGTAGATTTCAAAGATAACCTCATTCTGCATTCAAAGCAAACCTTTAGCTAAGACTTCTAAATGCTAACAAAAGAGAGTATGGCCAGTTAATGGGTAATAAACAATTAATTAGAGCTTTGTCATAAATGACTCTCGACCTTTGGGCCAAGACAATAAGCAATTTGGGATCCTTTGTTTCCTTGCCCTTGACTCCAGCAGTGTCAAATGTTGGATACAGGTGAGTTATGTTCTCCCCCTTCGGGAAAGGTGATGCCCGGTAATCTGAGGATATTCAGCAACTTCAAAACTAATTAGTTTAAAATTAAATTTTCCACTCTGCCAGACCAAGCACAATAACACAGGTCTTAATGCACAAGAGACTGCTTCAGAAGGGAGTGAATGGTGAATGGGCACATGAAAGAGCTGGCACACATTTCGGGCACACGCAGGTACCTTAATTAGGTGGAACACAAAACTGTGTACCTGCTCCTGCTGCACTGTGTACCTGAGCTGCCGCTGGGAGCATGGTGTCTTACAGGCCTGAATGCTGCCAGCATCAGGGGAGGCCCCTGTGGTCCCCGTGATGTCCCCAGATCCCCTCTGTCCACCTCCTTGCATCTTCTTTGTCCTCCCTTCTGCCTCCTTTACACCCTCCTCCCTTGTGCTGGGGCTCACTTAATGTGTGCAGCAAACTGGAAGGATAAAATAAGCTCAACTGCACAACAGAAGAATTTTTAAAGATTTTTAAGAATTAGTTAAATTAATAACGGGCTGACGTGATGGTTTTGCAAAACATCGCCGTGCCTGTTATTTCATTGCTGATCCAGCTGAAATCTGCCTTTGCAAGGTGATGGCCCAAACCCCATCTTTTGCACTGGGATTTCCTTCACTGTGCCTCTTGCCTGCCAAGACTGTCTTTGGGTGAATCTGTTGCTCTACATTCCCAAAGTCCCAGTTCTGCTCCACTTTTCTGGGAGGGCATCTGTAGGCTCCTTTCCACCCCATGGACAAACCAGGGCTGAGGACAGCTGAGAACCAGGTTGCTCACTGCAGGGGCCAGGGCCACATCTTCCCTTCTTGACCCAACACATCTTCATAATGGGATGTGCTTCCAAGTGCATGGCTGGATGTGCAGTGTCTGCAATGGGGAAGGTGAGGTCAGCTTGTGGAATACGCTTCTCTGCCTGGACCTTATCCACAGCACCAAACTCTGGAAGCAGAATTGGGCTCCAGTTGATTAAATCCTTCTCAGGTAGGAATCCGCTCGAGTGCAATCAGATTGCAATTGGGTTCCTACAAAAAGTTCCTTTTAAAATAAACAAAAAGAAAACCTTCAAGATGTTCTCAAAATACTTTTTTAAATACACAAAACTAGAAAACGCTGCATTAATGTTGCTAAAAGCCCTTCCCCACATCCCCGAAAGCCCCAAACCCCTGCTCCAAGCCAGCTCTTCACCATAATCCTCTTCCTTGTGCTTAATACCACTGAACGCTGAAGAAACTGTAATTGTTCATAAGCAAAGTAGCACTTTCCAAAGTACAGGATTTGTTTAATGGATCATTTAACCGATATAAATAACACTAAAGTACGCATGGAAGCAACAAGGATCTGAATGTAATTGCACAGGGAAACTTGGAGCGTGACTGTCCACTTCTATGGCTGCTGTGATGAGTAACATCACCAAAGTAAGAGGATGAAACTGAGCTCAGGAGGGGTTTGACTCTCCAAGGCACTGCTTTAGGTTTCTGCATTTCTTTTATTCTTAAAGACAATATTTGGGTACAGGCTCTGACCATTTTACTTTGTTCCTGGAATCATTTCCTCTGTAAGGATTCCATCAAGACCAGTGAAAGGCCATCCTTTCTACATCTGTGGGAGCTGCTGGAAGTGAAGTAAATCAAGATATCACACCATTTTGGGCCAGTTTTGGGAAACATTTCACACTTGCCCTTGTGCTGCAGATTCAAGACTTCGGCATTGGGCTGGTTTTGGCTAACGTTATCTAGAAGCTGTGCCATTGTCACCAGGGGACAGAGTATCCTGATCTTATAGTCACCAACCAAAAACTGAGAAAGACAATGCTCTCAGGTGAAGGTCACAGAATGCTCAAAGAGATGAATATTTCTGTTTTATCAGATAATAGTTGCATGTCGCAACACTAAGTATTGCTGAATTAAGTTAACCTGTAATTTCAAAGCAGGTGAGACCAGGGAGGAGGCACCATAGGATGCTGATGGGATTATATGTCTTCAAAGCACCAAGTCAAGGATGTTTTTGACTTGTGCAAGTGTGTAGATTGGTTGCTAACTGCAGGGCTTTTTCACCTGCAACTGATTTAGGAGTTTTTGGATGAGTTATAGCTCAGCATTGCAGCTGGAGGAAAGCAGTGAGGTTGGCCTAAGGTCCCCACTGTACCCTGGACATCTCCAGTTGTGCTAAGCTTGACTTCCAACTTCTCTTCACTACATGGGGAGGTAATTTACTGCTCTGAAAAGGCCAGTTATCAACCCTAGTGCAACCTCACTGATTGGTACAGACACACAATCAATGAAGTTTATTTTGTTCATTATTACTTAAGTTAACATAGACAAATTTGCCAATAATAAAAAATACCGCACAAGAGAGCATCATTGTGCCATAATTTCAATGCTCTGCAAACAGAACATGGCAGCATTTGCAGGATTTTAATGTCTGAAATGTAATCAGAACTGTGAAAAACAGAGCATCTTCAGTGTCCTCATCTTCCTAACCACGAGCTTTCACATAAACACTGGGAATCCCTTGCACATGATGGGAAAATTCAAAGTGGACTGACAAAAACCATATGAAGTTCAACAAGGACAAGTATCAGGTCTTGCATGTGGATAAACACAATCCAGGAGCTCAGAACAGGATGGGATCTGCCCAGCTGTGGAGCAGCTCTGTAGGAAGGGACTTGGGGGTGTTGATGGACACAAGCTCAATGAGAGTAAACAGTGAACAGCCGCAGCAAAGAAAGCCAACAGGATGCTGGGGAACATCAATAAGGGCAACACTAGCAAAGACAGAGATGCCATTGTCCCACTCTATTCAGTGCTGATCAGGCCGCATCTGGAATACTGTGTTCAGTTTTGGTCCCCTCTGTACAAAAAAGATGTGAATGGACTGGAGAGGGTCCATACAAAGGCCACAGAGACAACCCAAGGGCTTGGAAGCCATGTGAGGAAAGGCTGAGAGAGCTGGGACTGTTCAGCTGGAGAAAAGAAGACTCAGGGGAGACCTTGTCACTATGTTCCAGTATTGAAAGGGTGGCTACAACGAAGCCTTTTGACATGTAGTCCCGAGGAAAAGATGAGGGGTAATGGGCACAAGTTACTTCCGGGGAGATTTAACGGGACACAAGGGGATTGAGAACAATCAGCCACCGGAATAATCTCCCCAGGGAAGTGGTGGATTTCCCATCACAGGACACTGTTAATGTTCAGCTGGACAGGGTGCTGGGACATCTACTTTAGATCATGCTTTGCTAAGGAACACTGGACCAGATGACCATTGAGGTCCCTTCTAACCTGGTGTTCAACGATTCTATGACTCCCCACTTGCCTGGAGCACACCATGAGGACATGAATTCTTCATGCACCCCTTCTCCAGGCACCACGTGCATTGGAGAGGAGTTAATATTCCTGTTTTTACATCGAGATCTCTGGGCTTTCCTCTGTGTTTTCCTATCTGAGCTGTGAGTTCCATCCCTTCTTTACTTCTGCATGTCCATGGCTCCCCGTGTTGAGGTGACACAGGGAGGCGGTGACCACAAGGAGCAGTGCTGCTCTCCAGCTCCTGCTCCAAGCCCCTGGCCACATTTCAGCATGTAGCCCTACAGCACTATAAGCAATATCTATGAAGCCGTGGCCTGTCTAATGTGTGTAAACCGCTGATCTCTGTTATTTCTCTTTGGGCAGATAAAAAAGTATCTGGATGTCCAGAGGGACCTACCAGCCTTCCTCAGCCACCCCAGTCTCAGCTTTGGAGCCCAGTGCTGTGTTTTGGGGAGCCGGTGACATCCAGGTGATGCTACCAGGGATCCCAGGCCAGCTGGGACACCCAAGGGTGTCCAGGGTGTTCCCCGTCATTCCCTGGGATGTGAGCAGTAACAGCTCTTCCACCTTGCTGGACCTGGAGAGGGCAGCAGAGAAAAAGCGGAGAGCCCTTGCCTGCCAATGCCTGGATGGAGCAGGAGCAGCTGCGTTTCAGTACCCAAACACACTTCTCTGTGAGGAGGGTAATTTAGAGCAATTACACCGATTATTATTGCTTTTCTAATTAGTGCTTTTCCTACAGAATTAGCTGAGTGTTTATTAGGAGCCGCTTGTTGCCAATAGCTTAACTGCTTCAGTACCAGTTTTTATCAAACATTAGAGTGGCTTAATTTTATTTCTTTTTCCCTGTGTGTAACTGGTTTCGTTATCTGGTTTCACATAAAAGCCCCAATTAAATATTCATTTTGCTTTGTTACATATGGCATTAAATTTTCATGAGCTGTATGTTCTCCTTGAAATTTGGGGTGGGGGGAAGGAGAGGGGCAAAGTAACCAGCACTCTCTTACAGCCAGGGGCGTACGTATGTGTGTTTGCTTTAGAGACAGGGAGGGAAGGGGGGGGGGGGGGGAATATGAGAAAAAAAAAGGAATAAAACAAAAGAAAAAGCCTTTTCTCGCGTACTGTAGAAATGCAACCTTAAATCCACCAGCTTAAGGAAAAAAAATAGCGAGGCAGGTCAAGTTTTGGTCCCTGGCCTCTTGCGCTGCGGCACAAGGCTGACCCCTGAGAAAAAAGGTTTTCTTGGGGGCTGAGAAGGTGATTTTCTCTCGCAGCCCCTTTTTCACCTTCCTAAGTGCCTTTGAGCAAGTTTCATAGGCGCGTAGCCCATGCAACACTTCCTCTGCGCAGCCGTGGGGCAAACTTGCATTCTGGAAAGGGGTTACCTTTTAGTGATGCTGACAGAAAGCTTCGGGGTCAATGGTGGCTTGATCAGGGGATTAAAGAAAAATAGCAGTAAATAAAATAAAACCAATATAGACAAAATTAGCAGCAAAAAAGGATTTAAAGAGCTTGCATTTACTTTCCCAGGTGCATGGAACTTTACCAGTGGTTGATCCCTACGCTGCAACTGTAGGGCTGGCTCGCCTGCTGCTGCTCCAGAGTATGAGGGGTTTTATCTGGGGTTAGCTGACCTGCAGTGAGAGCACGGCTTTGGGGTTTTTATCCAAGACAAGACCCAGCAAAGCAAGTGGTTGTTTCTCCTTGGGGTTCCACAGCATCCCAGAGGCAGGCAGCTGACAGACAGGCTCAAGGTGACAGCCCATTCTTTCCACCCATCTTCACCCTGGGGACACTCAGAACATATTTCATGGAGCAATAGCAAAAAAGTTTACATTGAATGCACAAGTTGATAGAAATTACATTGTACTGCAGAGTGAAAACAGGGAAAAAATGCAAAGTTCTGACTTCTTTTATTATCTAAGCCAGGAAATTTAAATGATAACAGCAAAGACAAAACTGCATTTGAAACAAATGTCTTTCAATATATACCATAAAAACCCAATTAAATACTTTCTCTGAAAATACAGCATGTTCTTAAGACACCTCAGAGGTTCAGGGTTGTTTTTTGTTGGTTTGTCTGTTTTTTAATTTTTGTCAAAGGGAAAGTATGTTTTCTGTTGATTTTTTCATCAATCCTTTTTGGTCAGTTTTCAAGTAGTGTCATGACTTTGACAGAAATCAAGCACCCTCCTCTTCACCCATGGAAAAGAGTAACTCTTCCCACCTGTATTTGGAATTAAAATGGGAAATTAAAAATGAAAAATGAGAGAAAAGTTATGATTTTCAGTTCTTCTTCCCCTTCCCTTGCCTTCAGAAGGCAGGTGCAGGTGGTGGGACATGGAAAGCCAGGAAAGAGCTGACCCTTTTTCCTTCTCCTACCCTCAAAATCAGAGAAAACAATTTAGTTGTTTTCAAAAAGCTTGTAGCAAGAATATTCCTGAGGATTTTTAAGAGTATTATCTTAGATTTTAGCACAGGATACAGAGGAATCCGCATGTCCCATCAGCTGCCGCAGGAATAGGATGAGCACGTAGGCTCTAGGTTTCCGATAGAGGGATGTAAATTATTATCCATAATAAAGAAGTTTTTAACTGCAGCATTTCTGCCAGTTCTGGGTGGCAAAGTGCTGCCTGGCTGCCTGTCGTGAGCTGAAAGAGCTGCCTTGAATAAGAGAACACTTTCATGCCTTTTTTAAGGCAAGAAAGGCTCAAAATGCTTGTCCGGCATAGATAGACAAGCCAAATGTCCTGTGTGTTACTGGATGTTTGTATTTTGTACGGCTTTGGCTTTATATATATATGAGTAAAATTATACATATGTTTTTAAGGACATTTTTCTCCAGAGTATCAGGGCTTGCAGAATAAATACTCAACAAAACATTGACCAGAACATCAGATCCTCCAAATTATGTCCTACTTATGGGTTTCCAAAAGCGAGCTTTAGAATAAATTCCCGGGGATAAGTAGGATGGGAAATACATGGGCTAATAAGTGTACACACATCGCGAGCGACACGGTTGCAGCTGCTCAAACCGAGGAAGGTGGTAAGATAAATGAAATTCATAGTCAATAGATCATTTCTTATCCCCCTCTTGGGGCAGGGGGTTCAGGTTTTGTTTGGTTTGGATTTTTTTATTGTTTTGCCTGTATTCAGCAGTGACTTCTCTATAGCTCTCCCTGAACATGAGAGCAGGAGCAAGGAAACCTCCAGTGGGAGCATTCCGACCTTCCCGGGATCTCCCGGCACATCCATACCACTTGGGGATGGGCCCCTCTGAGGCACCAGAAGTCCTAATTTTGGATAATAGTAATAATTTTTTTTTGTTTGGTTGGTTTTTGTTGCCAACATGATTTACTAATTCCTCTCCTTGTTTTAAATAGCAAATTTTAAAGCAAGCAAAACTGTAAAGAAGTTTGGTGCATATCGGAGGTGAATGAAAGGTAGTGGAGGGAGAAGGCAAATCATTCACATGTCAAAAGACGGTCTTGTGGGTGAACAAAACCATTTACTAAATAGCATCAAATGAAACACATTTTGTCTAGAAAAAGAATGTCTCACAAATTTAGAGGTAAAGCATCATTTTAAGTTAATCTAAATGGGAAATTTAGATTTCTAAATGGTGTTTCGAGACTATTCAGCATTAATTTTAAATGTGAAGCCCCTGCCCCCACTGCTGCCTTGGAAAAAAAAAAAAAAGAAGTAAACGTATTAGGATCAAATTAAATACTCCTATAATATAAAATAAAAGTTCTTACCTTTAGGAGAAAGTACAAAATTCTTTGCTTTATATGTTGGACAATTAGTTTTCTCCAAAATTTTGCAAGGGCTAGCAGATAAGGGAGGACTTTAACTTGATCCATGGGGCAGTGGATGGTCAGTGGGGAGGGCTTTGGGTGCTCTGAGTGGGATGGACACTGGGGTGGCTCTGTCTTGAGTCAGCCTGTGTAGAAAAGGGGTTTTGCTGCCCCAATTTTCTCTCCCTGTTAGTTTAAATAGTTTAAAAATTTTGGGTTTACCAAACATGCTGGTATTTAAACATATTTAAATACATTGGTTTAAAAAGTTTAAATAAAAAATTTGCTAGGGTACAAGCACGGATGTGTCACACTCAGAGGGTTCATTGAGGTTTGGCATTTGAATTTGTCTCTCATATCACATGCATCCACTTCAAGATTAATTCTTGCTGCTGTCATCCTCACCCTTCCAAGACTGTTTCCATTAAAAAGTAAGAGGTCTTTTCTGGATGAGCCATTTTCCAGGGCCATATGTGCAGCCCTGCCAGGTTTATCATGGGAAAGTGAGAGAAATGGGACTGTAGCACCACAAAAAGGCACAGGAGGTGGCTTGGATTCCCTGAAACAGAGCGTTTTTCATTGGCAACTGGCTACCTGCCGATTTTCTGCCGATTTTCAACATTTCATAGGTCTCTTCAGAGTTCTGTTTTGGATGGGGAAAACAGAAACTCTGTGTAGGGATGAGTTCATCACTCTGCAAAAAGCTGTTCATCTCCATTTACTGTAGTGGTTTGGGTTCAATTGTGTGAGTAACAGTTTGAAAAGTAATTTTGGACACTTTGTCATGCAAATGGCTTCAGTTTTTCCACTCTGTTGCAATTGGAGGACTGGGGGCAGCTCTGCCTGAAGGTGCTGCCCAGACTGCTTCACTCCTGTCAGTTTTTGGAGCTGTCCACAGAGTAAAAGATTTGAATTTAGTGTTTTTCCCATTTTTTGTTCCTCCGAAATCCTTTATCTCATATTTTATCTTCCTGCGAGTCTAAAGATGGTTGTGTGGAGAAAAGAGGTGAAAATTACATTTAACCTGGGAAAATCAAATAACCCACAGCTCCATTTCATTCATTAAAAAGAGTCCGGGTTTAAACTTAAAAAATAAATAACTAATTTATTAAATGGAAAAAATTTCTTGGAAACCACCGAATTTTGCGTATCTAACCCAATTTTCTTCAAGTTAAAAATTCAAGGAAAGGCTTCTGGTATAGACCAAGGCCTCCTTTATTATTGTGTTTCCTAAGCACTACTGTGAGCAGGCACTTGCTGCTTCTCAGAACCGTGCAGGAGCAGGTACCACTGAAGCTGCAGAGCTGCATCGTACGTAGGGGTCTCCAGAAGCCAGCTTTTAGAGTAAATTCACAAGGATAAGTGGGAAAATAATAGGAAAATAATACACAGTCTGATATGTGCACACACGTGGTGAGCAAAGCTGTTCTCCCAACAGTTTAAATAGTGCAAAGCAGCCAGGGTTGAATTTTGATCTTTGCAGTTCATCTTCATCCCTGATGCTCTGCCACCACCATGGCTTGGTGCTGCCAGGAGGACTTGGTCCATAGTGCTTTTGATAGCCAAACAACAGGTACTGACTGAGGAGGGGTTTTTTGCTCACTTGGTGGGATAAATCAGCCAGCAAGGCAGTGTAGGGACAGTGAGAGGGAACTGTTAATGAGGATTGGGCCTCGTCTGGAAAATGAACTTGTGGGAACTCGCTTTTTGGAGTAAGTGGCTGATTTGGGATGGATGTCACAGATTTCACAGCCACAAGCCAGGTTATGGTAGTGAGATAATAACTTGTAAATAGTGAGATAATAACTTGTAAATAGTAGCTTGCATGTACGACTCTAAACTTCCCAGTCCAAATTTATCTGGGGAGCAGTTAACTACAAATCCAGGTCAGCCCCGTCTTTACCCCAGAGCTGATGAGAGCTGTCTGCTAAACCTCCTTTTCTTGCTTTCCCCAACATGGCTTTCCCACATGGAAATGCATCCCCCACTTGGGAGCCATGACACCTTCTTTCCCTCTGCTGACAGCCACCCCACAGGGTTGCCAAGTGTGAGAAGCGCCTTGTCCCCTGGAAAACCCCACTTTTGGAGGCTGGTGTGCAATTACCCGGGCTAGAAAGCAGCCATGGATGGTGGGAGATCCATAAAAACCATCATGGGCCACCTCTTAACCGTATCGGCCGTGCTGCAGAGAGACAACCCCAACAAGACAAGGGCACAGGACCCTGATTCTCTGGCATGAAGATCAGACTGGGTCCCTGTAGGGTTTGGGTTAGAGGCTGGAAATGGAGCCGAGTTTCCTGGCCCAAGACTTGATAGCATGGAAACAGAAACGCCCCAGCAGGTTAAGAACAGGCTCTTCCACCTAAAGGATGAAAAGAAGGAAGGAAAAAAAAAAGAGAGAGAGAGAGAGAGAAAGAGCTGCTGCCATTGAATAATTGATGAGTTTCAGACCAATCAATGCGACAGCAGAGCAGGGCTAATTAAAGGTTTCTAAGGAATCCCTGTAGTAATTTACTTGAATGTAAGAAGTTCATTCTCTCTCTCCATTTTTTTCCCCTCCCTGTTCCCAGGAATTCCAGTTTTAGGCTTCGGCGGTCTCTAACCACCGCTCACTTTTCCCCTCCAGGGGGGTGTTTGCTATGGAAATATGCAATTAATATTGCAGCGATCATAATTGCTAATTATTAAAACAATGCTACCCCCTTTTTCATGGCCTACTTTCTTGCTCAAAATCATTTAAATAACAGGGAAGAGAAAAAAAAAAAAGAAAGAAAGAAAGAAAAAAAAAAAGAAATCAGAGATGAGATGGCTGGGGCTCAGCTGAGCCAGGGTTAAACACTGAGCACGGATGGGCTTGGCTGTAATTCAGTGCATTCCCACCACGTCTGCCTGAAGACATAAGGGGAAGGGTCTGCTGCCAGCAGGTGCCCCTTGTTGTAACCTTGAACCATGCCAAAGAAATGCCCTGCAATGCCTGAGTAACTATAACCCATTTAGTGACACGGTGATCTGGATGGTCTGCCTGTGTTTCTGAAGCAGCCATCGTAGTGGTGTCCTGCTGCTGACTGCTGCTATGAAATATTAATAGTCAGTGATGAGGAATTAACTGTCAGAGGTGTAGGCTGTCAAGGGAAAGGTGATTCAGACAGGGAGAGGTGTTCAGTGCCAGGGACCCGTTCTGCGGATGGGGTGCAATTCCTTTCCATGCCTGGCCAGGAACAGCCATCACACCAAGGAAGTGTAAGGCTTTTGGATAGTCCAGATGTTGGTATCCTGGGGCAGTGGAGGAGAGCACAGATATCTCCTGGTGCTTCCTGCAGGACTTAATGCCCCAAGTTCATACTCCTATGGGCAAGAGGTGAAATGTTGTGGGGCTGATCTGGGAGAGGAATGCTCTAGCTGCTTCCCGTGCTTTGCATCCCAACCCTTTCCTGACCCATCGTTGAGTCTCATAGCAGGGGAACTGGATGAGGTTGGGATGGGATGGAGGGAGCGAACACATGGTGCCATACGAGGTTTCATGGATTTGGGCACGAGTGAGAGGCTGTGGAAAGAGGTGCTGGTGCAGCCATCTCCTGTGGAGATCCTTGAAAGATCTCCTTCATGCATTAGTGGCTGCTGCAGTCACAAAGTTAGGGGACTTAAATAATAGATCATACTTAACCAGCGCAACCAACATGTGAAGAGCACTGGTGTGGTTTCGTGGCCCATATGAATGTTGAGCAAGAAAAGGTGGATAACCTGCTCCCAGGGATGTCTCATGCAGCCATTTGTGCACTGAGCATCAGACTGCAGGAATCCGGAGGGGATCTGCTGAGGGTATCTGGAAGCAATGTATGTGGAAATAAGGTTTAAAAAAGTCCCCTTGTGTGTGGAGGCTAGCAAAAGCAAAGCAGCCATTTTCTCCTGCACATAAATGAAAGCAAAAATCAGCAGGATTATAATAAAACATGAAAGGCTTATGTGTAAGCTAGGAAGCAAGGCTTTGAATGGGTTCCTGGTGGTCTCAGGTGGTTGAAGGTATAGCTATAATACAGCAGCAATTAGAAACAGGTTTGCTATTAACTGGCTTACTATGCTGGCTGCTTTGATGGAGCTGACCTTTCCCTGCCAGCCAGTCCTGGAGCAGGCGACAGGTTGGAGATTGCCTAGCCCTCACCCCTCCTTGTTAAGCACAGTGTTTAGTCCCACATATCGTATCTTTTCCTGCCAGAGGGGAAAGATTTGGTGTCTGTAGAGCTGACGGTGTGATGGCTGAGCCCCGGCTCTATTCACAGCATGCAGGCAGCTCCAACCTGTGATTGGAAAAGCAGGAGGAATGGGCTGAGCTTCCCTTCATTCCTACAACAGGATGTTTTCCTCATGGGTCTGGGATGCTTTTAGGAACTATTTTTGTTTCTTTACCTCTCTACAGTGGATGCTTCACCTCTTTTATTTTGTTCCACTGTCACAGGTTCATTACAGATGTTGATTTGCCTGGAATTTCTCCCATTTTTTTTTTTTAGGAGCGAATAGGGGATACTGTTTAAGAGACAGAAATTTTCCTGATTTGCTGAGTTTTTATTTTTAAGGGACTTGAACTGAGCAGTCTTTTCCTGCAGCTCACGGCGCTGCCAGGAACACACCTGATCTAGTTTCAAATCCACCACTGATCCTGCTGGGATTTGAACCAGTAATTTGAAGAAAAGCTCTCTGCTGCTTTTCTTAGGTGTGCTCTGCTTTGCCTTACCAGCTGCCTGTTGGGTCACCCGGGATGAACTGGCAGTGGTTGACTTCTGCAGGGGGAGAAAGGGGGTTGCTGCAGGTTCCAGTTTGTAGGGACAAATTGGTTTTGGACTGGGCATGGCCGAGGTGGAAGAGTTGCCTCTGTTACAACTACAGGCAGGTGAGTCCTGCCTCTTTGTTGGTGTTCACCACACCTGAAGCTTCACCTTTTTGGCCTGAATAAAAGCAAAATACATATGCAGAAGCAGCTGCCACCAGTCACTCATGGCTGCTGAGAAACAGCCAGGTAACCAAGTCTGCTTCAGGTCTTTTCTTAACTTCATGCCGGTCAGAGTTTTGATCAACACATCTTCCAGATCTATTCCCCTTACTTACAATCCTTCTTGTCCCCATTACACCAACACCACCACAGCTGCAGCTCTACTTGCAGCTTTGGAGAAGGTCCATAGTCAATTATTTAAAGTAATTCCCACTGTTAGTGTTTGCAGGCTTGAGCATCCTTCTGAAATGCTGCCAGGAACATCCACAGCAGGCTCCCAGTGCTGCCTAACTTACCTCTTTTCCAAGCCAAACCATTATGTCTTCACCCACAGTGAAGCTCAGAGGATGAGTTACCATAACTGCTGGGAGACTTGGAGCCCATTGCTGGGTTTTGGAAGGAAATGGAAGCCTGGACAAAGCCATCCTCACCTCAGTGTGGCCAGTGGCTTGATAGAACCATGTGTAACAGGAACCAACTGTGCTCTTGGAGAGCAGTAGATGGTTGAACAAACTAGACTGTTAGTCCAGCCAAATTATGGCAACAAGATGTCTGACAGAGGGGAGACTGAGATGACTCTTAGGCAGAAGCTCTTTCCTGTGAGGGTGCTGAGGCGCTGGCACAGGGTGCCCAGAGAAGCTGTGGCTGCCCCATTCCTGGCAGTGTTCAAGGCCAGGTTGGACACAGGGGCTTGGAGCAAGCTGCTCCAGTGGAAGGGGTCCCTGCCCGTGGCAGGGGGCTGGAACTGGATGAGCTCTAAGGTCCCTTCCAACTCAACCCAGGCTGGGATTCTGTGATGTCAGGGTTCACATTCGATCTGTCCACCCTCTTGAATGAACTGGAAGAGAGAGATGAGGGTCTTTCTTAATTAAAGGGTGAGGAAAAGGAAAAACAAAACAAAACTGAAAATAAGTGGTTGTACTAGAATGCGGGGAGGTTTTTCATCACCTGTAATCAGGTGTAGAGGGATGAGAGATGGACCTCACATGATAAAGAGCAGCTCCCGCACTCTTCCTGCAACCCTCCTGAGGTGGAAGGAGCATCCCCGAAGGAGAGGAACTGGTTAAAACCACGGCTCCTGTGTAGCAGCAGGATCCGCTGCGCGAGTGGTGAAAGATTGGTGGGCTGTAATGATGCGCGCGGGCTGTATGGAAATGCCCACCAGCCCTCGGCAGCGGCCACGGCGCAGACGGGGGGACGCGGCACAGAGAGGCAGAGGGAGCGTTATTGATGCGCTCGCCTCGGGGAGGGAAGCGGATAATGGATGTGGGATGTTGGCTGTGCTTTGTCATCAAACGAGGGGCCTGAAAGATGGTGCGCTGGAATATTATCAGTCATTCCTTGATCAAGATGTAATGCTCTCGGGGTCCTTCTCTTTTTCTCTTTCTCCCCCACCGCACCAGTGAATGCTTTTATTTCTCACTCTTTGACCTTTTTTGCTCTGGCATTCAGCATGCTCAGATCCGTTCCCTTTTTAACCAAGAGCATGCTGCCCTCCTCTATCCTCTTCCCTCCCTTCTTTCAAGCCTGAAGATACTGGTGTGAACTCGAGGAAATCACATTTCCAGGTCTATGTGGCCTCATCTTGAAAGTTCTCTTGCTTTTTATCCCAACTACCCAAACCATACTGTTAATAGATTATGTATATGCACACACATACTTAAGTTTTATTTCTAGAGTACTATAGGTAAGAATAATGCTTCATAGACAAATAAAAAGGTCAGTCCCTGCTTTGAGATTGCCATAACACAGCAAGAGATGGCAAATAAGGGGTTTTATTGCATCTCACCTGTATTTAGGCAAATCAAACAATTGCATTTTTTACAGCCCTGTGTAATGGCCTGATACAACCAAATGAGACCTCTCTCCCGGGGAGTTTAAGCAGCATATTAGCTTTATCACTTGATGACCCATAAAATGGTTGTGCACCCCTTAGTGATTACCTGACTTACTCAGCACAGCTCTGCGGGGAGGATATTTAAACATTTTTTTGCATTATCAATTTCATGTCACAGTTTTAGTCGTCAGCATTTTAAAGGCAGTGGCTTTTCTTTTCATCTTTGTACAGGGTAGTAAACCAAGGAAGATGGGGATGAGAAGATAAACATAAGGCTTTTCTATATCTTGGAGGAGGAACAAGAATTTGGAACACCTTTTCCACCCTGTCTCCTCTGATGGTGTTTCATTGCATGAGAACTTGGTAGCCATGAACCTAATGGTGATGATGGACAGGGCAAATGGAGAAATCTTCCCCAAGAAAAGCATCAGAGCATCAGTGCATGTTGCAGTGCAGTGGTAAAATATAGAACAGAAAAGCAGTCAGAATAAATCCTGCACATCATCTCTGCAGGCTGCACATGGCCTATCTTTGGGTCTTCTGGGCTGTGGAGCACTTTATCCACCTTCACACTCTGCAGACGATTTTTGTGCTTTTCTCACCATTTCTTCACTAATAATCTGCAAGCACAAGGTGCCACACCACCATGTTCATGTGTCTTGGTATTTGCCTGGGGTTCACTTGCAGAAATGCCAGTTTAGGGACTATTCCCAAGTAATGGCTGTCCACAGTTGGAGCAAATGATGAGCACCCCCTTATCAACATCCTATTAATTCACCTCTCATGAAGGAGAAGCGTCACTTTTCTGTGGCTGACAGAGAAATTTGTCATTAGAGAAACTCACTCAGTTGGCATTGGAAGGAGCATTTCAAAACACTTATGTCCAAACATCTCCACTCTATTTGGGGTCATTTGTCCTTTCTGGTGAATAGCTCTGAATACTCCCATATAACGTGTATAAGGGATGACAGCACCAGAGATTGTCTGTATTTGAGTTCCCCTAACTACAGCTGGAACTGCAGGGAAAAGTGATGCAAAAGGAATGGCTTCAGAGCAGTTTTTGAGACAATAATGACAAACAGGGAGGAATGAGATACAAAAACATGGCCTTGGGACAAGAACTTCTAATGACAAGTTTTTTAGCATCTCAGTTTTAGGGAGCTGCTTTGTGTGTAAAGCAAGCCAGAGGGAAGATTTTTTTTCATTTTGTTAAAAACTTCAAGGTGTCAAAATTCACATTGTGCCAAATTTGGATGAAAAGCACATATTTTTGTGTATTTTTTAAACTAGGTTTTGGGAAAAATCAGCCTGACCACTATTTCATTGAGAAAAAAACCTCAATTTTTCCTGCAGAAAAGATGGTGTGAAATAAAGTATGTCTCAAGATGAAATGAAAATAACTGAAATCTTGATTCTCCCCCTCTGCTGTGCTTTGGGGAGACCCCCCCTGCAGCCCTGATCCAGCTCTGGGGCAGCAGCACAAGAGGGACGTGGAGCTGCTGGAGCGAGGCCAGAGGAGGCCATGGAGATGCTGCGAGGGCTGGAGCAGCTCTGCTCTGGAGCCAGGCTGAGAGAGCTGGGCTGGGGCAGCCTGGAGAAGAGAAGGCTCCTGAAGGGGAGACCTGAGAGCAGCTCCAGTGCCTAAAGGGGCTGCAGGGAACCTGGAGAGGGGCTTGGGACAAGGGCCTGTAGGGACAGGCCAAGGGGAATGGCTTGAACCTGCCCGAGGGGAGACTGAGATGAGCTCTTAGGCAGAAGCTCTTCCCTGTGAGGGTGCTGAGGCGCTGGCACAGGGTGCCCAGAGAAGCTGTGGCTGCCCCATCCCTGGCAGTGCTCAAGGCCAGGCTGGACACAGGGGCATATAGTAACCTGCTCTAGTGGAAGGTGTCCCTGCCCGTGGAAGGGGTTGGAGCTGGAAGAGCTTTAAGGGCCCTTCCGACACAAACCAGCCTGGGATTCTGTTAAATGAGACACTTCAGTATTCTAAATTGTTTTTCCATTTCCTCATAGAATCATAGAATGGTTAGGGTTGGAAAGGACCTCAAGATCATCCAGTTCCAACACCCCTGCCATGGGCAGGGACACCTCACACTAAACCATCCCACACAAGGCTTCGTCCAACCTGGCCTTGAACACTGCCAGGGATGGAGCACTCACAACCTCCCTGGGCAACCGATTCCAGTGTCTGACCACCCTAACAGCAAAGAATTGCCTCCTTATATCAAATCTAAACTTCCCCTGTTTAAGTTTTAACCCATTACCCCTTGTCCTGTCACTACAGTCCCTGACGAAGAGTCCCTCCCCAGCATCCCTATAGGCCCCCTTCAGGTACTGGAAGGCTGCTATGAGGTCTCCACGCAGCCTTCTCTTCTCCAGGCTGAACAGCCCCAACTTCCTCAGCCTGTCTTCATACGGGAGGTGCTCCAGCCCCTGATCATCCTCGCGGCCTCCTCTGGCCTTGTTCCAGCAGTTCCATGTCCTTTTTATGCTGAGGACACCAGAACTGCACACAATGCTCCAGGTGAGGTCTCAGGAGAGCAGAGCAGAGGGGCAGGATCACCTCCTTCGCCCTGCTGGTCACGCTCCTTTTGATGCAGCCCAGGATACGCTTCGCTTTCTGGGCTGCGAGTGCACACTGCAGCCGGCTCATGTCCATTTTCTCATCGACCAGCACCCCCACTCATAAAAAACCTTGTTGCGTTCGGTACATGATGTGACATGAGAAATTCCTCAGGACTGTCAGAACAGCATTGCTTCTGCAAACTGTCTTCTAATTATAAATTTATAGAACACTCTGCTTTTCAGGTAGGCACCGTAGACCCTTCTGCTCCCAGGGAGTTATCTCCTCTGGCACAGGCTTCTCAAAGGTAACCCCCCCCAATCCTGTGTCTCAGGAGTGCCCCCAGTTTGTCTCACTCACACACTTGTATGGGCCATAGCTGGATTACAGTCTGCAGGGCCTGGAGTTGAATTCAGGTGAAAACATAGGTGTTCACTCACATCTGAGATGTCTCAGTGCACACAACATGATCACCAGCTGCTCTGCATCATGTGTCTCCTGGAGGTCATAACTTCAATCTGCCATTCCCTTTGAAATGTTTTGGATATTCTTAAGGTATCTGGCACTGGATACCTGTGTTTGAGGACTTTATTCCTACCTCCTTCGCAGTTTGGCTGAAGGGTGCATCTGAAATTCATCGAGACACCATCCAGCTCACCTACATCATAGCAGGGTAGGTGAGATGTACAAACATCAAACCTACCTAAAGCTTCTGTGCCATGTTGCCAATGGCCCAAATGTCACCAAACTTAAAGTTGAGTCCAAAATCACACCAACTTTGGGCTGCAAAGGAGCCTAATAGTGGAGGCTCTCTCACTGGCCTCTCAGCACAGCATCTCCCTTTGCCCATGGTTTGAGAGGTACCAAACGCCAGGTATGAAGGGTAACCTTCTAATCTTTGTGGAAAGTTTTTGGGAGATGTGTTTAGCTATCTTTTCTTAAAAAGTTCTGAAACTGTACAGAACCCCCCTATTTTTTTTACTGAATCTCTTTCGTCAATCACGTTGAAACTTCATCCATCTCTGTGGGAATTCAGTGAGTAAGTATCACAAAGGGTTTGCACAATTTGTATCATCTGTATCATCACATGAAGTATGCACACTGAGCATATCAGTAGTAAGATCTACTCCCAAGAGCAGCCCCCAGAGACAGATCTCAGGCCTTAGTAAAAGACCACTGTCTCTATTCATTATCTTGTCACTGGTCCCAGTATTGGTTTGATCAATAGATGGTTGTGTAAGGATCACATCTCAATAACTGGAGAATGAGAGCACTTTGGTGTTCTGTCACTGACTAGGTGTAGTCACCTTGGGGAAGTCACTTGCTCCTAGATCACCAAAATGACATTAACACTTCAAACTTGTTGATGAGTATGTGAGATTGTGGGGTTTTTGAGGATGTAGACCCTTTGCTTGTGTTGCAGTAGTCAGTGAGTCCCCTTCAGCTCTTCAGGTTCAGTCCACCAGAGAGAGAAGAAGTGGAAAGGCTGCAGGATCTCACACAGTAGCTCTAAGACAAGACATCACTTACAGAATCATAGAACAGTTTGTGTTGGAAAGGACCACAAGATCATTCAGTTCCAATCCCCCCGCTATAGGCACGGACACCTCACAAAAGACCATGTCACCCAAGGCTCTGTTCAACCTGTCGTTGAACACTGCCAGGGATAGAGCAGTTACCATTTCTCTGGGCAACCTGTGCCAGAGCCTCACCAACTCACAGTAAAGAACTTCTTCCTTCTATCTAATTCAAACTTCTCCTGTGTAAGTTTGAACCCATCACCCCCTGCCCTATTGCTACTTGGTGGTATCTAGAGCAATACTTGGGATACTGGTATCCATTGGAGCAATGTGCCTTGGGGAGGTGTGGTGAAGAGATTCATAAAGAAAGGGTGCTTGTCAAATACGTGCTAGGAGTCCTGTTTTGCTTGGAGATTTCCTGCAGGTGAGGAGGAGGGGAGATGTTAGCTAGTACTTCCATTTTTAATGATTTTTTCATCAAAATTATCTCTAATGCACAAGGCAGTCATCTTTGCAATTCCAACTCTGTTTGGCAGGCAGCTGGACCGGTTGATCATTGCAGGTCCTTCCAATTGAACTATACTATTAATTTTCAGTTTGACCTTATGTATCATTTTCATATCTGTTAAATTAACAGTAAAAAACCAGCCCATCCAGCCATTACAGTTTTTCCTTCCCTGGAAAAAATTCAAAGGGCTGGAGAGTGTTATCTGTAAGTCGCAAGATGGAACATACTCAGGTGGGTAAGAGGTAAACAGAGGGAGGTGGCATTGAACCATTTCCAATTTTCTCACAATAGCGCATATTCGCTTTTCCTATGTACCAAATGCTGAAACTCCTTGCCTTTTTCCATTTATTGCTGCTCTACCAAAAGTGCTTATTACCTTAGAAATTACTCACATAATTTTTCAGCTTGCTTTTGGATGTCAAACCAAACAATAATCCATACATCTGAATTAAATGTGTTTTCTTAAGCAATTTTTTTGTTAGTCTTTATAATTCAACTTCACTCAAATGCTTCCTAAATTAGGACTCTGCTTTGCCTTTCACAATTCTTTGGTGATTTCTGAGACTTACAGTGAACAATGCAGCTGGCTGTTGGGGGCTCTGTTGTGGGTGTTAGTTTGTGGAAACAAATTCCTCACTGTTCTGGTCTGTAAATCCTGAGCCTAATGCTGCGAGACTTGCATCAGTGAGTTCACTCCCGGCATATTGGCATTTTAAGTTTTGACAATCCCATTTAAACAACTATATCAATTGCAGGTTTGGATATATGTAAAGGAACCTTTTCAGGGGCAATTTGAATTATATTGGAGTAGAAGGGAAGCACCAAATCACTTCAACATACTTTGATATTTAATTGGCAATCCTGGGATAACATAACTTCAATTAAAGTCAAGTCATCCCACATAGCTGTCCACTGACCCAGGTTCCTACATGAACATGACAATGTTTAACAATGAACATGGACAGCATACAGTAAAACAAACACAACATATCAAGTCTCAAGGTACCATTTCCCTTCAAGGTTTTGGGGAGGCTTTTTGTTTGGTTTGGTTTTTCCATCATGGTATTCTTCTTGTTATTATTATTATTACTACTACTACTTCTGCTACTACTATTACTTTTCCCCCCTATAGTGGCTTTACCCACCTGTAATTGCAATAGAAAGAAGGAGCCAGGAGATATTTCTTTGCAGACAAGACAGTGGTTGTGTTATTATGGTGTATTATGTTACTTTCCATTAGACCAAAAACTTTTCATCTCTAACCCTAGGAGGTGACCTACAGTAAATACAGTGTCGTATTTAGCTTTTGTAAATAGCTTAGCTCTCATGAATGTTTCATGGTGGTGTAAATATCACGTTCTCTCCACTTATTTACATCCACACAGCATCACAGAAGACTTGTTGGTATTAAATATTAATTGTAAGCTTCAGTGAATCTATGCTTTTGTCAAGAATGCACTGGGCCACACATCTTCTATGGGCTCACACACTGAGAAACCGCATGATCTTCCAAGAAAGAACTGGAAGTGCATTATCAGTGTTCTTAACCAGACTGCCCCTCGGCTTGATGGCTACAGCTTCCATTGCTTTTGCTTAGCTGGGTGGAGAGAGAGAAGTCATGGGCAAAGGTGTACAAGGCTCACCCAGCACTTCGACCTTAGTCTAAGTGTGTTTTGCATCGCAGGGCAGGTCTCTGTGAAAGGATTTCAGAGATGAATGAAGGCCAGACTGGATCAGCCAGTCCTGCTTGCTCTGTATCTTGGTTTAGTGACCCTTTGATTGAGCCAAGAATTTGTGTATGCCTGAAGTATATCTCCCAGGGAAGCAACCACGCTTTTGGCTGGAAGACATCAATCAATAGGGAATCATATCCCTTGGTACACTGCTATTACTTGATGCATGGTTAATTAATTTTAGAATTACCAATGATTTCTAATGCCATGCTATGATTTTGCTGGCTTCTGCTTAGAGAATGGAATTCTTTGTGCCTTTCCTGGTAGCTTCACAGATCCAAGTACCTTGCACTTTCTCACTTGGAAGGGGAGGTTCTTGATCTCATGATGGAAGGTAATAATTTGCCTCTTTCTTTTTATGTGCTGAGTGCATGGAGCTCTTACTCTTTGCCAGAAGGTTTCTCTTGTTACAAATTGTCCATGGCACTTTTCTGTATCTTAGTCAATTTTTGCACCTCCTCTGTTTCAGAGCTCAGGGATGTACTAAATACTCCAGGATCAGTCTCTTCTTGGTGCGTGGAAAACATTCTTCTTGAGGCTGTCTTTTTCAATATTGAGTCTTCCTCCAGAATGATCACGACTCAATACAAGTGTTGTTAGCAAGGGATTATCTTTTTTAAAACACAAAATCTGTAGTTTTTCATAGATAAAATTTTGAAGAACTGCTCCAAAGTAAGACCCAGCTTCAGGCATGAATGACTCTGAGAGATGCTGTTGTCGATGTTGTCTAAAAGCTTATGTTTCCCTTTCAAATTTCAGAATAACTTTTACCAGGTAATGAGCATGGCTTTTTGATTATCCACATGCTCTATATATTCAAATAAATTTGCATCAAATCATCATTTCAGGCATCTAAGTAGGGATGCACAGTGAAGTGAACATCTCTTGGTTGACTTCAGTAACTTCTCACTGACCTTGTGTTCAGTAATTTCATGTTCACCCATGCTGGTGCATCTCTGTTGCCTTCCCTCAGGTCTCTGCTGAATTATACAAATGTGGGAGAGTAGAAAATAGGCAAAACGGGCAGAGGAGGTTAAAGAGCAGCTCTCCATGGAGGGAACAAAGACCTTATGTCTTTGAGCTATTCATTTTTAAATAATCCTCCTGAATGCTTCATCTGAAATATGAGTTTTCTCTTCCTGCCTGTTGCTGGTGCCAGTTGGGGTCACTGTTGATGCTCTGGCTGGTGTCAGAAAGGTGGTTACTTAGGCATGGAGAAAAGCTAGTTTAATGGAGTTTAACAGCATTGATTTTACACGGAAGGCTCATTCTGCACTTAAACCCCTCCTTTCCCCACGAAAACCTTATTTAAATGATTGGTATATAATTTTTTAATGAGATGTTCCCTAATCCATCCGACCAACGACTAGGAAGACTATGACTAAACAAGAGGGACAAAAAGCTTCTGCTTTTGTTAACTGTCTGATTTTCTGATTCATTGACTTTGGTGGCCTTTATTTGTCAAGAAATGCCTTTTCTGCCCCACCTGACCCCAAACCATTAAAATGATTGCAGAAACCAGATCAGTTGCTGGTACATGCTGGAGTTTGTCAAGTGCCCAGGGTAGCAGCCTGGCTATATTTAATCAATGCAAATCAAGTTTTGAAGCATCCATTATGTCCTGGTCGAGGAGTAACCTAAACTACATTACAAAACACTTAAGCCCTGTAAAATTTCCTGACCTCTGAAATCTCTTACGACCTAGTTGCAGTCACACAATGTCTAGCGCTAATCTCCCCATTAAAGCCTTTTCACCTATTTCCTAAACTGCTGCACTATGTATGTGTTTAGACAAAAGCAGCAGCTTTCAGAGCCATTAAAGGCTCAAGCCAAAAGTAAAGATGATTTTCTTATGGCTGAGGATGTCTGACAGCCCAGGGGGTTTGGACATCACTGTGTTCTTCAGCTGACCCTTATTTAAGATAACCTGTGAGTGTCAGGATTATGATGCTAAGATTACTGAGGTATTTAAATATTATGTTATTAGTCAAATACAGTTGTGTATAAACCCAATATAATTTGAGGGGAGAGGGAAGGGATGGTGGAAAGGGGGAATTCAATGTCAAGGCTCAGATTTAATCTGCTAGATTCAGCTCACATTCTCTAGAAATACACGCCTCCCCTTTTATAAACTGCTATTTATATTTACAGCTCCAAATTAAATCTTTCGTCTCAAGTTTTCTGACCCTGACATGCTTTTGTTTCATTTACTAATCAACAAATGACCTTTCTAATTAACTCAAGTGTGTTTCATTTGCAGAAGGGTGTGTTAAATCAGCCTCTTCACTTGAAGAGGAAGACAATCTGAAACCTGTTATTCTCCCCAAGTTTTTAGCTCTGGAAATTCCCAGTACTATTACAAAGTCAATAAAGCCCAGAGGGTTTTCACTCCCAAGGAAAAGCCCAGCTGCCAGCTGAGGAGAGTGTTTGCTTTGTTGAGGAGAGTAAGAAGATCACTAAATGGTCAAGGTCTTTTCCAAACCCAAACCATTCTGTGATTCTATGAAAAAGCAAATTAAGGGGCTCTTCCAGGCTCACTGTTCTTTCAGCCTTTTCACAGGAAGAGCAAGGACACGTATGTGCCCCTACGAATCTGTTTTCTCCAACAAATGGACAGGGTGATCAGCCCAGCTCTCAATAGCACAGTCATTCATGTGTGAAGGTGAAGATGGGATGATTTCCACCTTGGTACATGCACAGATCACCTGCTTTGCAGAACATCTTTGCAAGAAAACACAATCCCAATGGTTCTACATGTTCATTAAATAATGAGACTATGGGTACATAGGGCTTCTCTGTCCAGACCATGTTCCCCTGTGGAGAAGTAGGACCTGCCCAAGCCCCTGCATCTCTTGTTAGCTTTGACACCATCCTTTTAGGATGGCTCTAGTTTAGATGGATCATCTGTAGGAGCCTTGGGTTCCTCCTCTGTAAAAACAGGATGGCTGCAAAGCCCCTTAAGACCTATTGGAGCAAAATGCAAGGACCAGAGCAAGTTGTCTAGGAGCAGCAGACTCAGGGAGGCATGGAGAACAGAAGGGAATTTCCCATGGGAAGCCACTGCCATTGTCTGCCCGAGGTTGTGTCATTCGCCTTCCTTTAATCTCCTGCTTTTTATTGAAGTTTTTTTTAGTTGCTATTCTTCACAGAGCTGTGGTCTCGGAATCCAGTTAAGCAAACCCTGCATTATCCACACTACCTAACAGTGTGACATCTGTGAATGGCTTTCTAATTACTCAAATAAATCAGCATGATTGGAAATTCTTGAGATTTTATTGGGAAGGAAATTTATAGTAATTAAACCCAATTAATTTTGGATTTCTGTTAATCCAAAGAAGGTTTCGGAAGCTTTGGGTTAGACCTTCATTGTCTTCAGGAAGTGGTGTGGGTGAAAGGATGAGAAATTAATTGATTTTGGACAATATGATGATAATAGGAGATTTTTTCAAATGAGCTTATTATGCATCTCTCATCAACTGTAGAGTCTCTTTTCTGGCATCTAAAAATATTGTTCAGGGTTTTTACTAAAGATTCAAATAGACTGAAAGGAATCTTTTTTAATCAAAATAAAGAACCCTTTTTAATTACTCAGACTTCTTCACAGTTGGAGGTAATAATTGTCTTAAGTTCTTAAGTAGTGCTGTTATTAGCCTGCCCTGGGGCTCTTCTATTTTCCAGAAGCTAGCATCACTCTCTGTTGAATGTCAGGATAGAGCATGTGTCAGCTTGAATATTTCTCTGTCTTCAATGCTGGGCATGACACATTTTGAACCCAGCCTCTTATTTAGGAGCTGCCATTCCCAAAACATCGGTACACAACACAAGGACCTCGGGAGTAGTGGTAAACTCTAAGGGATTGTAAGCCCATGTCCAGCAGAGACACTTTTCCAGATTCTCCTATTAGACCATCGTCTTACCTTTTTTCATAGGATCGTAGAATGGGTTAGGTTGGAAGGGACCTTGGGGACTGCCAGGGATGGGGCAGCCACAGCTTCTCTGGGCACCCTGTGCCAGCGCCTCAGCACCCTCACAGGGAAGAGCTTCTGCCTAAGAGCTCATCTCTATCTACCCTTTCTTATGAACTTTTGTTGTTAGATTAGGGGACTTAGGGGTAAATAAGCACCAGTCATGTGAGCAAATATTTTCCCTTTATGTTTTTTGCTATGCATTTTAAAGCTTCTTCCAAAAGTGAGCAGTGTGAAGGTGCTCTTGATTGCAGTTGAAGTCAGTGAGAGCAGATTTAGTCAGCATGCCTTTATACCTTCCATGCACTGCAAAACATAAAATAGGTATCATATCTACAGTTTGGGATCCTGCCACTTCAGCAGCTGTAATCTTTCTATTCACCAATATTCCTAACTATACAGTCTTGCCCCTTCCTTTCTAGATGAAAAAATGAGGTGAAATAAAATGGGCTCACCCCAAACTGCTTAGAGAAGAGGTCGGATGCTGAACCAAGCCATCTTGACACCCACGTTACTACTCTGAACCGATCTCACACATTCTGGCTCAAACATTCTTTCTCCTACGGACTGCTTCAAAATTACAAAATAATTTTGGTTGGAAGAAACCAAATGTGTTTCACTGCCATTAGAAATGAAGCACCCAAGGCTCTCAAGGAAAATAAGTAATCCGCCATGTACAGCAAGTCCCATAGATTATATGAAGCTCTGCTGAGAGAAGGAAAGAAAGAAGGAAGAAAACAAGTGAACTGACCATGTAGATGCTCCCTCTGTGATTGCTGAAGTGATGTGTCTACAGTCAGTTACTCAGCAAGGGGCTGTACTACAGATTAAGTAACCAGCTGCATCAGAGAATCTTCTGAGGCAGTGGCACCCATCACCTCAGAGATGGTTTAGGTAGAGGGCCAATGTCACAGAATCACAGAATCACAGAATCCCAAGGGTTGGAAGGGACCTAAAAAGATCATCTAGTCCAACCCCCCTGCAAGAGCAGGGTAACCTACAGTACATCACACAGGAACTTGTCCAGGCGGGCCTTGAATATCTCCAGTGTAGGAGACTCCACAACCCCCCTGGGCAACCTGTTCCAGTGCTCTGTCACTCTTACAGTAAAGAAGTTCTTCCTGATGTTAACGTGGAACTTCCTATGCTCCAGCTTACACCCATTTCCCCTTGTGTCTTTGAATTAACATTTGCCAGCTGTCTTTGTTCAGGAGCTGGTTGCCCTGCCCGACTGCAGTGACAAGCTGAAATGGCAATGTTTCCACAGTTCCCATCAAAAGCCAAGAAAAGCTTTGTGCCATATTAGTGCAAAGAAAAAAGTGGCTTGGAAGACATCCCAAAATTCACATGCACCAGTGACTGGTGTAACTGCTGCAATGCAGACCTCAGTATGGCCAAGCAAAGACCCTCCACTGAGGCAACTTCACAGGGCTTGAAATATTGGATTTTCAGAATCTCTGGCTATAACCAAGACAAGGTCTGGGTGAAGAGCCGAGAAGCAAAGGGTTAAGCTGCTTTCATGTTCCAGGTACTTTCCACAAAAGAAGCCCCATATCGGAGGACTGTATCTTTCTGAATGTGAGTTTAGACTGTTTTTATGCTAATGCATTTATATTGTGATTGTGAAAAGCTTTTTTTAAAGAGGAAGATAAATCTTAACCAAATCTGATAATCATTTTTAAAAATCTCTGTTCTGAGATTTATGTTGCTTTTCCCCACCTCCCTCCCCTGAAAAGAAAAAATAAACAAATAAAAAAAAAAAAGGAAAAACAACCACCCTACTGCATCAAAGACAGAAATAATGGCTTGTAAGTACTTAAAAGCTTATGGATAGGAAACTTAAAAAACTGGTCGCGCTCAAACCAAATCCTATCAGATTTTCTTGGTTCTCATAAACCTTTAATCAGCTCCCATAGGGCATTTTTTGCTACCCATAAAACATGTGATTAGAAGACACATGAACTACTGGAATTATGACAGTGAGATGGGCTTTGACTTTAGTCTGACTTAAGAATGGGAATTTAAGAAGCCGCTGCAGTGATAGCAATAGGCAGCCACGAAGGGAAGGAGCACAGCACACCACTGATTCTGTTGTGCGAAGCCAAACTGGTGGAAAGACCCTCATTCATTGTGTCTGATCCCTACAAGGGGCTTTCAGAGTCCAGGCATCCTCCTCTCTGAAATCCCAGTTCATTCAGTGTGGGAAGCTCATTGCAAGGCACTGGTCTCTAGTAACCTACTGCTATTAATGGGGTATGGGAAGGGGACAACCCAGAAGGGAAAACAGCACAGTACTTTCAGCAGAGGCTGGGATGATCTTAATTGCAGAGGCAATGTGGCACTTTTCACCTACGCTTTCTACAGAATGATGTCTGGCTGGCAAGGGTAGGGTATAGCCAAGTGTGACTGACAGCATCCTGCCCTATCCAGGTCCTGGTACTTGCTCTAATGCCAGCCTATGGACCAGCTTCCTTCCATCTCAGAGCTTTGTTGGTTCAAAATATCAGTTTTCTAGAGCATGAATTCCCTCTTACGAGACAGGGCTTTGGAGTTGAATTCAGTTCACTCAGGATCGCTGTGTGCTTTTGTCATATAAATATTTGCTGGGGCACAGTCACTGAGACATGAAGAGATTTTGAATTAGGCTGGAAATGGCTTCTTGGCCCCTCTATGGGAGAAGATGAATGTTTTATAATCTACGTGTATAAGTCCCAGGCGTCCGCAGGATAGAAATACATGTAAGTAGCATAGAAATTACCGGTATGATAGACGTAAGCTGGTATTTCTTTGTGTTAGATGTAACTGACAAATGTGTGATTGACGTGAGAATTTGTAGTTCTGTCATTCAAAAGATGCTTTATTTGGAAAAAACAGTGGCTAGATAGAGGTGAATGTGTACTTGTAGGACACTGCAGGATTGACATGGGATGGCAGACTCTTTCGAGGGTCTTTACACTTTAACAACTAGTTGCGAAATCTCCTTCAGGTGTCCACAGCTGGAGCAGAAGCAGTTTTGAGTTATAATAGGCCAAGTCCCACAAGGGTATTTCTAAGCTGCTCATTGAGCTTGTTCTGGAAGGATTCTCGTTGTTTTAGAGGACGCTTTTTTCACTCTTGAAGGTCATTGTGTTCCTAGTTTGTCAGCTGGGAAAATGCTATTGGGGTCCCCACCTAACAAGCTGGGATGATGCCATGTGGATACTCGGCCACGAGGAAATGTGTGTTCTTTGCAGGCATCAAGAGGCTGCCAGTTTGGGGACAAGCAGCATGTCTTGGACATCCCTCAGTGCTTCCCACTATTGCCCCTTGGAAGCCACTGTAGGCAGCTGTATTACTTGCAAGAAAAAATGGGGCTTTATCCTGGGTCCTGATGCTTCAGAGCCCTCAGTTGCCTGAACGGACATCAGAAAGCATTAAGCAACACTTCAGCCCCTGATGTAAGGCGGCAACCAGCCTGAACTGATCATACAGGGCAGACCCTAGAAAAGGAGCTGGTGGCAGACTTTTTCCATGAAGGATTTTTTTATTTTGTAGTTCACCTTGTGTCTGAAATTGTATCATTTCTCTCAGTGTTTAGGAGATGTTGCATTTCCTGTCTTTTTAGGTGGGTGAATACTCAAGGCTCATATTTTACAGGGCAAATGGGTTTAGTATACAGAGACCCGTACACCTGGTTAGGTAATTTCAGATTAAGGAAAACTGCTGATCTTCCAACTGACACCATTGCAATTTTGAAACTGCCTCACAAAACACGTTTGTTCTTTGTACGTGGATACGATAAAAATTCCACTTAAATAAAAAGAGCCAACGTAATATCTCTGCTATGACCTCAGCAAACAACTTGAGTCTGTTTCCAAAACCTAACTTAACATAATCATTTTAGCACACTGTGATAATTAATTTTGAACATACGACACTATTTTATGCAGCTGTTAGGACACTGCACAAATAACCTGGTTCATGAGCTCTGGTCTCTTCCAAATCCTGCAGGAAATTTCCTGAGCATATCTGGGAGGATTATATAGGTTTATGTTACACAAGCTACTGCAACACTCTCTACTATAACATAAATTTGTAATTCCTAATGCTGTAATATCTGCAGGAGGATTATTGTGTGTTAATGTGATTGGACTGCATACTGGCTGGAACAATACAGAAATGATAGAAGTGCCTGATACTGTGAGTTACAAAATAAGGAATTACTGGTACCAATGAACTCCTGAAAAAATACCAAACTCTGTAAACATCACTTAGCCCGAAGTTAAAACTGGAAGTACAAGGTTTATATCCAGAAAAAGTCCAGCTTAAATTCTTCCCTGTATTGACTATTTATTCCCAACAGTTTGGTTTGGCTGGGAAGAAGAGGAATTGTGCCCATCAGCTGGGTCGAGTTGCTCAGAGAGGTGGTAGATGCCCCATCCATGGAAACATTCAAGGCCAGGTTGGATGGGGCTGTGAGTAACCTGATCTAGTTGAAGATGTCCCTGCTCATTGAAGGGCGGTTGGACTAGATGCCCTTTAAATGTCCCTTCCAACCCAAACCGTTCTATGATTATGGGGGATGGGCAAAGTTTGGGAGCTACTGAGACTCTTTTCATGACAGAACCCTTTGAGATGCCAGAACGTGGTCTGCAGCCTTCTTGAGTCAAAAGCGCAATTTAAAGAAGACTGCAATTTAAAGAAGTGCCCTCTGCATGTGCCACCCATTTTACAGGCAAAAAGACAGAGCACTGCTCCTCATCAGCACTTTGCATGACAGGGCACATTGAAGGGCATCACAATGAGCTGATCTGTGAGACCTAGTGTCAATTATCAGCCTTCCAAGTTAATTTTTCGCACATTTGTTTGATTTAAGAAGCAGCGCTGGTCTCTTACTATAGGATAGCAACCAGGTAAGGACATACAGTGGTGACCACCAGTTCACCATACAGGTCACTGGAGCACTCCTTTCAGAGTGAGCGGTTGGCTTCCAGCCTGGCATTGCTTTGGAGAGACACAGTCAGTGCCCTGAGCAAGACAAGCTGCTTGGACATGGTCCTGCTCCAAGAGGGTGGGTAGGAGCAGAAGGCCACTGCTAGCATCCTCTGTGGAGGTTCCGTTGTCCAGCTGGAACATCACTATCCAGGCGCACTCCATGGATACTTCAGGGAAGATGCCATGTCAGTGTGCCCTGTTATTCCCAATGCATGCAAAATTTAGGGGCTGCCCAGAAAATGCAGTCCTGTTGTGTAGGTAAGAAACAGGTCCTCCATCAGGACACCAAAAGAAGATGCACACATATTTTCTAGGAAATCAGAGGGAAAAGCAAAACCCACCTCATTGTATTTTCATGCAGCCACGTAGCAATTTCTTACATAGAAATACTTAGGTCACTTGGACTAGAGCCTTCAACTCGCAATGACTTTTAACAGGCAACATCTGACAGTACCAAAGCCCTTTGCAGCCCTGGGTGAAATTATGATAACAAGAGAAAAAAGCTATTACTGCCACCATGCTTTCATTATGCAAATGATATTAAGATAGGCTGTGCAGATCGCCTGTGGCTATGCTATAATCTCCATGCAGTGATTATAATGTGTCAAACTTAGTCATTTTGATTATGACATGTTAATTACATGCCATCCTCATGCAGACATGAATATTACTCGCAGTCAAACAAAACACAAATTGGGGGTATTGTGGTTTTTTTTTGTTACTGTTGTTGTTTCATCTTTTTGTTTGTTTGTTTGTTAGGAATTTTGTTGATTAAATGGATTAAAAGATAAAGAGACATGTAACATTGTAAACTCACTAAATATTGGCCAAGCCATCCCTGGCTGCCTGGCTGGAGAGGGGGCTTTCTGTCAGAAAATCAGTTTGCAGCTTTATTGGGTTTTTGGGTTTTTTTTTTTTTGTCCCAGCAGGGGTGGCATTTTAAAAAGTATATATTTTGTAAACTGGAGAGCTGTGTGGGGTTGAAGGGCATTTGATCTCTTAACTCTTTCTGGTGTTTATTAGAAGATGGTGCCAACGGTTGGGGTGTACCCATCTCCATTGTGGTGAAGTGCCCACGGATCACCCTGCTGTGGATGTCCCCCATCATCATCATCCCCATCCTCAGGTACCTTAATTTGAGAGATTTTAATTTTTTTTTTAGTTAACTGGTGTTTCAAAGTTTTCTGAGGACAACTCCATTGTCCTGTTGCCTCTTCCTCTCCCTATGGCAGGTCCTGCTTAATCCTCTCAGTAAGAAGAGCAGAAATCTTTCTTCTAAAGTGTTCCAGCAAAAATATTTTAAAATATTGCTATTTTGAATAGTATTTTACAGTAGCTCACTGTAAAAAAAAAGAAAAAATACAGTTTCAGGGGAGTTGGTTCAATAAATATTCCCTCCTGATGAAATACGCCATTAAATATAGAAACAGATCAGATATCAGCTCTTCCCACTGAGATTCCTCTGGATGAGATAGCTAGGTAAGAGGCTGAATTACTGAGACACCTCAGTAAGTATGGAAGGGGAGTTAAAAAGAAAAGGCACCTCGCAAGGGAGCAACACTTAACTAGACTTATAAATAGCTGGGACTGCAACTTGACTGATTAATTTGGGGAAATCAGCCTCACTGAAAGTGTTTTGCAGATTCATCAGATTCCCTTACTTCTTTAGCCCTCACTTAAGTTTAAAAATAAAGCATTGCCATCAAAGCTAAGACTTTGGTTTAGGTAATTAAATGCTTCAAGTTAATAGTTCATTAACAGGGATCTCTCCTCACATTGCCTCTTTTGAGTTAAAAAAAAAAGAAGAAAAAATTTAAAAGAGATGATGTTAACCAAATAAAAATGTGCATTATAGACCATTTGCAATCACTTCACCAGAAAAGCAAACTCCACCTGATTTCGTTGGAGAAAAGTCCTCCTGCTGCCACTGCACAGCGGAGTTGGAGGTATCATCACTGGAAAGACCTGTCATTGGTGTGATGAGCAGATTAAAGCTCAGCTTGATTTTGGGTGGACTTTGTGGCATTTGGGGTGCAGACTGACCTTTCCCACAATCACCGATGTTCAGCTCCATACCACAGTCACCATTTTGGCAGCTCACAGGCAAGTTGGCTGTTTGCTCTTTAATGTGCAAAATAAATTTTAAATAAAATAAAAAGCATCCCCCTAAACATCATGTTTTTACAGAGGGACATTTCAAGGCAAGTTTTACACAGGTTCAGCCCAGAGGGAAATTAAACTCTACATGTAAATGGAGATTACACACAAAGGAATCCATTACTTTCAATATTTCTCAGCAGGAGGGTTCAGAGTTATTTAAATAAGTTTAGATATTAAACCTACCTATTAAAGTAGCCATTAAAGGAATGTGGATTTGTTTGCCTAGTTTTTATAGAAATCTTTTCTTTATTTTTTTTTCCAGCTGACTGAAAAATCCATTGCTTGCATGATGGTGAATATTTTTAATGCAGAAAAAAATCAAAGAACTTTCAATATAACACTTCCTTTGATTTTTTAAGCACCAAATTACAGAATACTTATTATAGCAAAATGTCTTCTTTAGGAGAGATTAAACTGCAAACATTTTCCTTACTTTTTTCCATTTTCCATCTATTCTGTAGAAAAGAGCTAATATAAACACTGACATTAAACCATATTGGCTATGTAAGGCACTTTGATTGTCATTGAGATTATTTTAAAAGTTATTTAGGTCCCCGTGTTACATCTTTGCAACTGCATGGAAAATGTTTCACCATGTTTCTCTTCGCAATATTTCTTTGGGGATTCATAAATATTGATTGTACCGTAAAAAATTGATGGAATCTTGAAACAGACTGCAGTCTTGGTAGCTGGGGAATTTACTCAATTTTTCTCAATAGCTGCAGTCTATAAAAAGAGGAGATTTTGCAAATTGTTTCTCACCTTGTCTTTTTAGTATTTAATAGCTCTCAATTCTGTAGCCTTCTGAACCATGCACTGGGTGCGTTTTCCATCAAAACTGTATCAGGCCTATTCAAAGGGAATTAAAAGGCGAGGTGTGACCAAGGGGTTAAACTGCCTTCCTGGCTGGCTGGCAAGCCTGACTTTCATTACTGGTGGCAGTGTAGAGCCATCCTACCACTTGCTGTGTTAAAACTTTTGCTAAAAAAAACCATAAAATAATGAAATGTCCTTACATGTTAATGGGTGTATGAGAGAGAAAAACAAACAAACAACCTCCCAACAAAAACCATGGATTTATATCTCTTGATTTAAAAATAAAACAAAAAATAGGTGTTTTGCTGGATGCCAAGGAATCCCTCAGCATCTTAGTATTAAGTATTAAGGATGCTCTTCTTTTGATGGAGTTTTGACCCCATTCAGCCAGGATTAGCTGCAGTGTGGATATCCTTGACAAAACCCCAGGATGGAGCCTGCAGATGAACCCCAGCTTCACTTGTCCCATTCCACTGCACCAGACCCAGGACATCCTTGCTGAAGCCCCTTGGCTGACACTTGTAATCTGGGTAATCTGGTAAATGCTATAAAATGAATTTATTTCCTTCTTAAATATTTGGTGGAACATTGTGCTCCTCTGACCCATGAGCACTGCTGAGCTTGGAGGCCAGTGGCAACTTTTTATCAGCTCAGTCCTGGCATTGCCGAGTGGTCATTGGCAATGTCAGTGATTCTTTCTTCCACAGCCGTAAATATAGGTTTCCCCTTGGATTATTCACGTCTCCCTAGGAAAACACAGATGTACACCACCAGGCAGGTAGGGCTGTGCACAAGCAGCATTACCTTTGCTTTACTCCTAATTCAGTTAAGGAGCATCCAATGAATAAATGACAGATCTCTGTGATGCTGATGGGCTTTGCTTTTGTTCGTTCAGGGTGAGGACAACGCTTTAGACAGAAAAATGCTCTAATCTTCTGGGTTTTGTGAGGTGATGACTGGGTGTGCTGTGGAGCCACATTTTGCTGGAAAGCTGCTCTGAAGCTCTGCGCAGGAGTCAGTTTTTTGGAAAGGTATGAGGGAAGGGGCTCAGCTGTGGTCCAGGAGCCATTCTGCCTCTCTTTATAACTCCATTAGGTCAAACCTAAAATCAGTGTGAAGATCTGGACAACAGAACACCCAAGCAGAGCAACAAACACTGGACAGTGGGCAAGAATGGAGGGAAAATAACAAGCCCTTTGTGTAGGGAGAAATAACATTGAAAATCATTTTATATGCTGCCACCTCTGCCACATCCATAGAGCACTGGGTCTGTCATGTATTTAATATGGCTCCCACGCATCAGCTAACAACAAGCAACAGTGCTGCTGCTGCTGGAAATAAAACACTCTAGTTATTCAAGAAGCTCATAAAAGTAGGCATCTTTTTAAGCTTTTTAAGTTGGCATCAAGGTGCTCAGAAGAAAGGTCCATGAGAAGTCCATTGGGGTTCCATCCAGGTATCCACAAGAAACAATCTTCTCAATGTCTGATAGATTTTCCTGTGCCAGGATTCCACTTCACTACCTGTTACATACTGCAATGTGGATCAGACTTTGAGCAATAGGAACATTGCCCATCTGACAACAGATGCTTTTCCTGTTGGCTTTGAAACCTACTCACTGCAATTAGAAAAGCCTGAAGAGTTTTTGATAACATTAAGCCAGGACATACTCTGTAAAGAAAGCAGCGGGGCTATAAAGGTTGCCATTCCTCAGGGGTTTCGTTGCTTCTCTTTAAGTGTAACACCCATTAACATTAATGGCATTCAGTATGTATACAAGCTACAGAAAAAGCCTACATAAAGGGTGGGCATATTGCAGTAATGGCTTGTGAGGCCTGTTTTATATACTCAATACCTTAAGGTTTTATTCTTACAAATTGCAGTAGGAAACCCAATGGCTGGAACCAAACAGCAGAGGTGAGCCGTGACTGGCTTCAGCACGAGCCGGGGTGACAATGGGACTGTAATTACAGGGTTAGGAGGGGCTCATGGTGGACCATCACAGGCATGTGGCCAGTACATGCATACTTGCAGAAGGACTTGCCATACACAACTGCACTGCATGTGATTCTGTCCTGTTGGGAGGCTTTCTTGTCTGCAGGTCATCTCTTGCTGGCCACAGTATCCTCAGCAAGGAGAGGTAAAATGCAGCCCTCAGACCTGCCAGGCCAGCCACAAGACATGGGGAAAATGAACCAGTCCTGCCAGCCAAGACAGCCAAGAGCAGTCACAGTGACTCTGCTTTGTGCTTTGGGGACAACACTTTTCAAGTGAAGATATTAATTCGTCCTTGAGTCTTGGGTTTGGCCATGGGAAGAGGCATCAGTGGTGGACAGGAACAGCCCTAAGCTCCAGCCAGGAGATAACCTGTTTCCATGAGCTAGCACACCAAAGAGTATCCAAGACCAGTGTATTAGCAGCAGAGCCTCCTTGGCTCCAAACCTGACAGCATCCAACTTCTCAGGAGTAGGTGCTTTGGCAGCAAACAGCAGCAGCTGTAATGAGACTAAATCTGGCCCAAAAGACATTCACATCTAGTAAAAAATAGAGAAAACAATACCCAAATAAGATGCAGAGCAGGGGCACATAGGGTATCAGAGAACATACAGTTACCTTAAAGAATGAACAAGAACTCTAGGAGAAATTGCTAAAATGTTTTTTTATGGTTGTAACTCCTGTTTTTCCTGCAGATGTATTTGTTTCCTGCACTACTGGGGTGGAGGCTTGAGCATGGGCATCCCTAAACCCTCCAGCTCCTTAGCCTGTGTGTGAGTATAAGCCATCATGTCTTTCTTGGGGAGTGGCATCTGTGAGCAACAAACATTTTCACTGCTCTAGCCAGGGAGCTGCATCCTTTCACAGTCCATAATCCAGGCCAGGACTGATGGTTTGAAAGGCTGTGGGTGATAACACCCAAGGCTAGTTTTGCACAGATCTAGCCCTGGTTCCCAGCTTTTCCTTTCATTGCTACCACAACAGGGTAACCTGATGGAACAATTTAGCAGAGTTTATAGAGCAGGTTTGAATTTGGGTGATTCAAAGTTCCTTGTTTGGCTACTGTAGTGCAAACTGGTTTTTTTTATTTCCTTCAGACCCAAAGCTCTGTTAGGGACTGAAATGCATCCTGATTTGACTTTTTTTTTTCTAGAGACAGCAGAAATGTGCTCCTCAAACAAATACTTGTGTTTGTTTTGTCCAATCTGTCAATCACTACTGAAGTTACATGATTTTGTCGGCTCTCCCTAGACTGATATACCCAAGTAAAGCAGTTCCAATCTTTATATATTTTTTTCTGCTGAGACCTAGATTGAAGTTTCCCATCACTTAGTCTCCTCTCACTGTACTTCCTTGAAAGAGAAAGCGAGAAAGAAGATTGGAGAAACAAGTTGTTTGAGCTCAGAGAGATGGTGGCCACCCCATGGAACTCATTGGGAAAACAGATTTACGTAGTCAACCTCTTCCTGATAGTCTTAGATGATGGTGGAGTTCCACAGGTTGTCTAAGGAACTGGTAAGTAGGCTGATAGAGAAAAGCATAAAGGTAAGAAATATTTGGCTGCTACTTAGCCTGCATTTCTGTGGATTTAAAATTATTCTGAAGGTCCAGATTTTCTGGATTGTTTTGGATTTGCTCCATGGAAAACCATGCTCTCAAATCCCAAACATTGTAATCCCCCTCAAATATCACTTAAACAATGGCAAATGGGACTATTCCTGCAATTCATAAAGGCAGAAATGCAACAGGAATCGTGAAAAGCAAAATGCAGTATTGATGGTCCCTGGAGCAGATCCCAAACTCGATGCTCCAGCCTTCCCAACCAGACATTAGTATCCTCCCAAGCTGCAGTCAAAGCCCTGGTCTTTCCTTCCTCTCTCCCCTCTTTTCCATTGGGATTGAAGCAGAGACTGGTCTTTTTGCATGGCAAATCGCTGTGCTGTTATTTCTCAGTGCATGATGATAGACACATGGATGGTCTCTCCCTTCAATGGACTCCCCCCTCCCCAACCTCAGTGATGAGGACAATCTTCAACACTTAACATTATGCTAATCCCTGTTTCACTTGGAACAAGGCCAGTTCATTTTCATGCTACACTGCTCATTTCCAGCTTCTAACATAGTTTTAAAGTTGCATTAAATAAAGAATGGATGTAAAAACCAAATTAATTACCGGACACTCCATGCTACTTAATTTTAAGGCTCCCATTCCACCAGTATTTCTTGTAAGCACAACAAGCTGTGGAGTGCCAGGATAGCCATATTGCTCTTAAATATGTTGATTAGAGACAAGAATAAAATGGGGATAAGTGTTGGAACATTGATTTGCAATATTGTTTGGAGCTGTAATTTGCATTTTGCCATTTGCTTCCCTAAATTGCATAAAGGCTTAGATAGCACCCAGGATCTGAGCCCCTCCATTTGTTATCCCATCAAGGGGACCCCACATTACTCTACAAGTTGGATTTGCCAGAACAACGAAGTCTGCACTGCAGCTCCAGCCCCTTCACCCCATTTTATGTCTCATCCAATAATAAGAAGGAAAGACCCATGTTAACAGAGCAAAATGGTTTCTGTGATACTCTTCATCTACAAACTCTCAGGCAGATCCCAATAAATCCTTTTCCTTTTCAGCAACAAATTCTTTGGGGGGTATAGTTCAAAGCATGGAAGATGACGTGCTAAAGAGATGCACCTCTGCATATGCTTGTTGGGAGGCAAGACAAAAACATCTTGGGTGACATCTGATGTGCTTCAAACTACACTTTATGTTAAACTTAGGGGCTTCTCTGACTCCTAAATTGGGATGAACTGTAACATTCAAGCTCCTTTAGACAAAAAAGATGCTCTGATTTTCTATTTTTTTCAAGAACTTGTGGCACTTTAATTTTTTTTTTTTTGTCACATATTTAATCATTACAAAATTCCAGTATGTTTTTTTTATAGGTAGGCTGATGGTCATAATTTCCCTAAAAGGCCAGTTTGTTTCACTATCTGTAAAATTTTCAAGGATGGATGTGTATTTTTGGAGGGAAGCACAGCATAGATAGCACTGCATGCAGAGTCATAGCCTTTTTCTCCCATTCAGCTCAGATCTGTACCTAAAATCAGTTCTGCTGGACAATGGGGACAGCGTCTCTGCTCCTACAGAACACCTTGCTCTTTCCATTTCCTATTTGAGCTAATTTAACTTTTGAAATGCTACATGTGAATTATTTCCTTTTTTTAATATTGCTGGGTTTGTGGCATTGCTGAGGGTCTTTCTGCAGACCCTGCTGCCCATGGAGGACAGCCACATCTTTTGTATATGGGTATTTTTCTGTTTTCCTGGGATTTTCTTGCTTTATCGGGGTGCGGAGGGGCTGACCTGCACTAATACAGTCCTACAAATAAGAAAGAGTTGGATAATCCCAATACATCCTCTCTTACAAACACCAAACATCATGAAGAAGCTTCAAATGAATTTAAGAGCAGAGCGGTCATCAGAGCCTTTGAAACCAGTGCAGGTTTATTTTTCTTATTATGTTATTGATTTATTATTTTTTAAAATGTATTATTTATTTTATTATTCTTGCAAGAAGGGGAAGGATGGAGACATTAAATTCTGATAGTAAACAGGGACAAAGCAGTGGCACAGAAGGGGTTACACCTGCACAGCCATTCTTCATGGTGCAACTTCTTCGAGGACCCACACAAAAACTTATTAAGCAGCTGCCTGTCACCTCTCCTTAATAAATAAGAATCTCTTTTCAGCCTCTTTGTCTCCTTCACCTCTGGGGCCGGCGTCCTGTAAACACACTGCCAATTAAACCTCACGTCTAGCAAGGCCACAACTAATGAAAAGCAATAGAGAATTCACTGCCTTTTAATGAGGAAAACATCGCTTTTTACAGGGAACAATTTATTGGGCCAATTCCCCCCGTCCATCACCCTGGGGAACTGCTGCCTTTTTTACCCCCTGTTTGTTACTTTGTCAACCGCGTGTAAAATTGCACGCTGAACACAGAGGTGAAGGCTCTGACTCAATTTATGGTGTGACATCTCTGATCTTGCTCTCTGGATCAGTAAGTGATCCTGGCAATGATATGCATGGAAATTAATTACTGTGCCCGCCAGCGGTACAGCAGGCCCCTGCCGTTGATAATAGATCAGTTTGCAGGAGTTTGTTAGAGGGGCGGTCGTGTCGGCTTCTGTTTGCACACATGCAGACAATGTCAGTTCAGTGCAAACCACCAACATCATTGCAAGGGGCAGCCGCAGGAGGGGACAGGGCTCCTGCAAGAGCACCCCTGGAAAAGGCAGAACAAGAAAAGAAGAGGAATGTGGTGATGTTTAATTTACCACTTTAGGAGTGGAAAGGCAGCGTTATGTGTTAAGAGGAGAGTAATATTTAAGAAAGAGAAACCTTACCAAGTCTAGGCCATTAAAGTGATATATATTTAAATGAAAACTGGGTGGAGAGGTCAAATTGCAGATAAAAGAAATTTGGGAATAAATTCTAGGTAAATACCTCCAGGATCGTATCATCCAAGAGTATAACACAGGTTAGCTCTACAGCCCTTTTATCCTAGACTGTGCAGTTCAAAATACATTCCTAAGATCTTGTCTTTGATATTTTGTCTGCTCCTCCTAAGCAGAATACTTTTTGCTGGTGGATGCAGCAAGTTTCATTTGGTTTAAATCACCCATGGTTCAGGATATGAAGGGACACTTGGCACGTCAGGGGGATGGGTAATGCATGTCAACCTTCTGAGTTATTTGGGGGGAAATAAGGGAATTGCTGTAAAGCAGGTGTAGATGACCCCCTCCTCACTGAGCTGTTAGGCAGTGTGGTCCATGAACATCCTTGCTTCCCTTCCCAGGTCACCACTCCATATGGGGAGTGGTGAAATGAGCCCCTCATGTGAGATGGGTGGAGGGATGGTGAGCAGCTTCATGGTTCCCCAGCCCTGTCCCATCACACCACTGCTGCCCTGGCACTGCCAGCTTCTGCACCTCAGGTTTTTTTGGCTATGGAAAAAGGGTACCACTACTTTTCTGCCCTTGTGGGGAGAAGATGGGAGAAGCACGTGGAGACCCAGTGGGTCAGCAGGACACTAAGAAAGCCACCTCTGCCAAACACTGTCATCGAATGCCATCTGGCAAGGTACTTTTGTTTGTTATTTGTTATTTGATATATTTTATTATATTATTTCTTACTCCTTTAGAGATGCCTTTATTTTCTGTTCGGTCCTCAGACTGTTTACAAATTTGAGGAGCTAATTTAAAATTACATTAATCTCAGGTATTCCTTCGGATAATGTCCTGGTTATCTCATCTTTCTTACTGCTATTTGGCCGCTGCTTTCACCAGCCTTCAATATGTTAGGATTTCCTCTATTTCTCACCACTCCCCTTGTGGTTTTGTACGCTTTCAGGCTCAAAAAGGCTCCATATTATTTTGGGGAGCAGACAAATAAGACATGATGCCCAGCTCATAGCCAAGATTTAGAGTACCCTGGTAAACAGGGATGATGCCACAGTTGGTTCAAATACGGCAGGATTCCCCCTGAAAGTAAATGGTCCCTAAAAGATGGTGGACCTGAGTTCCAGCCAGTTGAGGTCTATACTCCTAACCCAGGCTATATACTATTCATAGTATTTATTTTTATTTTATTGAACATTTCCTATAGGCACTATTTTCCAGTTCACCCTCTTTGAAACAGCCATAACAGTCTTTCATGGCAAGACAAGCACTTTAAAAGGGTCTTTATAAAAAAATGAGATATCAGCAGAAATGAGCAATACTGAATACCTTGGAAAATGAGGCAGATGGAAAGGAAACAGGGACACCCTTTAGCTGGTTTTTGATGCCTTGAGCGACGGCAGTGCTTGTAGCTTCCGTATCCCCACGGCTCTCATGCTGTGACCCTCCACCAGCTGCCACTTTGCATTTGGTAGAGGAACATTTCAGATAACAGTGGGTGAATGAAAGCATAAATAATACTTTTGGATTTACCTGGGTATCTTCTTTGACCCAGTTTGCATATGCATCAAGAGCAAAATTTGATTCTTCTTATTTACCCCCTGCTAGTGAAATCAAGAAACTGCTTGATATATATAAGAAAGTCCAAGATTATTTCAAAGCCCTGAAAAAAAAAAAAAAAAGAGGGGTGAAGGGGAGGTAGAGCAATGAAAGATCATTTCTTTCCTAATGCGACTGTTAGATTTGGCTGCTTTAGCAATTAAACTTTTCCTTTATTTGTTACCCCTACAGACCCCTGGTTAGAATAGGATCCTGAAGTTGAGTCCGCCAGAGCATTGGGCTTACATGATTCAATTAACCTTTAAGGTAGCTCTGGAAGTTGGTACTCTAGGAGATCCTTTTGTTAATTGGCAGCCTGACACAGACAATTAAGTTTGATCAGATGAAGAGGGCATCAGGGACATCATTAGCATACTGTACTGAAGACTACGTGGTGTGTAAAAGTTGTTTAATTTCTGCCAAGGAAGAAAGCGGGGGGCTGGGGGAGCCCTCCTTGCACATACAGCGTTTTGCTTATTAAATATTTCATTTCCCTTGCCATAAGCTGTGAATGTTCCCATTTTTTACCCCTCCTTTTTGGTTTCTTCTCACTGCAGTGAAAGCCACTGAATGATCGTTCCTGTCTTATTAAAACTTCTGCATTTCACTTGAGGTATTGCACTGGAAAAAAAAGCAAAACTAAACCAAAGAACAAACGCAACAACAAAACAGAGAAATCAGCAGAGAGGTTTGCTCCAAAGATAGTCACAAAGTCTGTGATGGATGGAGGATGAGCAGGGCATGGCTCATGGATAAAGCTGAAGCCGGTCTGGGTGAACTTTTCCTATTTCTTTTTATCATCAGGGACCTGCACTAAAATATATCTGTGGCTCTTACACACAGCAGATCTGGTAACAGAGGTCATTATAGGGCTCTGGGTTGCAGGGAAACTATTTTTGCAGGCACCACTGCAGAGCAGAACAGAGGTGAACCAAGTTATAGCCATCCGCAAGGTTTACTGGCCACTGCCCTTTTGTTGAATAGGAGACATTCTGGATTCAAACTTCTTGGTAAGCAAGTCACACTTTGCTTTTCCAGCTTTCCACACCTAATGCAAACAGCAGGTTGCCTGATACTGCTCAGCTGTCTGCCAAAGACAAACATCTGCCCAGGCCTGAGCAACCTGCTGCAGTGAGGATCTTCCCGTTGTCAGTATGGGTTGCCACAACTTCACTCCTCACCAAGGTCTGCAGCCATGGCATCCGGGTGAATTCAATACATTGTCACAAGCAGAAGTAGCATTAGCAGCTAAAGTTGATATGTGTGTTGGACATGAGCCCTGTCATTAATGGCTTTTGAATAGCATCACGGGTGTTTTGTCCCTCCCCAGCTCTTCCATGTCCACTTCAGATACTTCAGCTGGTTGCCGGAGTCAAAGACAGCTCCAGAAGAGCTTTCCCAACCCAAGGCAGGGCTACAGGGCAACAAACCAAACTACAGGGAAACCAAACCATGCTTCCTCAAAGACAGAGAATTTCTTCCACCTCTACCTACTTTTGTAGGGAACATTTCAGGGAGAATGAGCTGCAAACCAGACCCATGCAGAAGCATACTTGCAGTAGATGCACAACCCCTTACTCCCACCTATGCTCTTCTGTCCATTTTCCTCACTTTCCTTCCTCCAGGCCTTTTTCTGGGAGCAAGAAATAAGGCATCTAGAAGGGAAACAAGGCAGGTAAAGACTAGGAGGCACATGTATCAAGATTTTCCATCCTCAAATCACACAGACAGGCTCTCCACTTTCTCATTAGCCCTGCGCAGTTGCTTCAGCAATTACGTTACATATTGCATAATTCTTATAGCATTATCCTTGCTACATAAGTCATTAATGTGCTATGTTAGTGATAGCAGCAAATGTAGATTCTTGTGCTGCGTAACGCTAATAATATCTATGAGATTTTAGTCCTAGCCCAGTGAGACGTTTTTAGCCCTCTACTGCCATAGTTCCGTGTAATGGAAAATTAATGGGAAGTTGCAAGTGCAGGATGAGCAGGTTTTGGTGTCTTGCTGGCTAGCCGTGCTGCTTGTAAGGCTGCAGCACAAGAACAAAAGAGCACAGATTACTCCAGACCACTATCAAGCAGTGACCAACACTCAATGCATTGGGGAAGGTATCGAACAGGATGAGCATGAAGATATTCCACACCAGGATACTCTCACAGCCTCCAAAACCCTTTGGCTCTGGGGCCTTCCTTGCCACAGGTCCAGTCTTCATATTCAATAAGTCCCAAAGTATTTTTCTTCTGTAATTTTTTTTCTGGGCTCTTTTGAACTCACATAAGATTCTCTTTCAAAGCTTCAGCTGGTAAATAACAGGCAGGAAGTGTCCTTATCTCTCCCATGGCAACTTGTAGGTGGCTTTGAGTTGGCGGTAATTGTTACATAAATGGGAATGCTGTGGTTTTTAGGTGTATCCATTAATCTGTGTCCTCAACATAAAAAGGACATGGAACTCCTGGAACAAGTCCAGAGGAGGCCACAAGGATGATCAGGGGACTGGAGCACCTCCCGTATGAAGACAGGCTGAGGAAGTTGGGGCTGTTCAGCCTGGAGAAGAGAAGGCTGCGTGGAGACCTCATAGCAGCCTTCCAGTACCTGAAGGGGGCTACAGGGATGCTGGGGAAGGACTCTTCGTCAGGGACTGTAGTGACAGGACAAGGGGTTAACGGGTTAAAACTTAAACAGGGGAAGTTTAAATTGGATATAAGGAGAAAATTCTTTCCTATTAGGGTGGTGAGACACTGGAATCGGTTGCCCAGGGAGGTTGTGAGTGCTCCATCCCTGGCGATGTTCAAGGCCAGGTTGGATGAAGCCTTGTGTGGGATGGTTTACTGTGAGGTGTCCCTGCCCATGGCAGGGGGTTGGAACTAGATGATCTTGAGGTCCTTTCCAACCCTAACTATTCTATGATTCTATGATTCTATCTGTGCTAGCAAATCCCATTGCTGTTAGACACTTGGTGAAAGACTTGGGGCACTTGGTGGAAGGCTGAGCATGGTGAGACCAAGTCACACTCTGCATGTCTCTGTCTGTCAAGGAAAGATGGAGATACGACAGCAGGGCTCTAAAGCAGGGCATCTCCTGTAAGCACCTCCTTTTAGGTGTGATGAATCTGTATATGTATGTTTCCTATATAGGGCCAAGTCAGTCACATGCACATGGGCTCAGTCTGCCCATGCTTTCTCCCTGGCAGTTAGGGATTCCCACTTGCATCATGCTACGTTTTCCAACTCCTCTTCCTATTGGGACCTCCCCTCAAAATGGGAAATCCAAGATTTTTATCTGACCAAACTCTGGGCATGGAACCCTAGTGTGAAGGCCTTCTGTGGTCTGACATGGTCCTTGTGTAAGGAGCAGCATCCAAGGACAATGAGGAGAATGCCAGAATGTTCAGCCCCCTTGTCCCAGGAATCCCACACCTCACTGCAGTTGAGCTCTGCTTAGTCCTTCAGTGAAATGGTAGGAAAGCTGGAATAACAAGCCCCACTGGAGAAAGCAGCACAATGCTTTTGAAATACATACATATAGTTTCATAACATCACTGAGCATTCATTTGAATGTCATGGAAATGCTGAGAAAACAGACTTTACCAATCAGCAGAGGTTTCTGACAAGAGATGGAAACAGTGCCCAATTCCTCTTCAGAAGTCATCCATGGAGTTGGATTTTGGTCTGTGACCAGCAAGTCCTGATGCAAACTCAGGGACAAACAGATGCTTTCATGCTCTGTCTCTCCCAGCTTAAGAGCATAAGAAAAAGGCAAAATGGGATTCGTAGAGGCAAAAAAGTGAATTGAAGGCAAATCACTGTAGTAGTGCTCCATGATGACCATCACTTGTGCAAGCGTTAGCAGGTGGGCCACTTGCACCAAGGCTGAGGTTATCCTGCTTCTGCAAACCTGCAGCAAAGGATGTTTTTGAACCATAAAGGAATAATACTTGAGATGTATTGGCTGTACAGTTTCATTAAGATGATATAACATCTTGGATAGATTATAATTTTATAATACCTTTGCATGCCACTGCTATTACTACTATGTTGTTTTATGACGATGTTAATATACAGATGTTGCTTTAATCTGTTTTTTAATTTACTTTGTATATCCCCTACGTACATTTTGTTGTAAGGTAGTTTATTTTGTAGCAGCTCATTTATTTTAAAAGTTGGAGGTTTTTTATGTCACTGCTAGCATGCTAATGACATTTATACATGTGTTCTCTTTAATCTCTCCCCTAGTTGCCTGGTACAGAGCACAGATATTATAATTTTTCTGATTTTTGTAAGTGCTAAAAACTGTTTTGTTAGGGGCTTTATTTTAAGGTTTAATTTTTTATTTTTAGGCTTACTAAGTACAGCTCTGCAGTATAGTACTTTGGTGTGGTATATCTTCCTTGTGTTTTCACTGATACGTTCGTCAGGTGGTAAGTGCTGTTACTGTAGGGGGTACATGTTATCCTCCATTTGGTGCTCCCCAGGAAGCTCTTCAGAAAACATTTTCAAGTGGCCATGCATTCCTTCAAGTGAGGTGCAAGACAAAGAGCAGATCTGAGCCATATTGAACCTCTACCAACAACATCTAGTCAGGACCTGGATTAAAAATGTCTCACATTCCTCTAGCAAGCCAAGTCTAAGTCCAAAAACTTGGATGTTCACGTGCTTGGATAGATAATCTATGCATAGACTGAAGAGGAAATTGTTGCAGCTAGGCTGAGGTTAAACAAGTCAAACTGAGGAAAGAGGATCCAGAGACTGGAAGCTGTCACAAAAGAAGGGGCAGACATGACAAGGATTTCTGGACCTGACTGAAAAACACCTTTACTGTGTAAGCGTGTGCTCAGTTGCAATAGCAACCTGAAGTACCTTTTCAGAAGGGGCTCTGTGCAGTGCAGAGATTATTGCAGTGCAAAGGAGGGGGTAGACTTGTTGGGGGAAGGAGGAGGAGGGAGTAGCATCCTACCGAGAAGTTTCCCATGCTGGACTTCTCAAATTATGTCTAATTAAGTCTGCTGCCCAGAATGTCATCAAATTAGCAAGTGAACAAATTGCATCGACTTTGGTGGGATGACTCCCTTGCTTCAACTTGCCCCGCAGCATGACTGTTCTGTCAATGGCTCTGCCTCTCAAAACTCATGGTGAAACCCCTCCCAAAACAAGGAGAGATGAGTATCCACCCTCTCCGCAGGCTTTGACTCCATTGCCCCACTGTAATATCCTGCCAGAGCTCTCCAGCCTCCTTGGGGAGACTCCCATGGTTCCCTAAAAATGTGTGTTGAGAGAGGCCTGAATATTTTTCCCATAACTTGGTGGTACGGAGCTTGAGAAATGCTGCTGTAGAAGGTTTCATGTTGCCAAAATGTACTTGCTATTTGATGATGTGGGCTTCAGAAGGCCTGCTGTTCCCAATTGTCCATTGCATATTAAGGATGGTTATAGCCAAGAAGGCTTTTCTATTTATTTGCTCCCTTTTCACTGTGACTTTATTATGCATGAGCAGCTTGACTGTGATACTTTTTTTGTTTTACATTTTGCATTCATTAAAAACCAGTCATCTGCATATTTTGTGAACCCTCAGGGGTCTCTTCTCCCCTTGATGCATGCGTGCCAGTCCCATTACCATGGATGGGAATTAGGAGCTCATGCTGAAGGAAAAACACGAGCACCCCTCCCCCTGTTTTTCCCCCTACCACTCAACTAGGATATTAAAAAAAAAATACATATATATCATTAGAGACGATATTCACTTTGTGTTAAAAAAAAATTTAAAAAAAATTAAAAAACCCAACCCGCAACAACAACAACAAAATAAATAAAAGAAGGGAAACTTGGCCATGTACCTCAGGAGATCTTCTTATAGCCCAAAGCTAGAGACTGCACAGAGATGTAAATTATTTTAACATCACTGAGGTTTGTGGCTGTGTCTTTACCAGTAAGTAAAAGGGGCCAGACCCATTCCCCAACACAGAAGGCAAGCTGTGATATGGCTTGCGTCCACACCAGTGCCTTCTTCCCTCCTCTCTTGGTGTTAGTTTTCTAACACCACAGCGAGGTCTGTACCCTGCTACCTGGCCCTGTTTCAGTCACTAGAAGTCACCAACAAGGGTTTGAGACAATTTCTGTCACCTCCAAAATGGCTGCAGGTTACACTGTGGTTCTTGGTGTCTTCCTGGTGATGCTGAAGATGTGGATGAAGTAGTCACAGTAGTTTCCTAAGAGCGATCACTGGGAGATCTTGCAGGTTCCTGGCTGACCACCACAAGGCTGGTCCTTCCAAAGCCACCAAGCTGAGGAACCACAGTGCCCAGAGATGTTCCTGTGGTGGATGGGGAGGGCTGGTTCTGCTGTTATCCCTGTGCTGTCAGTGGAAGGCTGCCCTCCTCCCTCCCCTTCTCCTGCTGAGCAAGGATTCAAGCTGTGCATTTTTGTTCCCTGCCAACAAAGAAGTGATCTTTTAAATTATTATTTTTCCATTTCAGTTAAAACTACTAGTGCATGGTGGCCTCCAGCACAGGGATCCCCTGTTCTCTCTGCTTCATTTCTGAGGGTTAGAGCAATGGCACTTCTCCACCCAGACAGAAGTTTTCTATAAAGCCTCCCCTACTCCCCTGTGTTTCAAGTTTGGCAGTTCCCCCTTTCACAAGTGTGTGCATGGGATGGCGCACAGAGAGATATGAATTTATTTTCTGCATTGTTAAAGCTTCAACACTGCCCTCAAATCATCCTGACACAAAGGCAATGCAGCTCGGTTCACCAACCAGCGCATTTTGCCCTGAGCAAAGACACTTTCCCATGCATGGAATGATCTCCCACTGTTTCCCATAAGAGCAAAGGGCTGGCTGGAGAAATCGAATCAAAAGCTTTCCAAGACAACAACCAGCCTGAAACAACTTGAAACAAATGAGGGCTCGGAATGCATCCGGACAGCGATATCTGGAGCCACTTGCTAATCACAGGATTAGGCAATAACCTCTTTTTGTTGTTGCTGCCATAGCTGGAGCATCCTGTGCTCTGCTGAACATCCTCCTTGACTTAGCAGCACGCTGGTTGCTTTGAGGACCAGGTCTCTCTGCCAGTGTGTTTGCATACTTGTTCCTGGGTCATACATCATGGATACTGGCAGGTTTAGGCACAATGGGTACTTTATCAAGTCAGCCACGTAGATGGAGCCTATCTTGTCTGGCTAATGGTGGATGGAAGGGGAGGGATAAATGATTTTGGAGAATGAGGTATTCTGTGTAGCACAGCTTCCTGGCTGTTGGGGCTCTGCTTGCAGTCCAGATGCTCTCTCCAAATTAAAGTACCAGTCCAAGTGTTAGAGTGAGCATTTGACTGGAGAAGCCTGGTGCCCAAGTGTTTTTCATCTGTACTTTTCTACTTTCTTTCTGATGCTTACGTCCTTAGTAGCATATCCACAAGAAGATAAATTACTTAGCAGGGACCCAGAGCAGAAAGAGATGATTTTCCAGGACAAAAGATGTCACTCAGCACTTGCTCAGGACATATCTCATCATTCAGGCTGCTTGGAGACAGCCTACAGGTAATGGAACAAAACAGCTACCTCCTGGTTCCTGTTCCGCTCACTCCTTTGACCCACTGATGTCTTTTTACTGATTGACTGTTTTAACCTGGAATGAATAAACATTTGTATCATCACAACAAGTTAGGAGGTGATAAGCTGTCCTTAGGTCAGCTCTGGAGCTTGGGGACTTCTTGGCATCCTTTGCATTAAGGTACAGAGAATCACCATTTGCCTACTTTGCACATGTCATCAGTGTGGGATTTATATTCATAACTTGACTTATTGCAGCCCAGCTGGTTGCTCAGCCAGTATCTGCTCCTGGATAACTTTGCCAAAGCATCTCCCATTCAGTGTATTGTCCCCATAGGTGCTTTCCTTGGGTTTAGAGTTTTCAGTTATACCGCACAGTAATTGCCTCTCTGTTGTGAGTGACAAAGTATTTCATAATCAAGTCTGAAGAAAACTTGAATCTAGCACCATTCTCTCACTCTTACTCCAGTAAAATAAAACAAATAAAAGCAAAAATGAGGGGAAATGGTTTTACTGGAGTAGCATCACCTCATCCATTTGTGAATCAGCTTGTTAAGAGAAGGAGGCTCCATTTAGCTAAAAGATGCTAGCTAAATTGCATGACTGGCCTTCATGTCTACAGCCTAATACATACCAGCTTTGACTCAGGAGTCTGCAACAGTAAATCTTTAATGGTCCTCTAAGAAGGACAAGCTGGTTCATTACAGAAGTTTTAAAGCAGGAAAGGAGATGGGCAGAGGAACAGACTTTCCATTCCCCAAATAAAGCACTAAATATATGGAAGGCACACAGAAGGCCAGAGATGTTCCCTTTGTTAAATATTTACCATGTAAGTATTATTTCACAGGACATTTCTGGGACTTTATCTAAGCAGGATGGAGTAAGTGAAACATTCGTGTGGGTCAATAGGCCCATTTGCCGGAGTGGCTTGTTCTTAAATGGGAATCAGAAGCTGACCAGAGAGAGCTCTGTAATGTTTGACTACTAAAAGCATTACTCACAAAAAAGCATCACCATGCAGGCTCCAAGAGACCAGCGAATGTCTTGTCTTATTGGCATTAAGACAGGATTTTCTCTTTGTTAATGAATATAGAAAATCCTGGACATGAGGAGAGCAAGGAGATGAGCTCCTATAGGCTTGGTAGGAACCTGGCAATACTGAGAAAAGGATCAATGAGGATGTGCATGATATTTCCCCAGAATCACATTCACTATTCATAGAAATGACCTGTGTTTAGAACAGGTAAAGCCCACCACAGGTCCAGTCGTGCCCCCTGCAAACACCAGAGCTCAGGCCCAGCATTAGTCTGATGCCATCTAAACCTTCTTCCCAGCATTGAAGACTTTGCTCATAGATAATGATTAAATTACAGACAACTCAGAACCCCCCAAGTATGTAAAACCACTAGGAACAGGCAGAAGATTTTCTTACTACTCCTTGTGAGGACACTGTAGAAAGTGCAATTCTGTAGATGCAAAACCAAAGCAAAGACATCATTTTGTGGAATTAAAATAAAGAAAAAAAAAAAGAAAAAAAGAAAGAGGAGATAACCAGTTATTTTAGGTTTCACTTAAAAATGAATGAGGTTTTCTTTTCTCCCCATATGTTTCTAAGGAAATTTTTACTGGAATAACTGCAAGCTAAATTACTCCCATTCTCTACTTAGGAGCAAGCAACTGTATTGCCCATGAAGTAATTCAGGAGTAAGATAAAAGTTCTTATGGGCACAGCTTGGCACTGGGCTGCTATCAAGGCTGTTTCTGCATCCCCTTTTGACTGGAGGCTCTCAGAGAGTGTTATGGGGATGGTGAAGGGTGTCTTTGGGGTAATTAGTGTCAAATATTTATTTAGGAGGTGATGACTAAGATGTCACGCATGCTTACTTTTATCCTAAATTGCAGGACTTCTGGTGATCTGTCCAATTTATTTTTTGTTTCTTGAGTAGGATTATATCATTTCAGAACACTTATTGTTCAAAATATCAAGTTTTCTCTTTTTTTTTTTTTTATTTTTGGCTACATTCTTACTGCTTTATTTGCCCAGCCTCATTTTTTCCCCCATAATCTTGGAAAAGAAATACCTTTTCAAGCTTCCTGTTGAGGAAAACATATACTTGTGGGTTTTCTTTTAAAACCTCATCTTGCACATTACTGCAAAGCTTGCAGGGAAAAGGGGAGATGCTATAAAGGGCATGTCTCCAGCAGGCTGTTGGGAGGAAAGGGAATGGTATCTGGTGCTGTATTGCATACCCCCAGAGAAAGACTGGTGTAGGCCTTAAAGGAGGGATTTTTCCAAGTGGGTTACAAGTGAGAGGTTTGTCCCTGGGGAAAACGTGTGTTGATGGGGTGTGCAGTACTAAAACAACTTTTGCTTTGGCTCTTCAGGCATGGCAGACAATCTGGATTATACAATGAAAACTGCACTGTAGAGTCCCTCTAACATTAGAGAAGGAATTCATCTCTGTGCAGCAAGTGGTTCTCCTCCATGTCTCGCAGTGCAAGACCCTACCTGTGGGTCAGGACAGAGAAACTGCATGACCTTCAGGTGCCTGAAACATCTCACGTGACCCTCCCAGCACCTCAGATGGTCTTCATGTCCCCACATAGGTCCATAGCAGCAGCAGAACAGTAGTCGCTTTCAGCCTTGGAGGGAGATGGTGCTTAGAGGGAATTGGGATGCTTGGAGTCTGTTCAGCAGAAAAGTGAGCATGTATAGTATTTCCTAGCTATAGTTTCTTGCTAGTGTATGTCAGAAGTCTCATGGAAATTGGAAATATTTTGGGAATTCGGTTATGACACCTTGAGTTTCCTTCTACCACTTTTAAGACAAAACCAAATCTCCTGTAGCATGGAAAAAGCTTGGGTTTTGCTAAGGAAGAAACTGTAAGAAAAGATAGCATACAAAGCATCCAAAATGGGATTAAAATTGCAAAAAACAAAATATAACAAATAATAAACAAAATTATTAAGAGCTCCATGAAGGAAAGCCAGCAGTTGTTTCCACACAAGACAGCTGGGTGAAGCAAAAATGTCCACCACCAGAGGAAGGACAGGTCTTCTCCCACACAATTTTTCAGCACAGCAGAGAGCTATGGAAACTCAAAGATCAATGGATTTGAGTCCACTTTTTGTCTTTAAAATATCAGCAGTTATTAAGGCTAATTCAGTATGTGATGTTTCCTCCAAACTCTCTCCCAGCTCCCCAGAATTTCCATTTTTGAGTGATCTCAGCAACTGATCACAGTTGCTCTGTGCAAATTAGCTCCCTTCTATGAGCTCATCTCTTTCCCCTTGAGTTCAGGCAGACATTGAGCATCCAGTGTGAATTAAGGAAGCCAGGCGTGACAAATAAGGACAAGTTGGATTTTTTTTTTTCCTCCAAATTGTAAAGTACAAAACACATCGGCAGCTAATTCTGATTCACAAATACACTAGAGAAACCTGTAACCTAGGAACGCTTTGTAAGCAGAAAGAAGAGCACAAGATTTGTCACGCCTGATGAGCCACTCAGCTCCTTCGCACTTCCAAAATGTATATCATGCTGGGCAGGTATGTGACACAGCCGAGTTCAGGGAATCCAGCCCTTGCTGGGGAATCACTGCACTGCTACCCGCTGCTTTGATTCAAGTTACTTCAGATGTCTGAGTACCATCTAGAAATTAAAAATACCATGAAACAGTTTTTGAGATCACTCTCCACTCAATGAATTTCCAAACTCAGCCCCTCATCTTCTAGTAAGTATTGTCAGTGTTTATATAAAACTTGAACAGACCCTCAAGCTGTGTGGGCTCCATATTGTTCAAAACAGTATTTGATGAAAGTTTTCAATTTTTTACCCATGATTTCTTGGGCTGCACTTACCCTGGTTCTTGAGCAGCAGGACTTCTGAAACCTGTTTGCCCAGGACTTTCATTCCTAATGTTTCCTTTCTGCGTTTAATAATGTGGTTGAGCTCCTCTTCAGCCATTCTTCCAAGATAAGAACATTATTTGGTGCCTTTCTTTATTTTTAACTGGCTAGCTTGCTTTTTTTTTTCCCTCAGGAAAATTGCAAGAACTTATTTGATAGATTTGATATATTTGCAATAATTAACCTTTTGTTGTATTTAGTTGAAACTGTGTAACATCTTTAGAAGTTATCAACCTCATATTTTTAAGCAAAATAGTTAAAAATACTACTATGAAAGCATGTCATACTTGTTCTTTACCCTGATGACAGGTACTGGTCAACCAAGACAATCTAGGCTCTCTTCCATATTTCTCCTCATAATTTATCCTTTTTTTTCTCCTTAGCCATTTCTATTTCTGACCAGCTTTTTCTTTTCAGAACAGGCAAGATCAGAACCTGGTAGCCTTTTTTGTTTGGTTCTTGCAATGCCTCCCAGTTTGCTGTTGTCTGCAAGATTAAGACTCTTACACTACCTTCCATAATCTAAGAGTGGCTGCACTGGCTCAGACAAAGTGTCCGTCTGTCTAAAGATCAAGTCCTGAACCAGATGTAGTTGTAAGATACATCAGAAATAATTTGCTATTTATTGTATTGGATCTATTGATGTTCTGTGATAGTTTTAGCCTGGATTCTTAAGGAAATGAGACATTTTTGCAAATAAACATCTCATCCTTCTATGACAGCTTTTTAATGTGTTGCTCACTTTCAACCACCGTTTCCCCAAAGTTTTATTAAAATACTCAGATTGAGCTCCAAAATATCTGTGCAGAAAAGCAAATCAGAAATGTTGTAATTCCAGGAAGTGGGATTACAGAAATCAGTTTCCAGGCTGCTTGAGGCTTGGTAAATCAGTGCTGTAACGAACAAATACTTTGCTAAACTCTCAGCCTGATGTATCTCTGCAATTACCTTCATCAACCCATCAGGCAAACCCTCTTCAAAGAGCAGAGGGATTTTTTTCTGAGGACTGTTTCTATAAAACCACACACTTAGCTACCACATCGTCTTACTTAGATGATTTTCCACCCTCCAGATTCCTGGTTGTCCGAACATAAATATCCTACTTTCCACTAAATAAATGGCAAATACCTACTTTCTAAATTTGCAGTGGGGGGTTGCAGAATAGGGTTGCTCACCCTTCTGAGAGCAGTGTTGATGGGCCTGTAAAACTGATGAAATGATGGAGGGCAGTGATTTCAGGAAAGCATATGCATGACTGCGTGGAGCTTCATCTTTATGCAGCTTGCAAGTCTTACAGTTAGTAATGGAGGAAGATTAAAATGGGGGCACAAGGACAGGTAAGGAGGAGACTCCCACCGTTTCTGGCATTCACTCTCATTTATCTTACTGGATACAGTGATTTGGCCTTTGATACCAGTTTTTACTACTGGAAACAAGACAAAAGAGGCTGAGGACAAGAAATAGAGTGTGCCCAAGTAGCACACGTGCTCTATAGTTCCAATCAGCATCAAAACCGTGTCATTCACAGAGGTGGGACCCAACATCCATGCCCACTGCTTGCTATCTACATCACACACCTTTTCCCTTCAGCATTTGCTTGGGGTACAAACAGAGAAGAAAGGACTGAATTAAATCCTGAATTCAGAAGAAGCTCTTACAGAGGCTTAGATCACAGCTGATGTATATTTTCACTGACACCACAGGTTTGTTCAGCCTGGGTTATTTGCCAGCAGTAATTACATAGGAGAGAGATGACTTAAGCACAGGACCCTTCGCTCTCTTTGCTGCAGCCTGGGTAAGCAGGAGGCGTATTAGGAAATTGCTCGGTTAATGTTAAAGAGGATGGATTTGTGATTATGATGTTTTGACCCAGCTGGTAGTCTGCCCTTGGAGCTCTACTTAACAGGTCTTTCCTGTGTCTTTTCAAGCAGTTAATTTTGTGGCCAAGTCCCTGAACTCTCTTCCCATTCCTTTTTCACGTGTAGGGCTGTTTACTTCTCTGCCATCCAGTCATCTTGCGAATGCTTGCTCAAGGACACTGTGGAAGATTTGTGCTAATAATGAAAAGCTTGAAGGGGGCAAGAGATTTTGCCCAGGAAAAATAATGTCGATCAGCTCTATTGTGTCTCTGTCCCACTGAGAAGAGGGACCTAGTAAGAGAAAGGTTAGCTAACAGAATGGCTTTAAGGGGTTGTGGCCGTATGAATTGTTTTTGTCTAAGCAAACTTCTCAGATACCATGTAGGGATGTAGGGGGTTAGGATATTTCCTTCTCTTGTTTATATATATTTTTATCTCCAAAGAGATTTTTCCAGTCTTGCCGTCTCCTTCTGTCACAGGCTGATAACCAGGAAAAGAGAGAGGGACTTTTTCTGCACTGTTTATTTGCTTAATGTCAGGATATTTTCAGCAGCCAATGGGGAATATATTTCTAGGTTTGGGGGGCTGAGGCTGGTTTTGTGTTTGTGTGTTTGTTTCTCTTTGCACCACAAACCACATGAAGGGGCCAGGAGGATTACACATTACATAAGAGTGGCCCTCCATGCTTTAATGTGGGTCTGCACCGTGCCATGCAGCGAACATAATGTGTCCTCCCAGGGACAATTTGCATAAAGGATAAATAAGAGAATCACAATGTGAAGTTTATTCATTTTTAAATCCTGCAGCGTTTGTGATTGAAGGCCCAAGCTCAGATGTTTTCCTGATGTGTACCATTAAGACTCAGGGCTTTGCCTAATGTCTCTTCTGTTACTGCAGGGGGATGTAATGTGCAGTATTTCTCCACACTGGAGTATCATTTTCAGTGTATACCACTTGGCTAGGGAGTGAGGAACTGCAGGCTGCATTATTTTGTACCAGGCCCACTATCCTTAATTTGCTGTAACCGAGCCAGCACATTAAATACAAAACATATTGATGTACTCTGAGAACCCTTGAGGGTCTTTACCCTTCCTTGTCAAAGGAACTGTGCAATCCAGGAGGAAAGAAAAAAGGCATTTTGCCATGGTGAAAATAGTTGCTCTGCTGGCAGGCCATGGCTGACTTAACGCTGTGCTTCCATTTACTTCACTTAGAAGGGAAAGTCGTAGCAAAAATCATTTTATCTCCTAACTCCAGACAAGGGTCAGTGGAGAGAGGTGATCTGAACACCAACTCAAGTGATGCTGGTGGCAAAAGCATTATACAACATGCTGAAATCATGGAATCATTTAAGTTGCAAAAGACCCTTAAGATCACCAAGTCCAACTGTTAACTTGCACTGCCAAGTCCACACTAAACCATGTCCATTCTGATCATCCCACAGCTGAAACCCGGTGGTGAAAGGGTCTGGTCCTGCCTGGGCACCAGAGAAAGAGACCAGTAAAGGACATTCTGCAATACTCTAATAAAGATTAGTAGACTTGGGCTAGTGTGGTGAGTCATGTTCAGATCTGATTTGGGTTGTCCCATGTAAGGACCAAGTTTCTTTGCTGCCAAAAAAATCAGTGCAAGTCATTAGTGAGAACAAAAGCAAGAGCATGGGTGTCCTGCCAGATCTGCTTGGGTCCCATCAGAACTGAGGAATGTCACAGAGGTACCCTAACATCCCAAAGGCTCATGCTAACAGATTGCAAGCTCCAGCATGTGTCTGCGGATGGTTGCCTCATGTTGTCCAGAGTGTATTTTGTGTGCTTGGGGACCACATTTTCATTACAAGGCTTTCAACATATTAGAAGTGATGATTTGAAAGTATTAAAACTGCTTCTTCATCAATGGTGAGTTTGGGCTTTCCTCTTCTTCGTACCTGAAATCAATTTGGTGAAATTGTGCTTCTTTTGTGCTTTTCGAAGGCAATTACTAACAACTATCTCATTGCACCAGAACCAATGAAATGTGGTGGTTTGTGTCCTGTGATTGCCAGTCTTTGGTATCTAAGAGGAAATTATTCAACTAAAAGGCATGTGTATTTGAAGGAATTTGTAAATTCTCTGCCCTCAGCCTGCTTGTGTTCACGTAATTTGTAAAGAATGAAAAATCTTGGACATTTCTATCTTATTTTCAATTTTGGATGAAACAAAGAAATACAACAAAGAATGTACCAGAGAAAAACTGAGATGGAGGCACACACATAGATAGTGAGGTAATATATGTTTACTTGAGAAATTGGGATAGACTGTAACAACATAGAAGTAATACTACTATGAAGTTTCTCTGAAAATTATGTTAAGTACAAATCTGTTTATTAGTTGCACAGTTTACTGGGTAAATTCCCAGGGTATTCATCCATTTTTATACTTAATCATGCACCTTTTATTGCATAAACTGAGAGCTGGTGTGAAGAGTGTAGATTGAAGTGAGCTCTTAGGCAGAAGCTCTTCCCTGTGAGGGTGCTAAGGCGCTGGCACAGGGTGCCCAGAGAAGCTGTGGCTGCCCCATCCCTGGCAGTGCTCAAGGCCAGGTTGGACACAGGGGCTTGGAGCAAGCTGCTCCAGTGGAAGGTGTCCCTGCCTGCGGCTGGGGGTTGGAACTGGATGAGCTTTGAGGTCCTTCCAACCCAAAACATTTGGAGATTCTGTGATTCTATGATCTTAGCCTCTGAAAGTTAAATCCAGAAGTGAAGTTTTGACACCATATCCTACCATGTCTTTAAGAAGGGAGTTTAGGCGGTGTGTGCAGTATAAATTTATCTGGAAACAGACACCCAAAGCTTCCCATTGTTCAGACCCAGTGACTTCAGATGACACAAATGTCAGCAAATCCTGCAAGCTCCAGCTTAAGACACAGGATAGGCCATGCTACCATGAATCCAGCCATGAATGTACATTCTTTAAGAGTACAACAAAACCTATAACAAACATTGTCTGCAAATATATCACTCTGAAGAGAGGCAAAACCCAAAGCAAACACAAGGCAGTATTTCTAAGCTTGATACGTTGGTGGTTTTGCTTTTCCTACTGAAAGCTCATGTCTGGTTCATTAAGTTACATGATATTTGCCACTGGTAATGTTTATTCAAAATCATTTTATGCAGCTCTAACCACAATCCGTGAGATCCTCTGCAATCATTTGTTGTCTTTTGTATTAGAAAGCCTTTGTGCAGTAAGAGAACACTAATTGCCTCCACAGTCCTTGGTTGTAGAGGGCTCATGGGCTGCATTTGGTGGTATTACCCTTTTGCTCACTTTTCAGTTGAGAGGGAAAGATTTTAAATAAGTCAGAAAAAAAATTGTTAAATACTTCCCAAAGAGTGAAGAAAAAGAAATGTCTGAAGTGGATTAAGTGCTTAGGTGAAATTGCTGTAATTTACAACCAGTACTAAAGAGCCACACAGCAATTAGAATCATAGAATAGTTAGGGCTGGAAAGGACCTTAAGATCATCCAGTTCCAACCCCCCTGCCATTGGCAGGGACACCTCACACTAAAACAGAAACATAGAATCATAGAATAGTTAGGGTTGGAAAGGACCTCAAGATCACCTAGCTCCAACCCCCCCACCATGTCACCCTGTCCAACCTGGCCTTGAACACCACCAGGGATGGAGCATTCACAGCTTCCCTGGGCAACCCATTCCAGTGCCTCACCACCCTAACAGGAAAGAACTTCTTCCTTACAGCCAATCTAAACTTCCCCTGTTTAAGTTTTAACCCGTTACCTCTTGTCCTATCACTACAGTCCCTAATGAAGAGTCCCTCCCCAGCATCCTTATAGGCCCCCTTCAGATACTGGAAGGCTGCTGTGAGGTCTCTGTGCAGCTTCTCTTCACCAGGTTTGGTTTTGATTATTTGAAATCATTTTTACAGTTGATCCAAACACATCCCATTCATTTGTATGAATCAGAAAGACCTATATTTCAGCTAGCAAAGAGGGACTAATTCACTGCTCGGTGAAAATGCCAGAGGTCTCTTGAAGCACTGGTGTCATGAAGGAAACCAGTAGTCAGGAAACAAATGCATATGGACAAGATACTTACTTTATGCATTTGAGCTTTAGTACTTACTCTATGGCCTTTCAAAGCAACCTTTTTCTTTAATGATCTTTGTTTTTACTGGTGATGCCTGGTGGCTGGACATTGTTGAGTTGCTTTGTAGGTCTGTTCCAGTGCTATAGGTGAATCCATGCTGGACTCTGTCAGCATCAGGTCCCACATTCTTCCACCCCAGCTCCTTTCTGCCCCTCATCACTTCTGATGTCTCCCGGCTGCTCCTCACCCTTGGTGGACATCCAGCCCTTGCACCATCCCTTACCAGTGCCCCTAAAACTTCTCAACAAGTGACATGTTTTGCTCTGTATTGGTGATGTACAAAAACAGGACATCAGTTACTGCTGTCCCACAGCAGCAGTAACACCTCAGCTGTTTAATTCACATGTGGCCTGTTGCCCCTGAAGAGGCTCTTAAATGCTCAGTAGTTATCCCAGGAAGAGTAGCCACATGCCATCTCCAGTTGATACCTTACTGAGGTACTCATTTTGACTATGTGCATCCTGAAGAAGGTAATATATTGTGTGGGCTTCTTGTGCTGTGGCACAACATAACTTTCACTACAAAACCTACTTTTCTTAAAACTCCTTTTGGTTTCTCTGTGAGCTCAGTGGGTCAGGGTCACCCCCAGGCTGTGCCTGTACAGTGCCTGGCACCATAGAAGGTTTGAGTCCAGGGTTTCCAAGCAATGCTGGGAGGGAATAGCAGCACACAGTTGAAGTTCAGCATTGGTTTTCCTCCCTTGAAGAGTAAATGCAACAGGACTTATTATATGAACCTGCTTGGTCAGTGGAGATTCCTTATTATTCATAATAAAATTCATCTGTGGGAATTTCACAAGTTCTCTTGCAAGATATGAATCAGCAACACTTCGTTAACTCAGGCAGTGAGCTCCCTTATACAGTGAGGATGGTGGGTTTGAATCTCTGGTGGCACCAAAATATAGGGGTGATATATTTTGTTCTCCATGCTCCCACTGATGCATCCCAGTTCCTTTCCCTGGTGCCAGGAGGACCTCAGGAACATCTCAGGAATGAGAAGGACCATGACGTTGCGATTCATTGTCCATTGAAGTGAGGACAGTATGAACACCCTTTGCTGCATTTTGCAAACCTCCCATCACTCTGAACCCCTATCCCAGGGTCACCTCAACCCCAGAGTCCCCTCCCAGAACCATCAGACCCGAGATCTGCTCCAGGCGATGAGCCCCGTGCAATGCTCGGATGCAGAAACAAATGCAAAAAAGGCCAGTGGGGAGCTCCAACATAGGCTTAAAAATTGAGTTGATGATTCATCAACTGCAAAATATACCCCAAGCTCAGCCCCTGTTTCTGCTTTCTCCCTCCCCTACTCTGAGCAAAACCCTAACACTTGCATTTTAGTCCTAACTAGAGGAGCGCGCATGTGTGTATGTGGTGTTTTTTTTTTTTTCCAGAGTGACTTGTTTGTGCTGTCATCAGCCGTTGTTTTGGTAAATGGTGAGTTAAACAGATATATCCAAGCGTAAAATCTAAAAAATGTTCCCTGTGGGCGCCTGGGGGGTGTTGTTTGAAATCAACTACATATCAATTGAGCAGCGGCGAGCGGATCCGATGATAAATTCCAGTCCACAGACGCCTTATAAATTACATTTTTTTGTTCACGATCTAGCCTCATCTCAGCTCCCCAGAGGCCCTTAGACTGAGAACTATGATTGTGTTGGAGAAATGTTTGCTCAGCTTGAGCGATGCCATTAGTGTTACATGTGCCAGGCCGCTCTCGCCAGCACCCCCCACTTCCATCTTTCCATCTCCCCCAGTCCCAATCCTATCCCCCTCCCTCTTCCTCCCTTCAACAAAATGCAATATGTGCCTGGTAATTTTTCTGTTCATTATCTCATTGTTTTCTGTAAGTACAAGGTTAGATTGAATTACTGCAGGCTCTATTGTCTATTTGTAATTCTCCTTCCATGCCGCGCTACTAATGAATGGGCAATTTAGTCAAATCTTTGTAACGGCTTCTTCTGTGCGTCAGCCACTTAATTACTCTGAGCTTTTCTCACTGCTGCTTTATTGCATGGAAACTCAGGCTGCTTCCAGGTCTTTGCTAGGGGATCTCCAGCTCTGAAAGGGAAAAAAAAATAATCATAACAATAACCAGTGCGGATTATCTTGATTCCTTGATGTGGCAACATCCTCAGCACACAGGACTTACCCCTCTCCTATGGTTAATTTGCTCCGTAGTTAGTGGTTTTATTATTGTCCTGTGCACAGAGAAAACTGTCACCCTGTAAATTAGGCAAAGAACATCTAAGGTGAAGGCAGTCTAGACCCTTTAACATGATGAGAGATTGAAAAAAAGGCAATTGAATAAACACATAGGACCTCATATGGAAATTGCCCCACTTCATGCAATTCCACTGAAACTGGGATGCTAATCTCAATTTATTTTGGGATCATCAAAATCTGAATTTATCTTGATTTTGGTACCAGGGTTAGGAATTGCATGTTTTCTGTTTGCAAAAAGAATATGTTCGCCTTTGTGTTTAGTATAAAATATTTCAATCTGTAAATGAGGGGCAGGGAATGGGAAGGACCGTATTTTAAAATCAATTTAATAAAACCGTTTATAATTCACAGTCAGGCAGATACCTTTAGAAAGCTTTAAAACAACCCTTTCGCATGACAAATACTTCTTTTTTCTCTAAATAACAGGATGCAAAGAACAGAAATAAGAGGAAATAAAGGAGTTTAAAAGAAAGCATTGTGAATAATAAATAACATCCTAGTAGATTGTCTCTATACATGATCCGACTCCTCTGTTTAAATTCCTAGAAAGACTGTTTCTTTCTTCAGTAACTGAAATACTTAGATGCTGATGGAGTGCAGGGTTTGGTCTAAAATCACAAGTAAGATGACTCCATGTGTATTGGCACTTCACTTTATCTGTGTGTTTAAACTGAACAACACTGCCTTATATCAACCACATTTTAACAAACTGCATTCCTTCTTTAAGGTGTCAATGTTTTCGGGGGTTTTTTTCACTTTCGCACAGGTTTTATTATCCTTGTGAAGGAAATGTTCTAACACTCTCTTATCCTATTCCAATTTACAGCTACATGTTATTACATGAAATCCAAACATTTGGTTGTTTTGTTTTTTGGTTTGCTTTTGTTGGGTTTTTTTTTTTTTGGTCACGTTTCTCAGGTTTTTATTTAAAATTAAATCCTTGAATTTGTTCAGTAAATCATTAATTTTTATCAAGTTGAAATTTTACAAAGGATTTCTTATCCATATGGTAGACAGGCACAGACTTCACATTTGTTTTGTGCAAAGTATCTGCATGTTCAATGATCTAAACAGATATTTAATATACAAACACTCAGTTCAATAATGTAAAAATCTTTTCTTTCTAACTCCTGTGACTGGAAAAGGGATTCAAATTAAAATTCTATCCTGCAGGATTTCCGAAAAAGATGTTTATCCCTCAAAACTGTTACAAATTGATGGGGAAGATATTGAGAGCTTTGAAGAGTACAAAAAGGATGATAAATTACTGTAATTATTAATTATAAAGGCTTTATGAAGGATTTTTCAAGAAATTTCCTACAGGGGAATTTCACCGCCTCCAGAGACACTGAAGGCTTTTGAGAAGTTTTGATTAATGGTTATGCTCATCCTTGACCCTACAAGTCAAAATTTTCACTGGTCCACAGGCAGTCAGGAAGTGGCGAGGGGCTCCTCCACATAACACTGGGATGGGGCAGGATGGTGTGCGTGCCTGGGGCAGGCTACAGTGCCCATCTCATGAGCTCCTGGCTGCATTCTTGTCCCTTGCCTGTGTTTTAGCATACCAGCTCTCATGGTGGCTCACTTGGGCTTCACAATAGACACGTGTAACTTCAGTCCCCTTCCTCTTCCCCAGGCCAGACCCTAAAGTTGGTAGCCATCCATAGTAGGATCTGGGGTGTCACTTACCCCAAGGATCTGCTTCTGAAACCTTAAGTTTTTAGATTTCAGTTGAAATCAAAATAACTCATTTATTTCTTTTTACATGATTGCAAACAGGATTTACTGCACAGACAAGACAGATTTTTGGCCAGGACAAAATGTGAACCACCGTGCCAACCTCCAAAGCAAATCGTTGCTTCAGTAAATGTGCATTTTACTCACAGCAGTGTTATAAAGTCTGGCTGACCAAGCCTTTGATGCATTTTCTTCCCCTTCAGGCCCAGGGAAGCATGGAGCTCAATGTGACCCAAATACCATCCCAACACCTTGTCCCCAGGAGCACGTGTGCTCTCTCCCCACTCCTTCTCTCCTTGTGCACAGAGTGGTCTTCATGTCCACTTTGGAGATGCTGCTAGCAGCCAGATCCTGCCTGGGGTTTTGAGTTCAATCCTGGATGCCACCAAGACATGGGCAGGGTGAAAACCACCAAGATTAGACAGGGCCTTGGGTGATATGGTCTAGTATGAGGCATCCCTGCCCGTGGCAGGGGGGTTGAACTAGATGATCTTAAAGTCCTTTCCAACACAAGCTGTTCTATTATTCTGTGAAGACTGAAGCAGTTGCATGGCCACAACATTGCATTGCCATGCCAGAAGGGATTCTCCAAGTCCCACTGGACCAGTGCCTCTATAATGGGCTCTGCTTGGAGTGGAGGAATAAGGGGATTTCTGCTGCCATCCAGATCAGTGAGTGCTGCATTTCTAAACACCTCTTCTTGTGCTATCCGCACACATGCTTTCGGAAACACATATCATTAATAGCAGCTTATTTCTATTTGTCTTTACAAAATAGCTGAAGACAGGGAGAGAGGCAGCCTGAGAGCAAGCTGGTGCCTTGTAGACCTAGATAGGCTTTTTGCCTGTTTTGTTATAATACTTCATTGGAACTGACACATTGATAGCTACAGTTTTTCTAGGAAGTGACCTTCATGCTGCCCATTGATTCCCAGTGGCCATCAACTCCTTGCAATTGGAATGACAGGCCAGGTTAAAGGTCAGTCCTTAAATAAAGCTTCTGGATTACTAAACACCTGAAGTTCAAATGAAAATGGAAATCTGCACCTCATTTTATGTGACATGTTACTGCTAATGACACTTCTTGGTCTTAAACGGCTCCTGCTCTTTAACTCATGTGTGTGTTTCACTTGATAGCCCCTTAAACTGGCTCTTCTCCCTGATGCTGCTGGACCCTTACAGGACATGCAACAAGGGAGAGTAATCTCCCTGGTATATACAGCTTCTGGGAGAAAAGCTTTCACAGGAAAAGACATCAGAATCAATTAAAACACTTGCCTTTCAAGCGATGGCCAGAAACAATCATTCCCTTAATTAAGATCCACAGTAAAAAGATTTTATTTACATGAGCTGTGGCATTAGAAAGGCCCCAATAGCACAGCCGTGCCAGGGAAGTGGGATGTGATTTGTTTGCCTGTGCATGACACTGGACCCCTCGGATGTGCTAGGCTATAGGGATGGGTGGGGAATGTTCATGCAGGGAAGAAGAGGGGACTACTCTCTCCCCATGCCTTATGGAGCTGCTGCTCCACTCCTCACACTGAGCCTTGTCCTAGAGCCTGCAGGTCCCTGACCCGAGTACCTTCCCCTGCTCCACAGGACCTCCAGGTCCCCTGTGGTTGGTGGGCTCAAATTTACCTCTTTATGTTCTCCTCTGAATTTTTACCTATTTTCTGCATCTTGACTTGAGTGGGACACATTGGTAGACAGCACAGTAAACTTGCCATTGCATCTTCAAGAGTATTTATGCTTATTCTGTCGCTTTTGCAAAAAGTACTTTGACAGATTATGCTAATTTACTTCAACGCTATTATAACATCTCTAGTTCCCAGCTGAGATTAGTGTACCCTTGTGTTAGCTGCAGTATATACTCTCTATAAGATATAGTACCTGTCCCAGATGTCACACTGTCTAGATAACAACATGAAGTTATTTGCCCTACGATAGATTCATCTTCTTCTGCAGTGTGTCAGGACATCAGATGCCAGAATCTGGTGGACATGGCAGCATGCTCTTCTTTCCTAACCCAGAGTCCACAGTGTTTAATAAATGATCATATATTAAGTTAAACCCAATTGAGACTGCTTGCTGGTACTGCAGCTAGATGGCATGGCATGGCCTGCATCCACGCTTTTGATCTCACCAACCAAAGTAGGGTTAGCATGGAGGAAAATGGATGGACAAGGAGGGAAGAAACAGACTGAATCCCAAAATCTCACAGGTGCTGTACAGGCTCTGTTATATGCATCATTAGGTAACCTAGATGAAGGATGGTTTGGAAGGCAGGCATCTGAAATATGGATGGATTCCTTTTGCTTAGAAAATAATGCCAGAGCATAACTTAAATAGTTCCATAGCAGTGGGACATTTCTTGTACTAGCCCCCCACTAGGAGGGATTGCATGGATCAATAGCAGAGGTTGCAGTAGGCTACAGTGACTTCCACTTCAGGGTCACCACTGCCTCTGCCACTGCTCTATTAGAAGACTGCAGTACTTCTCAGTGGTCATTCTGGGGAGGTTTCTGGTGATCATCTGCAGCAGGAATAGTTTAACTGGTGTCCACACCATCTTCCCTTGCTGAAGGGCAGAGGGTCTGAATGGACACGGGCTTGAGTTACACTCTTGTTGCTCAATGTGGTGCCTCCAGGCAGCAAGAGCTGCTGTATTGTAACCGTCCAGGTGATAAATAGTCTCTCATCCCCACTGCTGTCAGCCTGACATCACTCACCAGCCCTAAATTAATCTAAACAACAGTGTGTAACTTGGGTACTGCTAGAGTTTGCTAATGCCTGGCTAATAAAGTAGGAATAGCAGAGGACTGTTTAATAAAGTGCTTTAAATGCACATTAACCTATTAGAGTCTGGTGTAATGGGCTGGGAACACTTACACCAAAACGCATGTCTGCTGGCGATCTGCTCTAAATGTTGGTTAGTTTTGACGGTACTTCTTAAAGTAAGTCATAAGGTCGCTTGTAGAAAAAAAGAGATTTCTAAGGGAATCTTTCAAAATGCCCAAAGGTAAAACTTAAAAAGTAAGGTGATCTCTTAAAAAAACCCTTTGGTTCTGTTCATTTAAAAGAAAAAAAAAAAAATCTAGTTTCACCTGGTAAAATCTAAGGAGAGTTTCTGTGCAATGTCAGTACCACAAAACTTATTTCAAACACGTTTCCATAAATTTTTTAAAACATTTCTCCTGGCCAGAGACCTTACTCTGAATTTCAGCCAGCAGCAAATTTTTTGCAACCAGTGTTATAAATCAAAACTGCGTTTCTAATGAAAGTGCTGACACAACTTTAACTGTAACAGTACTTTCAGGCAAAACTGTAAAGAAATTAAAGTCCTATCTTCAGTATGCTGGTGCTGTGTCCACCTTTTTGATCTTCCTTGTGAGTACTTCTGTGTATCAGAGCAACACTGAGGGTTACTGTAATCATCATGTAAAGCAGAATGTGGGTATCTGTTACACCTAGTGAAATTCTAAAATATGAATGCTTTATTTATAAATGTCAAGAGATGAAATAGTCAATTTTTATTTTTTTTCATGAGCTCTCAGTGTCATGTTTGCGCCCCAACTGGACAACTGATACCTTTAAAACACTAGAAAAAGAGTAACCAATGGTCAAAAACATTTTCTTGTCCCAAAATCAAGGTGGAGCAACCTCCAGCACTTTTGCTCCAACATTCTTGAAATCTGAAAGAAACTACAAAATATTTCCATGAATATCTGGCTATTGTCTTCTGGAAACACATGACTCATTTGAGGCAGAGAGACTCTGACTTGGATCCTGATCCAGCAATACAAGAGAGTGGTATAATTTCAAGAACATCAGTGGTCCCATGGAAGCCACTTGTGCATTAGAGGTTGCCCAAGTACAAAGAGGTTTCAAAGGACATTGACGTATGGAGCTGTGTGAGCCTAACCCTTTCCACCAGCTGGCACATCGTGGTAGTTCGAAATGAGTTTCCTTGGAAACAGAATGAAAATTAGGATTCTGGTGAAAATTTGAAACCTTTCAAAAAGCACTGGGACTATCAGAAAGATTCTGCCCAAACCTACACCCCATCAGATGGTGTGAGGAAATCTCCCAGCAGTAATAAAAAGAATCCCTGATTCTTCTGAGCAGAAATATTTTTTGGAGATCCAGTTCATTTTCAATGAAATTCCGCTGAAACACAAGAAGGGTTTTCCACTGGAAATCTGCAGGGTCCCTACCAGTTTACTGCTGTGTTTCAGAGCCTATAATATAAGCATGCATCATCATGAGGGCTTCAAAGAATCTTCCAGAGTATCATGAAAGGAAGGCCTTTGAAATGAATTTTCTTGTATATTCTTCATGAATTTTGGTCAAAGGCCAATTAAAGGATAGAGCACCATGCTTCTTCAAATTCAGAAACTGGGAAATTGCTTGGAAATATAGTTCCAAGTAGCCTAAAGACCTCATTAACCTTTTCTGTGGTGATCAATTCAGTTCAGTTTTGGAGGTTTTGGATTAAAGGCAGCCAAGACACAGAGGCAATGCTGTATCCAAACTGTTAGGGCAATGCAGGCCACTTTTAATAATACCAAACCTTTTACAGGTATTAAAACTGTCTGTCTCATTGCTGATCCTTCAGTGCAGCATTTTACACAGAGGACGGGAGCTCTTTTTTATTGCTTTCCTCAACCAAAGCATGGCATTCACATTATTGGATATAGAATGGTGTGTCTAAGTTTTCTCTCCAAGATTGAATTACTTGTGCTATGTTTTTTTGGTGACTCTTTCTCAGCAGGATATGAGTTAGAAGATAATCTGCCTTGCTTTCCTGTGGCGATATTATTCCTGTAGTGGTTACAGAGGTGAAAACAGTTCTGTCCCTCACGCTTGGATTAATATTCAACACTGGTCAAGGATGGGCATCTCTGAAGGACACCTCAGAGGCTTCTAATGTCTATGGTAAAGACTGTGGCTCCAAACCTCAGCAGGTTAAAACAGACAGAGCTGAAATCAGTGCCATTGTCCAACTGAGGTCCTAAATAGGGCTGACATGAAATCTACTTGTGCTCAGACTTTTTGCCTCCTGAAAATTGAGTAAAATATAGTGTTACTTGTCCCTCTAGTGAGAGCCACAACACTTTCAAAAGGCAGCAGTAAAATGAATGCAGGAATAACTAACAAGAAGTAGCTTGAAGGAATAAAATAATTCGTCGAGATACTTCAGTGAATAACGGGTTTTTTACTCAACTATTAAAGGAAGGAAAGAATTTATGAGAATATAAATACCATCCTGAATGTTCCAGAATATTAAGTAGCTTAGAAATGACAGGGGTTTAGATCAAATGGGACATTTCAAAGACTCTAAACCAAAATGTCTTTCTTCTATGGAGGATTTTCTATCAAAAGCTAAAGAAATGTATATGTGGAGATGGTATTTAAAGCCAAAACGTCCATACGCTAACTAATGGGCTGCAAGTCATCTGTCCTTCCATGTGCTTATTTATGCCCACTATGAACCTACTAGAGAACTGGTGAAGTGCTTTTGTTTCAAATTTCAGAAAATTAAAACACTTGCTGCCACTGTCTCGGTGTTTATGAAGTACCATATGTGTGATACCCTGTTTAAACTCTATTTCTTTGTGTGATGACTTCAGGCCAGTGAGGTATTTTCTGAGGCCAGAGGCCAGGGACCCTTCATCCTTTGTATGCTGACGTTAACTCTTCCATCTACAAAGCAGAGCTAAAAGGGGACATGTAGTCCCAGCACACTCTTATGACTATGTTCAGTATCAGTAGTAAAACACAAAACCAAAGTGGATGATATGAGGACATATGAGGTTTTTAGTAGATAACTTTTTGTCAAAAAAAAATGTGTTTCTACATTATTTCTTTTGGTGCCTTTATAAGATCTCACATAGATCGCTGGACTTTGCAGAGATCTGTGTCCGGAATCCTCTTCATTGGCTTTCAGTCTGCCACCAAAACTTGTGGTTTTATTTCTGTTACATTGACAGGAAAGAAATTTTAATACAGTACTGTGTATTTACTTTATCTGCTTGTCTTTACAAATCACTCTACAATCCCAGGGTTTGGTGTGAGACAGAAAGCGAGCGAGCAAGAAGTAGTATTTATAGTAAAACATGGATAGTCAATAGCATGTGGGAAAACAACTGAAACTGAAAATGGTCCCAAAGGTAATTTGCAAATCTGCTGAAATCCCGAACAAGCTTTGATTTAACCGAAGCTTGAAATGGCTTTTATTTACTGTCTATTGTGGAATAAATGACATCTCATAAACAGGCTTTATCCATTACCACAGAATGGCGATCACTGTGTTAGGGACATTTTATCCTCTTGATATAAAACAAGATATGCTATAGTGTGTTATTACAAATAGAAAAATCAATGCTGAGACACACACCTCTGAAATTTCATTTTTGCGGAACCCCATTTTCAAAAATGTATTCTCTAATAAAAACGTCTCCATAACCAGGGGGATTTACAAAGCACTGAGCAACAAAGAACAATAACAAACAATGAATAAAGTGGCTCCATCCTGAGTCTTTTTGCTGTACATTAGTCACACACTTGCATACATTTCTGAGCACTGAGCAGAGCTCCCACTAGGCAGGAAAGTAAACCAGCTGAATTACCTTCACTTTTAAGCGCTTTGTGGAGAACGTACACTGCATGACAAGTTGTGCTGGAGAGGAAAACTTTGCAATAAAAAGAGCCTGATCCAGGGATGGAGACATCAAAACAAAGACTCCCATTATTTTCTCCACAGTCTGGATCAAAAAACTAGCCAAAAACCAGTTGAAACTTGGCTGATGCAGGTGTTGGCAATTATTTTTCATTCACAGCAGGTCTAATTTACTTGCCCCTTTCCACTGTTCATTACCTAATGCTGATTCATAGGATCCTGTTTCCCTGAAAAATTTTCACCCAAAAAAGCCCAGAAAAAGGTTTTCCTCCAGTCAGTCAGTTATGAATTGTTCAGAGTTGCTGCTCCCTTTGTACAATCTACAACTGGTCCCCAAAATATGATAGTGTAACTGGAATCCAACTGGATGCCTGTGAAAGTAAAATTGCATAAAATGGTGATTGGCAAATAACAAACAGGGATGGCATTGATTATTTTTTTTTTTTTTTTTTTTTCTAATACATGATTATTTGTCTCCAGAATTTATGATTCTTCTGAGATTTTGAGACTTGTCAAGTAAGTGGAACAGCGAGTGAGTCTGCTCCAATACCACAGTATATGAGCTGTAAGTGATTGTGGAGTGACTTCACTGAACACTCCTGGAAATGCAGATAAATTGCCTTTAGATTATTCAGTTGCCAGAATTCAAGATTGGATAGTCACCGTCAGTGGGTCAGCAGTATCCTGGAGATGTGAACCTGAACTAGGGAAAAAGGGTCTCCTGCCCACACAGCAGCAGAAATCCCATTAAAAGCCCCATTTCCCACAGCAAGGGAGAAGTCACCAGCAAACTGCAGCTGGCAAGGGATCCATTTCTGCCCTTATAAATCAAGGAACAGCTGCTTCCAAAAAGTGGATTTTGACATTTTGGTTTACTGTTTGATCTGGGAATTTCTTTAATATACATGACTTTGTTCACCAGTTCCTTAGTTGCTTCTAATGATCTTAGCTTTACTTTCTCTTGTGACATTGAGGTCCACGGTCAAACACATGAGGTTGGTAGAAGGATTTTCCCGAACTCTGAGAAAGTCAAAGACCAGATCTGTGAACGCTCTTTAGAATGTACAATTCTCTCCTCCCCAGGCAGATAAGTGAATTTATTAGGATGACTTGCAAAGTACAGTGATGCTTAATGTAAGCAATCATGATGATGTCACATTTACATTAAAAATGATCTCATAGGCCCTAGGGTTTCGCACCCAGCACTGGGTAATAGTCCTGGCCTGCCTCTTACTGTGCAAAAAGCAGACTATGGAAGCTGCATGAGCAGATGGAGTGGTGACTGCTCTGAAACAGAGTCTCTGCAAAAGTTTCAACGGGAAGTGAAGAGCTCTTTAGGCTTTCTCTCTGATGAAGTCAAAATTACAGGGGCAGGCTGCAATTCCCTACAGGAGACAGCACCTTTGGGAAATGCAGGTCTGCTGGCTGCATTCATGTAGATGCTTGCTTCTTGCAAGCACAAATAGGAGCCTGTGGGGATGCTTTCAAGATGCAATTAAGAAAATTTACTTTGTACTACAGTATTCCCTTCTCTCTTGCTTCTTTTTGCCCTGTGCCGTGTTCTGACTCTCCTGTGCCAAGAGTGCAAATGAGGACAACATCCTCAGTTACTTCAGTCACATTATGGTCAAAATCCCAAATTGATATCTTTTAAATGTAAAAAATGGAAGAGAAAAGAAGGATATGAGGGCAGCAATATCGTTTCAAAACAAGGCCAGTGCAGGCAACTGCAGCTGTCCTTGGGGAAAGGGGTTAAGCTTGCAATGATGCAAATAAATATCATGCATCAGTGAAACATTTGTGATAAATGCTATATCTGGTCAAAACCCCACAAATAGCTGTCTTTGATGCAGAACAGAAGTGCCTTTCTGTTGGTATCACTGCACCAAAAAAAAATGTACAGTGGTCCATGGTTCAAGTTCCTCCAGTTCCAAGGACTTATCTGCTGCCTCTGTTAGGGACTGGTTAGTGACAGACGTGATGCATGATGACCCATGGGCACTGCTGACGGCTGCATTTATGTACAGCATTTTATGTGACAAGTTGATGATTCAAGTCCATGAAACCAAAACAATTCAAATGAACAAAATTATGGAAAGAATATGGAATGATCTGATTTTTCACTTGCTATGCCAATGGCTCAATCTACATGTCTCTGTGCACATGGCCCCGAACAGTTAACTCCATGTGTGCTCCTGTAATACCCAGAATTTCTAGCATACAGTGAGCTCGGAAATGCACATGGACCAGGACCTTATTAGGTTGACGTGAAGTCTACAAATATTTAGCCACTTGATTCAGTTGCATAAACCCCTTTTACAGTCCTGGGTGGCCTAAGAGAGGCTCTGTCTTTCCTGTGATATGACTATGGCAATACTCACCCCTCTGTAAATATATCTGCTTTTGGAGCTGTTTCAAAGGGGAATAATCTCAAAGCAAAGGGGAGAAAAAACATTTGGTTCTGCAAAGGTTCACATGCTGATGGAGGAAATTACAAACTGCCACATTTGGCCTCAACTGTGTCCTTGTTTTGCTGTCTCTCAATCTGGCTTGCTTTATTCCAAAGGTATTTTCTTCCATTTGATGCTCATGAGCAATCCACAGCTTATTTTCACTCAGCACTGCCTCCTTGATGATGCTCCCCAGACCACAGTGAGTGCAAATGAGATGCAGGTCTCCAAATTGCATCTCTTGCTGGAGATTCGTCATGCATATGGATCAGACTGCCTCCTCAGGTGGGGAAGAGCTCTGTGCACAGAGAATGTTTAAGGAGTGGGCTCCTAATGGAAAACTTTGAAAGACAGTCTACTTTTAGAAACAGTTCTGCTTGTGCCTGGATATTGGTCTTCATTTCTTTGTTATTGCTAAGGACATTTGCATGAAAATAAGATCTTCGGATTTTAAACTTTCATCTGTTCCTGCTGCTCGCTTGGAGACTTAACGCCTGTGGAGTCCCAAGACACAGCTGTATGGGAAATGAGTGGGTCATTACAAAAAAAGGAGAAGGTCACGGATGGTAAAGGGAAACCTGGAGAAACATAATGGTTTGGTTTGTGGTTTGCTGCCTGACTCTTCAGGCAACTTATATTGAGGTAATATGTCAGAAATAAACAAGGAAAGAGTATCAAGCTTGAATCTTTGAACTTCTGTAGGTACCTACGTGCAAGCATGAGAACATCATACTGCATACAAGGGCCCCTTTTGGTCCAAATCTTGACTTCATTGGTGACCAGCAGCATCCCAATAGGACAGGATATAAGAAAAGGATAAGTGTGTTATGCTACTCAGCCTACCTTCACTACCTTCAACAGCTCATGGCACAGGACTCTGAACCAGAGCCAGTGTCTGGTGGTAATAACTTCACACAGAAGCCCACAAGGGATTTTTGCTTCATACTTTTCTTCAATTCTTTTTTGCACTGCAAGGAAGTCTGCACCAAGGAGCTTCCCAGAAGAGATGTGTGGGATGCTGGGACTCACAGCATTGAGGTGGGCAGAGGATTTTTCTTTGTTACCCAGTCCTCTCCTCCAGGAAAGGTCTTTATGAAGGATGCCAGACTTACCAGATGCTCAAAGCAGACAAAAAACACATAGAGAATTCAAAAATCCAGTGTTAAAGAGGATTCAGATCACTCTTGCCTTGGCAAAATTATGGATTTGACTTTGCTCAAAGCAGGGTGGGATTTAGCTCAAAAGAAGTCAAACCAGCAAACTCAAGTCACTTCCTGCTTAGATTTGCATTTGAACCTTAGTGAAGGTTTTGACCAGAGCATCTTCACTGATCTTAAAGGATAGGTTTCTCTCAACATGAACAAATTCCTTCTGTGGGTGGAGGTGGAGTCAGCCCCACAGTAGTACTTCTGAACCAGTACTCCTCTTTCTCATTGGGTCAGAATCTGAGGAAGATTCAGCAGCAGCTGACAGATCTGCAGTCAAGGGATAAGTGCAGATTTCCTTGGCAGTAAAGATGTGAGGAAAACCAGCATTTAATTCTATGAATTACAGGCTATAAACTCTGACTGTAGCATAGGGAAAGCCGCTCATTTAAAAGTCATAGTTATCCTTTTACTGTTCACAGTAGGAGATGTCTTCACATGGAGGTTTTGGCTTGTAAACTGAGACTTGAAATTAAAGATCTTTGTATTCTGTTTAGGACCTACCCTTAACCTCAGTGTGTACCCGTGCCTCAGGAAAGACTTTTGCTGCAAAACAGTGAACTTATCCTCAGAAATAAGTCATTAGGTTTCAGAGTCAACATTCAGTTGTGATAATGGGTGTGTGAGGTAAGAAGGTTGCATTTTACACACTAACTAGTAACTATAGCTTCAGCTGGGATTTTAACAGACTCATGCATATGCCAGATGGGTTTTCAGGACTGGAGAGAGCATCTTGCCTTGTCTCCCAGTCTGTTGTGGCCCAATTCTGCACCATGAGCCAGGCATAGCAACCAGAGCTCACGAAGGCATGTCCTTCATGTACTGGCAATCAAAAGAGTTTCATTTCAGTATAATATTATAGAATCATAGAATCATAGAATAGTTAGGGTTGGAAAGGACCTCAAGATCATCCAGTTCCAACCCCCCTGCCATGGGCAGGGACACCTCACACTAAACCATCCCACACGAGGCTTCATATGATTCTATGATTCTATATTATATTGTGGTTATATCAATGGCGAAACAGCCTTTCTCTTCTGACAGTCTATGGAGGAAGAGAGTAAGAGCAGACAGTCCCATTTTATAGGCAAAATCTACATGTGACAACTGCAAAGGGCACTGTCTAATGGTGCATCTAATAGTTTATAAACACTAGTTAACTGATGAAACAGGTTTACAACATCTTTCAGATAAGCATCTATGGACTGACAGTCTGCACTACAGTTTTGTCAGGAAGGGAAATGAAAGATAAATAAAGCCCATTTCATCACTGACTGCCCCAGTAGGTTTCACCCTTAATGCCATTGTGGCAAGGGTCCTTCCCACTGGCTGGTTGCATGTTGCACAACTTGCTTCTTTTAAGCTGTTTACCACAGAAAAATGTTTAAGTAGGATTCAGATATCCCTCGGCAAAGGGAAAGCAGAAAAGAAAAGGTGAAGGAAAAAAAGCCTTTGCAAAATATAAACCAGAAGTTGCTGCAAGCAAAGATGCCTTTAAGCAGTCTCAAGCTAAGACTTTCCATTTCCATGTAAAAATGTCTGTTGAAAGGGCAAGCTATATTTACAATGAGCAAAGTTTTATAGCTTACACAGGCATGAGCACCTGCTAGGAAGATGGGGGAAAGATTCAATTTACCTTTGGGTTGCAATGCTCATATTCCCATTTAAAAGTCTAAGACCCCTGATTATTTATTGATGTCTTTCTCTTCATAGCTGTCTGCATCTTCACTGGCTTGCAAGATGCAACAGTGTGGCCTAAAGGATTTTTTGAATTAAGTTCTTTCGAGTAATTTTTTCCCCCTTCAGGTGTTTAGCCAGCGATGCTGAAGTTTGACATGCTTCCTCTGCATTCAGGGGGTTGATATATTTATATATTTATTGGCCAACAGTCGTATTAACTGTGCCTGAGCTGTCATTAAACATGAGGTTACTACACGGTTACTGGATTTTCTATTTTTTACTTACAGGAGGGAGGGAAGGCAGCGTCGACAGGAGTAACGTTCTAAAGCAATCCATATTTTAGAGTGAATATGCTTCAAGTTCCCATAAGACAGTGACAGGCGAAATTTAATATCAAAGTCTCTATATTATCCCTTCCCCTCTCCCAGAAAGCATAGAAGTGGCAGCTTGTGTGTTTTCTTTAATTTACAGGATTCAAGGAGGCTTTTACTGATGACATCTAGAAAGACACTACAAGGCACTTCTGGCAATGAAATAAGTATTTCCTTATTTCAGCAAGAAGAATAGAATCTCTGACTCTTCTTTCTTCACAATAGTAAGAGTCCTGGTAAAAGAAAAAAACAAACTGGTGTTCCAATTAATTTTGGCACCTGTAGGACACTGGAAAACAAAACCTGGCATCCTAGGTGAAAGCAGAGGACCAAACACTAACCCAAGTGATGACTGATTTAATTTAGTAAATTAAATTTACTGCTTAGTAAAAAACTGCTTAGTAAAAAAAGAGTAGCTCAGACTGGTCATAAACAAGTACATAAACTCTCTTGTATCTACTGTAGTTTAACAAAGGTAATAACATATACCCTGAATTGCTAGAAACATGGTTTGACTGGAAAATTGTGTTTACGGGCTGAACCCAATTCAGCAAGTTATCCAAGGGGGGAATCCTTAAAGGATTACATGCACCAGAATAGGGGGTTTACTAGGCAAGGAGGTAGCACAGGCAATTACATGGTCTTCTCCAGCCATAAAACATGATCATCCTCCAAGGGCAGATAAACAAGCATTGGTGGTGGATGCCTGGAGCTGCTGGGGGTGTACACTCAGGTGAAGATGGGGCTCATCCTCTCAAAACTGCCCTTTTCTGGCATGCTGGGAATGCTCTTGTGCTCTCCAGAGCTGAATATCTTTAAAATCCATGTTGGAAGGACAGAGGCCTTCAGCTGTGTAGCTTCAGAAGCTAGCACTATAGTGGAGCTGCACAAGAGTGAGGTCTGGTTTACACCATGTCCCCAGCCTGCCTTTGGTGCCTTTTTACTCAGTGAAAAAAGGACCTCAGGGCATGACTCTGACCTATCTTTGACATGTCCAGGGAGTGAATCACAGCTGCAAAGTGCTCGCCCTCCCATTGACTGAAGCTAATTTATGGTAACTGCTCAGGTGTCTCCTGCTGCTGAAGTTACAGCATTACTGCAGTGAACCTCTCCACTGGAGGACAGCTGGACAAGGCTGTGAGCCAGCCCCATGCAGGTGCACCTTTTCCCTTGAAGGTGCAAAACCCCTCCAGCTCTGTTCCATGTAATCCTCTTTGGTGACAGGAAGAAACCCACAGAGGATTTGATCAAACTACAATGGAGCTGTGCTTGCATTTCCCAGACATAAAGAGAGTTGCAAGTCCTTGAGTTACTTGAGTTACAAGACCTCAGCTGAGTTCCCTGGTCTTGCTCAACTGTGAGCTTCCAGAATACCTTAGGCTTTCTGACACATGGACAAGGGGCTTGAGGCACCTGCTGGCAGTGACTGAATATTGCTGTCAAAGCTGCCAAATAATATTCCCGCAAAGAATATTTATGGGCTCCAATGTGAGATTAAGTAATTGTCCAATCCATTTATTACCACGCTCACAATTAAGAAATGAGTGAAAAAATAATAGTTATCACAGTAAAATTAATTGTCATCATGCTAACCATTTTGGGAAGTCTCAGTCCAGAAAAGGTGGCAGATCACTGTTGTAATCTGTTATTTGGTGGAAATGAACATTTCTGGAAGGGTACTTGGTCTTCTTAAGGGCTCATGAGGCCAAGGAGGTAATACAAATGCAGGACGAAAAGCCCACTCTGGTGACCCAGACAAGGATTTCTGTGCCTGTCCAAGGCAAAGGAAGCTGCTGAGCAGCTATCCCAATAATGCTGGGGGAGGGAGACATGTGACACAAACCACCGTTTGCAAAAAGTATTTTAAAGAGAGGTTTTCACATGAGTGATGGATCCCAGGCCCCTCTAGTGCCACTCGGCTGCATTTTTCCCTAGATGGGAGGTTAATAGGTATATGCATTAATGTAATGACCTCTTTATTGACACACTTTCATTTCACTTCTCTTTAACCACCACGAGAGCAAAACCCAGAAGAACTGTTCAGAGAAGAGTGACTACATTTAGAAAAGTAAAACAAATACCATTACATGGAGTGCACTACAACCAGGTAATTAGTAAAATGATGTCATGGACCCTCTATTATTAATCGATGCACGCACAACTTATGTTGTTCTCTTAAATATAATTTCAAAGAGGTGTTTACAATCTGAACTGAATCTAAATGTCTGTCTTTACCTTATAAGACGTATATATATGAGACATATATAGAAGATATATTACAAATATGTCTGTGTCTAAACAAACATTTCACTTACAGATATGTAGCAGAAGCAGCTGAGACCATAAAGTCCTCTTCTTTTTATATACATAAAAACTCCATTTATGCATTTCAGTTGTTACATGAAAAGGGCAATTGCTAGTATAATAAAAGTGGGCTTTGAAAAAATGAAGTCCCCATCTGATTTGAGAAATACATATAATCAGGGGTTTATGGAAGACATCCCTTAGTCTGTTTCTGAAGCACAGACTTACTTATTGACTACATGAAATATTTTGTGGTTGGGGTTAATTTTGATGGGTATTTTTCTTTGATGACATCTTACTGTTTTTTAAAAGTGAGCTGTGCCAAGCAGGAGAAAGGAGAGAAATCTGTGTTGTTAGAGAGTGTGTGATTTAGCTGGATTTGGGTTGAATTGTTTTCTCTGAATGAAAGTGTCAGGTTTATTCACTAGACTACAAATCCTTAAACAGTTCCATTTTCCGGCCCTCGTGATCATTGCTATTGATTACTCTGTGTTCTTGAATCTATTTTGTGCAGCCCTTGTTTAATATTTAAGAGACATAAGGAGCAGCATGTTGTAATATTTAAGAGGTTAACATATTGCAGAGAGATAAAGAAAAGACACAGCTCTAAATGAGGTGGAACTTTGGCCTGTTCTATTGATGTGCTACAACACACATTTAGGGATATACACTGCACTGTAAAATAGATCATTGCTTTACAACGTGGTAAAATACTGGTAATATCTGAGACCTTTTATCTTTAGTAGAAGCAGTGCCAAGGTGCTCAGCACCTGACTGGGGATGTGACGGTATCAGACCTGGTGTGGGTCACTCCTTGTGTCGCTCTCCATAGGTCACAACCACATATTTTGCATCACAGGTACCACGGTGTTCAAGGTTGTGTGTTTGTCGGAGTCTGGGGTGTTAAACCAGCAGAAATCTGGCTTGACAGCAAACACCATGTCCTGCATTGGCACTGGCTGCGCAACAGTTTGGTTTGCACTATCTTAACCTGCACATGCAGGTCCAAACAGCGTATCTCCCAACAGGCACTTTTATTTCACTTGTCTACATAAGATTTACATTAGTTGAAGGAAGGTTCCAGTGTCAAAGGGCTGATGCTCAGAATAGCAGAACTCTGTGCACGCTAACTCAGGATCCACGACAGTGATACTTTGCAAAGCCTCTAGAAGTGCTTGAACATAGCATGGGACAAGCCAATTTGATGTACCACTTGGAGCCTACATGCCTGCTGTGCCTGTTTGTGCATATAAATATTTGGTGCAGACATGGCAACTGGTAATGAAAGATTTTCATCACTTCTTAAACGTAGTAGGGTTTAGCTGTCCCTCTCTGGGCTGTTCATGCCCTCCATCACTGGAGTGGGGGACTGACCGATACACTTATTCATGTTACTCCTTGGGAATTTATGGAAAGCGATGGCTGTCATTTGCAAAGGAGCAATGCAGTAGCTCAAGGACAGATTTTACATGGTATTTAAGAGGCTTTAGTTTTCCATTGAACTCAGAGGTAATTAGGCACCTCAGACTTAAGAAATCTGGTCCTTGGTGGCTTGAGTGAGGTCTGGCTTGATGCTGGGAATTGAACTTGTATTTCCCATGGCAAAATCATTTTCTTCAGCCATGGCCCTGCTGTCCTGTTCCCTGACTGCTGGGCAGGAGTAAAACACTGATTTTTATGAGCTTTATACAGATAATTTAGCTCCTTTGGGGGACCGGAGCATGTTAAGCATCAACAGAAGTTGGCAAATATCCTGTTCCAGTGCCTAGTACTGGGCACAGTGGAGATTTCACAGTTGGTCGTTAAACACTTATCAAATTTTTTCCCTGGCAAAACATTGTCCCTTAGACTCACAAATTGCTGTGGAGTGATGTCAGGTGATTAGTATATGATTAAGGGTTGTTAATGTGGAACTGTACTTAGGTTTATAACAGTAAATTGTGGTGCTTATGTTAAAGGCCCTAAGTAGGAATCCTAAAATAATCAGAAATAGGAATAAAAAAGGCTGATCCATCTTCTTGCCACTGTAATAAACCAAATACCTTTACAACATATATTCTTTCAGGGGGTAAAGGAGGACCTGTGGGCTGGTATGAGATTATACATCATGTCAGAGTGGCAGAGAGGAATAAATCTATGCAGAGGTTTTTATTCAGGTGTCTGATTTGTAAAATCACCTTCCCTGGAAGTGTTCATAAGCCATGTAGATGAGACCCTTAGAGACATAGTTTAGTGATGTAAGTCCTGCGTAACTGTCTGACTTGATGATCTTAAACGTCTTTTCCAACCTTATTGATTCTACAATTCTATGTTCTATGATCTCAGGGTGAAGTTTGTGACTTCAGCCAGTGGTGACCAGTCCCTTCCACTGCTGTTGGAAGTACTGGGTGCAGCAGTCATAGCTGAAGAAGAAGATGGTCTTGAAGAAACCTCACCACATCTCAGGCCAGCACCCATCCTTGCATGCAACACCCAGAGATGTTGAACAAATTCGGTGCAAGAGTGGCAGGTTGGAAATCACCAACTTTTCTTTTCAAACCCTCAATCCACCTCCTCCTCTTCCTAGGGCAAATCAGTGCAATTGGCTTGGCATGCGGTATGGTAGATGCAATTAGACTCCGTATCATCCAGGGATAGCCGGTGTCCCGCAGGAGCAAAGGAGATTTGCAGTTAGATAGAGCCATGCCTACTGAGTTATTACCACTCCTTATGGCTACAGGACCACTTATGAGATAAAAAGTCCATCTTGTAAAATACATAGATGTGCCTTTAGTGCCACACATTCCTTCCATGGGCAATGCAAGCCAAGAGCATTATAACTACTGCAGTGACGTACTGTTATATCCTTGATGTGTATGGGGTTATGTAAATGCTCTCCTTTGCTGGATTTGACCTGCACACCCAAGGGCAGTGGAGATTTGCAGCCATTTCTCCTGTAATCAACCCCCAGTGTGAATTGTCACTCCTGCTCCTAAGCAAGGCTTGGGGTAGGTTTGGTGTCTTGTGTTATTTCCTCACTCTCCCACAGATGAAGAAACACTGGAGCACTTTAATGAAACAGTTTGTCCTTATTAAGTTGCAAATGAAAATACACCTTTCCCCCTTTGGAGACATAACTGGAATGGCACAAGGCTGTGTAGTTTTATTATCTTGATCTCAACTTAAAATACCAAGAGGCGCTTCTTTAAGAAAGTTTAAGAGAAGTTCTATAAACCATGTCTATATATAATCCCTTTTGTAAGCATCTAGGAAACTGCAGGACGGAAAGGTTGCCTGCCAGACCTCAGAAAGCAAATACTAATTCAGCAGTCTAGTCACTCTGTCAAACATTTAGTGTATCAGGGTTGATTGTTCCCTGGTAGGTATAGCTCTGGTATATCCGCCAGGCCTTTTGTCATGTTAACTGCAACCGATCAATGGATTGAGGTCAGGACTTCTGATGTAGGTGCAAGCTTAGAGGGAAAAAAGTCTCAGAGATTCATTTTTTCTCGTCTGGTAGCACTCCGGTCACTTATTTTTTCTCAGTTAGCCTCTGCTGCTCTAAAGTGGATATTGATCAGTGCTTTAATGCAAACCTGTCAAATTAATTTTGCAGAGCTGGGATATGACTGGCCTAAAATTGCTTCTGCATCTGTTCTCTGCAGCAAGCCTATGAATTTTAATCATGACCAGAATGGGCTGTTGGCTTTTTTTGTTAGAAACTTGAATAGGAAAGGTTTAAACTGTAAATGCCATGAAATGGTGCTGTTTTGTTCTTTTCAGAAACTCATGTGGCTGAGGTCAAAGAAATTATTATGTCTGTGCATTCTTGTCAGATGCATGGGGAGCTATGTAGGGTTTTCTTCTTTTGCAAAGCAAAGCAAAGGTATGTAGTGAGCTTGTTAAACATTCCCAGGCCAATGAAGGAACAGCAGGCTTCGTGTCTCCTGCAATGCCAGATGCATCAGTATTAATGTACAATTTCCTCTCCAGCCCCCACTCTTTGATCTGATTATTCCTGATAACTTTATCTCACAGGGTGGAGAGGAAGACAAATCAGGGAGAGGGAAGTGGTAGCATTTATTCCTTTAGTACAAATTAAAAAGAAATTAATTCAGAGCATCCCTCACACTATTAAGGGTTAGTGTGGCTGTCACTGGGGAGCGGGATCCTTAAGACGGGGGGAAATGCAGATGGTTACAGAGGTTTTTCTTCATCATGCAAAACAGGCTATTCTTCTGCTCTACAACAATTGAGACTAAGTGTACAGGCCTCCGTTGTGATGTCAAAATAGTGCAAAGTAAATAATGATTTTTAAGCTTTGCTCCATGCAGACAAAAAGACTTGTTTATACAAACACTCCCCTGTGTCAAGTCTAATCTGCTCTGGAAAATCTGCAATCAGGCAGGACTCATCCTTCAAAATCCAAACAGTGGCAATGACCATAACAACTTGATTTTGTGCTGGCTCTTTTGTCAGATGATTTGAAAGCAGTCAGAGTATTAATTATTAAGTGCTGCTTGATCTCTGGGAGGTAGTGAAGGATCTGAAACTGATTTTAGAGCTGGGAAGGCTGACACTTGAGGCTGGAGTTGGAGCAAACCCATTTCCTGTGGTCCCGGAGCCACCCGGGAACGCTCCCAAGGGCAAGTCCTGGGTCTCAGTTGAAGGAATAGCATCAAATGGCTTGATGTCTGAGACCTTACACCAGCTATTTCAGAAGACAATTTGTAACTACTGCCAGCAAAGTCAGCCAACAAAAAGATCTATGCTTTTCCCTGGTGAAATAACTTGCAAAACTTGTAGTAGCCACAACAGTGCAGAACTAGAGCAGAAGGAATGATCTGGGAAACTCCTGGCTTGGTCTCTTGCCCCACCCAGCTGATTCTTGGCACCCAGCAGTACCTGAAACCATACCTTGGAAGGGTTTGCTGGTGGCCAAGTCCCCCCCATCAATGCAGTTCCCAGGAAGGCTGGTTGCATGAATGCTATCATCTTTCGGGTTCAACTCTTCTGTCAATCTTCATGCCTTTACAGTTACTTTAAAGATATCACTGTATTGTATCTGTAGCCTTGCAATACTCCAGAACTGCAGCCAGGCTCAGAGAGTGAACAAGGGTGATGGTGGGAAAAGGGAATGATCTCTGAAAGTGTTTGTGAGCAGTCTGCAGCAATGAATCCTGGTATATGAGCATCTTGGGAGATGAGACCAGCCCCAACAAAACCCACTGTTGCCAAAACCATGCCATTTTTGGTGTCTGAGCAGATGTTTCCTCATATTGGCTTGCATGTCTCTGCAATCCCCTGCAGGCTGCAAGGTGGACATACCTGAGATCCAGAGGTGTGGGCTTTGACTAACTGAGTCACAAACAGGTTTTCCCCCTACTGATCTTCATCAGCTTAGAATCATAGATTCACAGACTGGTTTGGGCTGGAAAGGAGCTTATGATCATCCAGTTCCAACCTCTTGCCGCAGGCAGGGACACCTTCCATTAGACCAGGTTGCTCCAAGCCCCATCCAGCCTGGCCTTGAGCACTGCCAGGGATGGGGCAGCCATGCTTCTCTGGGCAACCTGTGCTAGCACCACGCTACTCTTAAAGTGAAGAATTTTATCTGATCTATACCTACCTTCTTTCAGCTTGAAGCCGTTACCTCCTGTGCTGTCACTACATCTTCTACCTTTGCTGCTCTCTCTAATGTGCTTGTAACTGAAGTACTAGATAAGTTGGGTGTGCAGGCTGTACTCCTCCCCCACCCCAGCACATCCCATGTGGTCATCAAGGAGGACAACTTGAATGGTACCTGTTGGTATTACTTATTAGAGAAATTAGTAACACAACTGATTTTGCAGAAGAGGATATTCCATTTCAGACTAAATGAAATTAGGGTTGGATGGCATTATTGGTAATACTGGTTCCACAAACCCAAATACAAGCAGTTAAATGCACACATGTAAACACATTTCTGAAGGTAAATGACGGTGTAGAGGAAACAAAAAGCAAAGGCAGAGTGTCACAGCAAAGACAGTAGTAGCAATACGCTGAGTGGCTCTAATAGAGTCTCAGGCAGGAAAGCCAATGGGTCGGGGCCAAGTCCACATCCTGGGCTGTCTGTAGCACAAAGCTCAGGTAGTGTAATAGCACCTCAGAGTTTGGTTAGCCTGAAGCACAGTTGTTTTCCTTGTCTGTATCACTTTAACAAAAATTAATTTCTTTAACACTAAGTCTGATCACACCATAAAAAACTAAAGGCTTTTTATTCTTTTGGCTTGTTACTACTGTTCCCGAATTGGTTTACTACTGGAAACAATTCGGGTTGAAACAGCCTTAGGGCTTTCAGTGACCTTATTACATGCATTGAGCAACCCAATATCTAAAATACTTAAGGATACAGAAAATGTGAGGTTTAATTTATCACTTTTTGCAAACTCTAAGATGCTCAGAATAAAGGCACTGGAAGATATTATATTTAGGATCACACAGGTGAATATCCAGAGCTAAAAAATCCTCTGCTTCTCCAGTGTCGGAACTAGAGCTGTGCAGGTGATCATACCAGTGCTGCTTTCCAGATACTTGACTCCTATGAAACATCTAAATGTTTCATTAGCTTTGACTTAAAGTCTATTTTGAACAAGGGTCTCCAGATGTGAGCCCTCACTAAGCCACACAGATAAAAAGGCAGATGGGAGATGCTAAGGGTCTCCTTGAATTCACTGCAGGGCCCATCTCATTGAGAAGTCTGTGGGGAAAACTGTTTTGAATGGTATGAAGAGTCTTTTGTACATCAAAGACAAAGATTAAAGGTGGTGGTCATGTTCTGTCTCCTCCTATGTTAGTGCAAATTTTCCATGAGCTTCCCAGGAGGTAAGATTTCAACCCCAGGCTTTAACTTGCTATGGTTAAATAGAGACTGTCACTCACAGTCCAGTGTACAGGTATCTTCCCTGCTGCTTGACAAAATTAGAGCAAATAATGGACTTAAGGTTGTTGGCTAGTACAAATACTGGAGAAACTTCTGTTCAGGTCAAACCCAAGGAAATGTTCTCCGAATTGTTTTGATTAAATGGAAGTAAAGGCATGCTACATGTTCAAGTCAAGACAGAATATTTTAGTCAACCCAAAATGAGTTGTTTATTTCAGAAGCTATTTAATCTTTAGGAAATCTTTAGGGGTTCCATAAGAAAGAGACTAAAAATGTGATTTTAAAATGAAAAATGAAATAGTTTTTTCAACTAGATTGTTTGAGCTTTTTTCCCCTTTGTCTATATGTGTGGTGCAGTTTTTCCTGACATCATGAATAATCTTAGTCTCTTCGGTAAAATTATTTTTTGTCAAATATGTCTTTTCCAGCTATAGATTTGACTTATTTCCAAGTAGCAAAGGTTCATTTTTTCAGTCCCAGAAGATGAAACGTCATTCTCCTGTCAGCTTCAACAAGCAGAAGGTTTTAAAAAGGCGGTTGGTTCCAGGAGTGATAAAGGTGGGAATTGCTTAACATTTTTTTTTATTGGATCTCAAAAGAGTGTATTGGAATTTCCTGTAACGAAGAGATCGACAGACTACATTTCTTTTAAGAAATGGATCTCCAATTCTATAACTACACACATTTGTTTTAAGTCTTTTGTGCTTGGCATGTATCTCCCACTACAACATTTGCAGACCTGTGTTGTCTTCTACTGCTTTGTTACACATTGACCCTTGGAAACTCAAAGTTGTTTGAATCAAACACTAAGCATTCAAAGCCTGAGCAATGCTATTATCAGCACTGTTATTTGAAGCCACAGAAGCAAAGGGCTCTTCCCCCAGAGTGATGCCAGAAGTGATTTGCTGTGGTAGATGGATTTTGCCATGCAAAGGTGATGCAGCCATGGCCACCTGCAGGTGCCAGACTTCTCCATCAGGGAATGAGGCTGTATTGAAGACATGGAGTGAAGATGTCACTGTGAGCTTCCAAACCCTATCTTAAACTACCAGAACGAGGGGTAACACCAAGGACAAACTCATTGTTCCTGCATAAAAGTCGTTGCCTTTTGCTGTAGGACAGGAACAACATTAGAGGAGCAGATGCAGTCAGAGCGATTTTCCTGTAGCTAGAGGAGGCTTTAGGAGAGACTACAAATTATTTCTTCAGGAACAGCCCTGTTCCATCTCTTAGCCAAAAAGAAAAAAGGGGTGATATTCTCAGTGAGCAAGTACAGAGTTAGCCATCGCCTTTCAAACCCCAGGGATTCCATGTTGTCATAGCACTCTAAACTGCAGCATGCCTCACGTTGCTCCCTTCGTGGCACACTGCCCGCCCAGTGGCACTGATGGATTCAGCTTCTTAGGGGTGAAATCCATGTATTGACAGGCACCGGAGTGGCATTGGAGGCTGTCAGTAGCCTCAGTTACCAGCTCGAAGGGTATAATTGTATTGTAAATGCAGTGTGTGCAGGTGATGGATAAGCACGTCTCTGCCTCCTGACTGCTAGGATGTACAGGGCAAGTCATCCTCTAATTCGCCACCAAGAGAGTCTCTTGCACTAAACAGCCTCTCTTAAATCAAAGCATTCAATCCTGCTGAAGGTGGGAGTTGGGAAGGAAGAGCTGGAAAAAAACGAAGAGAATAAAAAAATCAATAGTGCTTCCCTATAAAATAGATTGAGATTTGCGGAATCCACTTCCACTTGACGTCAAAGGTGCCAATTCTGCAAATTCATTTAAGGCCAAATTGAAAACTTATCCTGTAGTCCGGTTTACTGGACTGTTGTATGGTCCATTCATGGAGGGTTTGGTCATTATTGTGTGTAAGACACTTTAAAGTATTGTACTGTAAGTGTCATGAACAGCAGCTTCAGCTTTCACCTTGTGTCACAGTGGTGAGCGCCACCATGCTGCATTCTGCTTTGTACAAATGGTTGGTGGCAGTGTTACGATGCAGTGAAATGCAACAGTGGTCCTGCTGACCTTGTTTTGTTTCTCTTCACACCCAAAGTTCTGCATTGGCTGATGTCCTGCACATCATCCCCTCGGAAGGAGCTGGATAGTGACTATGCTGGAGCTTACATCCATGAGAAGCTCCAGAGATGCTCCTGAAAGAGATCTGTAAGTCCTGACCTTCTGGTTGCTTACTGCATATGGTTGCAAAATTTCAGCTTCAGCTATTGCAGGTTTTCTGTCATCAGCCCCCAAAAACCCTTTTCTTCTGGGGAAGAGACATATACAAGTAGACATGGGGACCTGTCAATCTTACAACATCACAGATCCATTGAATGGTTTGGACAGGACCTTAAAGCTTAACCAGTTCCTACCCTCTGCCATGGGCAGGGACACATTCCACTAGAGCAGGTTGCTCCAAGCCCCATCCAACCCCGCCTTGAACACTGCCAGGGATGGGGCAGCCACAGCTTCTCTGGTTTCTCTGTATATTTACGTTTCATTCCTCAGAAAGGAAAGCCACTGATGAGCTAAAGTATGTTGCCAGATCTGTGGACATGAGCTTCCATTGCCCTGCGCAGGGCAAAGTGTATGTGAAAGGTTACCAAATCACTATGGTCCTACTTAACTTGGGGAAATTATATACAATATATAATTTTGTTATAAATTATTTTAAACAAAATATCAACTTCTTATTGTGTATCTTCTACTACATTACTTCCTCTAAAATTTCCATTCATAGATATTTAAAGTTAGGGCTCTAGAAATCCAGCTAAAATCAAATTATCTGATTAACCCTTTCCCTTCAAGTGAAAGCTTTCAGCCTTCTTCAGTGCTCCCTGTAGTGCTCAAGTCATATGCCTTATTAGGCCACATATATTTTGCACACAGATTTGTAGCTTCAGCGTTTGTCCATACAATCAGATCTTCTCCACTAGCATATCAAAGTGTGTGTTACCATCCACACTGAACCACTAATCCTGACTTCTGTTTTTGTAGCATTTTTATTAGAGATTATTCAGGTATTTTGTTGAGTATTCAGAGGTTTCTAGTTTTAGTCTTGCTCTTTATATATCTGGAAAAAAAAAAAAGAATTGTTAGGTTGAAAGAGAAGAAAAAATTTCTTTGTTCTCTGAACATCTGTCAGCTGCCACAATAAGAGAAGTTCCAGGACTAGCACTTGCATCATCTGTACATTAAGGAAAGCATTACTATATCACAGGTCTTGCATCCTCCACAACAGTATAGATACTGTGGCTTTCATCTCTTGGGAGATGTACCCCCTCATTCACTCCATTTTACTGGAGAGAGGGGAAAATGCTGCATCCTCAAAGTGACTGTGCCCATGCTGAGCAGAGACACCATGCAATGGCACAGTGTGGGCTCTCAGGGGAGCAGACAGGGTCAAAAAGAGCAGAAACATGTGCGGCCACAGAGTGAAGACAATGTGCAGGGCCAGCCATCATAAGTCAAAACTCAAAGCCACTCTGTGGATGCTGGTAGCAGTGTGTGGTTCTTGTGGTTTGGTATCATATGCGCTCACAGTCACGGTATTAATGTAGTGCTGGTCTATGACCCACCATTATACAGCTAATGACCCTGCTGCAGAATGAGATTTGTTCTTTTGACCTGGGGAAAGTGAAGGACAGGAATGAGAAATTTTGTAAGAGAATACAGAGGTTTTACTAAAGTTCCTCCTTGTGGCCCTGCTGAGAAGATCCTGAAGAAGGAAGAACAGAAGAACTTCCAGTCACTCCAGCTGCATCTTCTCTGAAGTTTTTTTAATGCTGAGCAAGAACCCCCAGACACTGTGATCATTGGTGCCAAAATGAGACTCAGAGAATAAAAATGGTAAGGAGTTGGCTTTCAGCTCATGTGCACTTTGCTGTCTGAGGAGAGAGACGCCGAGAGGTTTCACTTTCTCAAGTTATTATACATTAAAAAAGGAAACAGGACTTGGGCACTGGCCTCAGATTGTCTATATTGCTTAATTGCAGTAGAGGTCCCAAAAGTAGACAACGTCATTCTAGCCAACGACTGCTGCCCAGCCAGATGCAGTGTATGGAAGAGCACCAAAACTACTGTGAAGAGGAACCTGCAGATCCCAGGTCTCCAGCACAGTGGTAGAGTTAAGCTCTATCTGGGACTTGATGGTGATCATGTGGGGTTGAGATTTTTTAAGGTCTGGGGGGTAAGGTTGATGTTTCTACTACCCAGTGGGCATCCACCTAGAAGTCCTTCTTCAGCATCAGGGCTTTTAACCACGGGGGTTGAGGAGTCGGAAGAAAAGCCAGAGACAGATTAAATCTGCTTATGATATCCTGAAACTATTTATTGCACTCAGTTTTGGTCCCCACTACACAAAAAAGAACCCTGTGGACAGGCTGGAGAAAGTCCAGAGAAGAGCCACAAAGATGATCCACGGCCTGGGCAGCATGTGAGGAAAGGCTGAGAGAGCTGGGTCTGTTCAGCTTGGAGAAAAGAAGGCTCAGGGGAGACCTTGTCACCATGTTCCAGTATTTAAAGGTTGATTACAAAGAAGATGGAGACTCCCTTTTCACAAGAGATCGCATGGAAATATAAAGGGTGATGGGCACAAGTTACTTCTGGGGAGATTTCAGTGGGACACAAGAGGAAAATCTTTCCCAATGAGAACAACCAGCCACTGGAATAACATCCCCAGGGTAGTGATGGATACCCAACATAGGACACTGTTAAGATTCATCTAGACATGATGATGGGACATCTAGACTAGGTCATGCTATGCATGGAAACGTTAGACCAGATGATCCTTGAGGTTCCTTCCAACCTGGTATTCTATGATTCTGTGAAACCACATGAAAAGTCTCCTAGTCTTGAAGGTAAACTGCAAAAACACCTTCTTCAGGATATTTACTGCTGGGTATTTAACCAACCGCATGTGGATATGGCTTTGGATATTAATGTCACTGAGCCTGTAAAGGGGAGATTTAGAAGCAAATGACCACCTTAGTGACAGGTAAAAATCTCTGTCGAGTCTACAGGAGAGTTAACTTTGGCTCACGTGGCTCAGTCGTTTCATTGTTGAGAGTGAATCTCAATTTGACCTCCTGAAATTGAATATTCACTTTAGCCTAGATTTGCAAAGCTATTTGTTAATGCGCACATACAGAGCTGTTTTCTCCAGGGTTTTAAAGAAAAAACTCATTTCAATGTAAAATTCACAGGATCAAATTGAAATTTATTTTGAGAATGTTAACATTACTGATTTTCAGGCTCAGACAATCACTTCCATGTCATATTGTAATTACACCTTTTTGTGCATCAGCTGCATGCATGGGATGGAAAAAAAATGTAAGATAATGTTGTTTCTTTCAGATACAGAAAGGATCTTTGTATTGTCCTTCCCTGGAAATCACCCACATTGAAAGAAAAAAAGTGATTTATTTCAATCAGTCTGCCAGTATGAGCATTAATTGCATAAAGATATTTGCTTTTTATTTCAAAGTTTTGTTTGATTTTTACCCGCAATTGTCTGCGAGGTGTCTGCATAGCACTCTATTTTCCCTGCAGCAGTTTTCACTGCCATAAAAATCTTGCTTCTGTTAATTAGCAACATTAAAATATTGTAGTCCTGACCTTAATGGTTTACAATGTTCAGCTAAGAAGCTCAAGCCTCTAAAATAAGGGTGAAACACACAGTAAAAATCTATCTAAGAAGAATTAAAGCCTCAGAAGAAGATTGACAATCATTATGTAATTTCAACCTTTTTTTTGTATGTTCATAAGGTCCTACCAAGCCGCATGGGTGTGCAGCAGGTCAGAGGATTACAAGAGTCTAATGCAGTCATGTAGGACTACGCTGGGCAATGATTTGGTCCCAGAGAAGATCCCATCATTGACTAACACAGGAGATTATGGAAGTGCAAGTTGATTTCACACTGGTGGAACATCTCTACGCTTGGGTTCAGAGCTGAGCACAAGGCATTACTGAATCAGGAAGGGAATCAGGAAGGGTGATGTCTTCTGCTCACTTAGCCCCAGTGTAAAAGGCTAAGTAAGCTGCAGGAAAAATGGAGAGCTAAATATCATAGCTTTAATGTTATTTAATATTTTATTAGGTTAAATGGACACACATTTTGTATTTTGTAAAATACTCAGCAGAGACGAGCTATTTTGGTACAGGATATAAAGGAGAAGACAACGGGGCCCATATCACAATTTTGCCAACTGCAAGATGAATCCAGTAGTCAAGAGGTTATTTTTTATTTGTCAAGGAACACCAGCTGTAGCAGAAGAAAACAGTTTATCAGTGTTACAGACCCAAGAAAGGATACTCACCTAACTGGTCCCCCAAAATCTGGCAGAACATTCTGCACTGTCCAGCCGTAGAGAGCAATATGTGAAGCCATCAGCTATGCCCTGTGTGCAGAGAGAACTCAGGATCTCATCAGGGGGTGCTGGGGAGGCAAAATACCAAGTGATCACATGGCCATGGGTGTGTTAGAAAATACATGTGAGCACACACCCTCAAGGGCTGAAATCCCCTAAACATTTATTGGTGAATCCCTGTTGCAGAGATTGTTAGAAATAGTCCGTAATTATTTAGGCAAATCTTGATAATATTCACTGTAAAGCAAAAGGAGGGGATCCATGGTGCTGTCTGGATTAGCTTCTAATAGCACAGAAGATTTGGCTCACTAGGCACTGGAAAGTGAGATGCTTGGGAATGCTTGTAGGAACCTGGAGCATCTTGGGAACAGAAAAACTACAAAGTGGAATGTGACCTCTCTTTACAAGACCTCATTTTAATCTTAGCACAGCAGGCCAAGGAGTCAATAACAGTTAATTCTTCCTTCCAACAAATTAAATCTTAAGAGCTGTCATTTTTAGCAGGCAGCAGAGAATTAACATCATCATACCGGCAAATTCTAGTCCTTCAGCTTCTGCCATGGCTGAGCATCAAAAAAGACCCAACAGAGCTTAATCCCAGGACAGATCAGTCAACAGGACTCTTTCCAGTGGATCCACTGGGTTTGGGCAAGCACATGTGATTACAACCCGAACCGCATTCCCATTGAAATTGGTGTAGAAATATTCAAGGTGGGCTCCCTATTTCCCTCAGAAAGTCTTTCACAAGATGGCAATGGTGACCAACCCTATTTCCTAAAGGTGCTATAACACCTTTAGAGAGTATCCTGTAATTCAGGATAAAAACCAACAATAATATTGCTTTACATCAGAAGATAAAAGCCTTCCTTTGCAGCAATGGAACTCAGATGTCTTGAGCAATGTGCGTAGCTTAAGGGTTTTTTTTTTTGACAGTGCAATATTGTATATAATAACAATTACCAATGACCTCTATTAGGTTGTCCAGTCTCATTAAGACCAAAGCATTTGGTACCTGCCACTGCCAATTTGCCTCAACAGAGGTTTTATTCAGTGGATATGATAGAGCTGTAAAGCAATCTTTTTTCATTTAAATAGTTTAATTGAGGAATGCTATCAGATGTTTCAAAATTTAATGCATACAACAATTTGCTTCCCCTATCTCTTTTCAGAGTTTAGTTTGGAGAAAATGACATCTGATTCTTATAGAAAGAAAGCAATTACATTTTGGAGCCTGCCTGCCCGTATTGCATATGTTTTTAAACATAAAAGGAAATTCTTAATATGTAATTGTCAGGTAATAAAAAGGAAAATATTTTACTTTGCATTTATGAAGTAATTTTTCAAAAGCGTAAGGGAATTGCATGTTAACATTTTTCGTTTATTACCACACTCCTAATGCTGCACTGTTTTCACAAGTTTAGATTAAAAAAAAAAAAACCAAACCAGATCTGATGCTCACGTATTAGTATGATAATACCCTGTAAAGTAATTAGGACAGGGGGACGCAAAGGTTTGTTGGTTCTGATAAGCCTACTCCTGCTCTAGGACACCATCAGAAACCCACTGGGAATTTCTTCACCGACTTCTATGGGCCCCAATTCTTAACTTAATCTTCTAAGAAACTTCAGCCCCAGTTCATCCTCATAAACTGTTTTCTCCACCTCTTCTCCTACTTCCCCTGGAACACAAGCCTTCCAAGCCAGTGCATTGCATTGTCTCAAAGCTTTGCTCTTCTCTGCTGAGGGGACAGGGCAGATCTGTGCCTTTATCACTACATGGAGGTGAGGACTGGAGTGATGATACCCCATAAGCTTCATGCTTCTCTCGCCATGGGCCATTTCCACCCTGAACTTCACATTGGACCATTTGGTCCAATACACTGCAGCAGATACTTCAGGCATAACCGAAGCAATCGATCAACAGTAAAAGGTGTTTTTTTTCAGGAATTAGCCTCAAAACTCCCACAAAGCAGCACCAGGAACTTTAAGATGTGAGTGGAGCTTTCCTTGTATTTATTCATTGTGCTTTCATTTTATAGAACTGACCTTGCTTCTTTGAAATGTACTTGCTCTCCACAAATCCAGCCAATACCAGCCAGCTGGCCTAAAGTGAATCACATGTTTATGAAGAGATGGATTGCAGTTTCATTAAATACTCACCTCTATTTGTTTTAAGTTATTCTTGCCCCATAAAACCAAACGCTTGAAGACAATGCCAGTTAGTAAAGAAGGATAGGCAGGGGACTGGGAGGGAGAGTTACAACTAGACAACCTGATGTCCTTTCAAAGCCTAACTATTCTATGATTCTATAACTGAACTTCAACAGGGAATAGTAAATCCTTCATTTCTTCCTCCCATGGATTCTTGGCTGGAGCAAGGCAATCTTCAAATTTTTGTCAAATTTGGTGCACCATTGAAAGCCCAAGTATTAAAATCACCAAAGTATTTCTTTCATTTTTTTCTAGGAAAAGGAAGGGAAGGGAAGGGAAGGAAAGGCAAGGCAAGGGAAAGCAAGGGAAAGGAAGAGAAGGCAGGGGAAGGGAAGGCAAGGAAAGACAATGGAAGACAATGGAAGACAATTGAAGAGAAGGCAAGGGAAGGCAAGGCAAGGGAAGGCAAGAGAAGGCAGGGGAAGGCAAGGCAAGGGAAGGCAGGGGAAGTGAAGGCAAGGCAAGGCAATGGAAGACAACTGAAGGCAAGGGAAGGGAAGGCAAGGGAAGGCAGGCGAAAGGAAGGCAAGGCAGGGGAAAGGAAAGCAAGGCAAGGCAAGGGAAGGCGACGGAAGACAATTGAAGGGAAGGCAAGAGAAGGCAAGGGAAGCCAAGGCAAGGCAATGCAAGGGAAGGCAAGGCAAAGGCAAGTGGAGGCATGGGAAAGGAAGGCAAGGGAAGGGAAAGAAAGGCAAGGCAATTAAAGGGAAGGCAAGGCAAGGCAATTGAGGGGAAGGCAAGGTAAGGCAAGGGAATGCAAGGCAAAGGCAAGGGAAGGCAAGGCAAAGGCAAGGCAAAAGCAAGGCAAGGCAAGACAAAGCAGCTTTCATGCTACTGTACTCAAAGTCTCATCAAATTGGAACTTGGGCTCTTGTTTTGGAGCGCCTTTTGGAAAGAGAGCACTCCATGCATTAAGAGGGGTCCTGTGCTGGCAGTGCTGAAAATAAAACAACCTGTTTTCCCCAGAGCTGGTGAAGCAACTACTGTGATAACTTACTCAGTCCCTGCTTTTCCCCATAGGTCAGCATTTGCTCATCAGTATCTCCACAATGCCATAAAAACCCTTCAGAAAATCCTGCAAATCTTACTCAGATCTGTACATGCAAATACAGCAGAGCTGATAGAGTTCCCATGCCACCTTGACTATCTGGAAAGGTGCCCATTGAAAACACTATCAAAGCCCTGCAGCAGGTTGCACAGGTCTGTTTGATCTCCAGCACTGGTTAACCAATACCTCACAAGCATGGTTTAGTTGTAGCTCATCTCACCTTAGGTCAAGGGCATGCATTAAATGACTTTCTAGGGCTCCTTCCAGCCTTATTTGATGTACTTCTATAACTTTAAGCAGGAGACACAATACAGCAACCAGGGAGGTATCAACCTGTGTAGATGCACAGCCAGCAGCATCAGACAGGCACAATGGCTATTTTACAGACTTGCTGGTACCTCCTGACTTAGTGCCACTTAGTGTGAGATTAATGCCATACGAATGCAGCTCATGTCCCCAGCTGGGATTTCCTACAACCCAGTGCTGATGCTTTGCTGGCAGCAAGAGCAACAAGCTTTCAGTTTACTGTTGGAGGTCAAGGTAAAGTGATTTCAATTAGAAGAGGATCACGCAGGTCTCAATCCAATGCAGGCAGGTTATGTAACACTGGCAGTGTGAAGAGGAGAGTCATTTATTCATTTCTTAGCTGTATGGTTTGGGATTTCATTTTCCCTCTCTGTTTTTACAGCCTTCCTTGTCCCTTTTACCATTCGAAGGGTAATACAGAAATGCATTAGGATTCCTTAGCCCCTTTTCTTTCATCCAGTGGTTGTTTGCTCTGCCCCAATCAACCCCAGTAATTAACAGTAATGAACTAGGGGAGGAGGGAGGAAGCAAAGATGGAAAACAAATATCCAGCTGAACAGTTTCTTCCCCCTGTGGCATTTGATTCGGTGTCATGCAGCTGCATTTCGAAACACCACGCATATTTACATGCCTCTAAGAGGAAGGGCATGTGTTTGTTGCCCTGTTCAAAACCAAGCACGTATTTACATGCTTTGCTGAATTGGGGCCGTATACCCTTCTTTTTCCTTGACACTGAGGGCAACCCTTTGTTTCTGCTGGTCAAACAAAACAGACCAAGGGGAAAAAAAAAAAAAAGTTAGAGAAAGGAGGCGAGAGAAAGAAAATGTATTTATTAAATGGTTCTATAAATAAAAGAGCTGGGAAGATATAGGAGGCTCTGATCTCTGAGGGGTGATGGCAAAGTGCTACTGATAAAGTGGCTACGATTCAGATCAATAGCAAACAAGACAGGCAGGTGAATTTCCCCTTTGATCTTCATTCCCTGTGCAGCCTGAGTCGGTCTGACTGTGCCACACAAATTACTGCTTTGTGCAGGGGAAAAGCAGTTTGTTCGGCTTTTTGCTTATTGCACAAGTGGATTGGATGGCAAATGATAAGTGTTGCTTGTTGTAATTTCAAAAAGTCACTGGAAAACGGTGGCTCCAGCAGTTCAACTTGATGTGTCAACATTTTTTGTGTCAGCAGGGTGCTAGAGGGTTGATACATAGATCAGTGTTAAATGGTCTTAATAAAAAGAAATTAAATCTGGAAGACGGAAATAAAGCTCCGGGCAGGGTTCATCTGTAAAGCTATAAATATACAGTAGGGAAATTTGAGGGGGCAAAATAGTGATGATGGGAGATGACGCTTTGCAGGCCAGAACCATGCTTTTGGCCTCAAAAGCTGTATTGTAACTTGCTCTGCCCTAGTACCAACTTAGGGACAACATCAGCTTTGTGCCTTCTTTTTTGCAAACAGGCATGGTTGAGAAGATCTTTGCAAACTTACCAAAGGACATGACTTGTGACCATCAGCGTCTGGAATTTGGCAGTGTGGGCGGAGACTGGTTGGCTACACTAAAGTGAGCTCAAGCTAGATTCCCTGCTGGAAGCCACTTTTCTAAAGCTCTGGGGAGCTACACTGAAGAGGTTTGAACATCTCAGGAAGAATCAATCATAGAATCACAGAATGGTTTGGGTTGGAAAGGACCTTAAGATCACCCAGTTCAACGCACTGGCATGGACAGGAATGCCCCACACTAGGCTGTATCACCCAAGGCTCTGTCTAGCCTGTCCTTGAATGCTGCCAGAGATGGGTGACATTGTTTCTGTAAAGAGCTGGTGAGTGGTTTTGCCTTCAGCTTTTCCCCTCAGTAACAAGGGCAGGAGGAACACTTCACAGGTCTAGACTTACTTCATACTGACATGCTCCCTGCCCGAATCAAGTAATACATCAGATTGCAGACTGTACACAACATATGCAAGGTTGCAAGGTTGAATGCCCACCAGAGCCCTTAAGACTGGACAGAGAGTTGCATCAGTGTAATGTCAAGAGAGGACAGTAGAAGTGTGGATTCTGACACCTGGAGGTTTGCCCCATGGCTGGGGGAGAATTCATCTCAGACAACGAAGCCATAAGGGATGGGGAGAGGGCTACCAGCCATATGCACCACCTTCCATCCTTGTGGTCCACAGAATGAGTCAAGCCTTGCTGGGTGTTTATTATTCCTGGACTGTACTAGATGGAGCCTCATCCACAGGGCAAAGCTGTTAAACCATAAAATATTGTCTTCCCATATGTTCTCATTTTTATCACAATAGCCCAGTCTGTTGCAGGCATAACTTCCCTCTGACAGGACTAATGGTTTCTTTAAAAAGTAAATAATGATTTTGCAGCTTCTATGCCCTCTACTGCTGTTCAACTTCCCAACCAGCTGTTTTAATTGTTTTAAAATTAAGTGTACACCACAGAGATCCGTGGGTTGTTGAAACTTGGAATGTACTTTTGACTGGTGCTAATGAGTCAGGGATATCCAGTCAGATGTATGCCACCCAACAGGTTTCTGAGCAACCACAGGACAATCTCCCGTTTGATTTCACATAATTTTCCAGCTGGTTGTGTTTTCTTCCCTTTTCAAATAAATTCCAGCTACCCCAGGAAACCTTGCGGGTCTGTGGTTGGCTTTTCAGTAAAGGAACAAGTATGATTAAAAACGAATCGTGTTTCCCAGATATCATGTACTGAACATGAACACAGCTACCATTCATTAATCGTCAAGACATAAGTCTTTAATATCAGTCCTTTTCTTCTTGTATTCCCTGCATTCACTTCTAGTAGCCAAGACAGCTGGGTTTTTTGACCTCTGTGAGTTTTGTACTGATTACATTTTTAAGCAAGAAACCAAGTAGATCACTAGAAGCAACCTCATGTTAACAGCAACAACGACAGCAGCAAACTTCACAGGGAACAAAATCTAGCCAGAGAACTGCAAAAAGACAGACACATCCTTTTTTCCCTGGGGCTCACAACACCATCTTGCAGGGTGAAATACAGATGTAACTAAAGTAGCCCCAAACTATGGTAGGGAATGATACAGCCCCTATGTTGCCATGTGCCCTATGGACCACCTTAACAAAACTATTATCTTGTTCCTCCACACGATCTCTTCCAGGGTTTTGAAGTCACTTTGATAAGTTGGTAGGAAGAGAAATTAAAACAGTGAATGAAGCACAACTCAAACCTTCAGCAACAACAACAATGAGAGTTTCCTCACTTGAGCTTATTTGGAGCTGGGGAAACTGGAGGGCTGTAGGCATTGCTGCTGGGGGTGTGCAAGAGCTGAGGACATCAGCCCAATTAGCTTTACCTTTTGTAGTGACTAGGAATAGGTTGGAGAGCAGACTGTCTTTGTCCACAGTGGGAACACAGGCCTCTCCAAGAGTATCTATCTCAGACTTTAGCTGATCTGGAAAAAACCAAGGGATGAGCCCCTATTTTTCCACTACCAGGTGAGGGATCATGGTCTGAATCAGTTCCTACGTGGGGCTCCTCAGTTAGGTTTGAAAGAGAGTGCGGTAATGTTAGGCTATAATACCAGTGCATGCAGGCAAGGCAGAAGTCCTCAAGCAGCTCAGAGAGCTTCAAGAGGTAGTGCAAGAGGTGTGATGCTGCAGCTGGAGGGGTCATGGGAAAGGTTTTGACATCAGGGAAGAATCTGCCATCATGTATATGGACTTACTGGGGCTGAATTAAGCCATGTGCCTCTTTGCAGCAGTGGTGAAGAAGATACACCCATTGAAAGGTTCATTCCTTGGTTTGGTCAAGGCCACTGTGCAGCTTGGACTGTGAATACCAAAGCGACGTAATTGTGGAGAAACAGTGACTTAATTGAAACCTGTGGGGATTTTGCAAGTATTTCAGTAGGAACATAACTTTATTCTTGGTCTTTGCAATTCAAATTCTCCACGTTAAGAATCAACTTCTTGTGTTACTTGTTGGTCGTAATGTACATGGAAATGGAGCTAGAGTGACTTGGTGACACCATAAAAAGGAGAGCTGATGCTGGAACTTTAAATTTATATCAGTGGAAAGCTGATTTTTAATCAACATTTCTGAATATACATATTAGAGTATTACGTGAATGATACCTCTATCAGCATGCAGTGTCAGTTTACATGTGTAAAAAAGGAAGGAGGCTTTCATCCAGTTCAATTTGAATAAAATTGTACACAGCAGCATTTCTATGGACTATTTAAAATTTAAAAAAAAGACAGAATAGCTCCCTCTGTATCTATACCCTCTTACTATTGTCACAAGAAAAGAAAAAGTGAAAGCTCAAAGAAGCCCTTACAATCCCTTTGACGTTGGCCAGATGCAACCTGTGCAGATATTTTAACCTCACTAAAAAAAAACCTGCTTGAAAAGTCTTTGCCTCCTATTTTGGCATTCTAAAGAGCCTGATGAAATGATACCTGGAGAAAGTGGCCAGTCCTATTGTTTGTGAGATATCTCTGTAGATTCTTAATAGCAATCTTGAATACTAAGCAGTTGCCCTGGTGCCTGTAGTGAAATTCTCAAAAGTCTGTTCCAGAGGGAAAGAGACAAAAGAGAATGGATGAAATCAAATTGAATGGTAGCAGGGGACAGATGGGGCCCACTCACTAATGCAACCTGGCCTATTCATAATATTCTCTTCCATGCAGAACAATGTTCTAGCGCTTGGAACTAAGATGGAAATGATATAGAGTTCCCAAGAAGCGCTTTACACTGATGTTTTGATTCTACAAGGGATGTGGTTAAATGGAAAATTTGAGTTGTTTAGTATTTTTTTGATCATTTCTCTTCCCCAGTGAAGCCTGGTAACTCAAAATTTGTTGCAGCAATAAGGCTGCTCTCTTTTTTAATAGCAAAGTTTTCTTGGATGTACTTGGAGGTGAAGCTATGAAGAGACTACTTACCTTCACAGTGTGGAAGACACAGATGTGAAAAGCAGTAAGCCTTTCAGACTGTGACGTTGGAGAGAAGGTGCTTGGATGCAGGACAGAACCAGTACCTGGAGCTGTGTTTCTGCTTTACAGCTGATTTCTTGTGCCACAGGGTAAGTCTTGACCGTGGTCACAACTTTCACAGCTTGTTTCTCCAGAATAGAGGAAGCTTCAAAAGCCACAGTGGAAGGAATGAGAACTATATATTACATTCTTCTGAAAATTTTATGGTCTTTAATTGTCGTAGCTCCTGACATGTCTATAGCTGTCTAACAGTATTAGATTGAGTAAATAGTATTCACAAAGAACTCAATTAAATTCCTGAACTTGTTGCCCCAGAGTATTTTGGAGGCTAAAAGTTCAAATGGGTTTAGAAAGAGAGTAAATAAATTCATGGAGGGAAAGTACTTCTGTGGTTATTGTCTCTGCAGTCCAGATGCACTCTCAACTCAAGCAGTTCATTGCCAGAAGCTTGAAGGAGATGCCAAAACGAATAAACACTCTCTAGACCTCCTTTTCAAGACTTCTTCCCTAGGCATCTATTATTGCCCACAGGCAGAGACAAAATACAGAACTAACTGGATTTCTAACCCTGCCAGATAAGCCTTGGGTACATCTTCTGAAAATTGACACTTCAAAAGTCAATAACTAGCAGGGTTTTAAGTAACCTCAAACTGATCTCACCAAGCTCTCTCTGCTTGTTGTGTAGTGTCAGATGCTCTGCTTATACACATAAGTTAGCCATAAAAAAGGGAGAATCTAATGACTGATCCCACTGACATGAAAGAATGCTTCAATGGTCAATAGTTAATTTGGTGTGTGAAAAATCATTGCTCTTTTCCAAGGCATATGCTACTTATTCGCTGATTGTTGCTGCTGGGCAAGTTGACTTTTATTAACAATGCCAGCATTTGACATCCAGAATTAAAGCTTTTCCTTCTCAGCTATTGTCCTTGAGACTGCAGTCTGTGGCCAGTACTAAAATAGATGCCTTCACCCAGTCTGTGTTTTCAGCCTTATTACCCCTACACAGGGCATGGGGATGCAATTGTGGTTTTGTTCTGAAACTCTCCCCATGCTAAAAGCATGCAGATCTACACAAAGTAAGGAGTTGCATCAAGAATTAGTTGCACCATGTTTTATTTCTCATCCTCAGAGACTAAATAGCTGGAATGTCCCATGTCTCCAACTTCACCCACCTGCATGCACTGGCAAAGAGGCTTCTGGAAACATCAGCTTTTGCACGCATAAGGTCTGCTATGCACTTTCCAGCAGCCCTTGTCACTAAACACCGTTGGTATAGACCAGAGGATGATCTGATGGCAATTAGGACTCTGTACACTCCCTGCTGCTGCTGCCAAAGTGAGGGGATATATGCCAAGAGAAGGATACATATAGCTGCTCAATGTGTGATAAAATTTAAAGCTATGTCCAGACCCATATAGGCATTTATATAAATCCCAATGAATACATTAAAATAGATAATCCCAAAAGTGGAGCTTGATAGTCAATCATTTTTACATCCAGCTCCCCTTTTTTACAGAGTGGAAAGATAAGGCCTTTCTCTGGAGTCCTTGGGACTCCGGCAGTCATAGAACGGTTTGGGATGGAAGGGACCTTAAAGCTCATCTGGTTCCAACCCCCTGCCATGGGCAGGGACACCTTCCACTAGAGCAGCTTGCTCCAAGCCCCATTCAACCTGACCTGAGCTTAAACAGGGTCTACACAATGAAGGGAGGAGGATTTTACTTCAGCTTGAATTGCAGAATGTGTCCTTGTCAGACATGCATTGTTTGCAATGCTCTGTCACCCTTGGGCCTCATATTTAGCAGAGAAATCAAGCTGTTGGCCACTGCTGGAAGGCTGCAGAAGAGAGTTTTAGTTTCAAAGGAGCCTGATTTTTCCATTTCCTGATGACCCTTCCAAAGGGAAAAAAAAAACAAAAACCAAACCCACACACAACATATTGCATTTAATCAAACTTATGCAGTAGAGGATGGGTTTGTTTGTTTCATTTCATACTTCCATATTCCACCCATGGAGAAATCTTGCTGGTAGGGAGGATAAACAAACAACCAACCAAACAACCCAAACACTGGGCCTGTAGGAGCTGTTGTTATTTATTTCCACAATTAGCAGTCGAGTTCTGGTGCTGTGCCCAGAGAACTCCTCTCATTTTTCAGCGTGTCACTCTGTGCACAATATGCTTTTAGGAATTGAGGATTAAGGCAGCTGATTGTGGGTGGTTTATGAAACTTTTTATGGGAAGCCATATAGCCAAACCTTTAGAGAATCAGACCATCATTTTAATGGGCTTATGTTGTGTACAAGACTGTTCAGTAAGATTTTCGCACAGTACAGAGCGTCTTGATAAAGAACTTGGATTAATCAGAGATGCTGTTGCCAGTGGATGCTTTCTGAATTAGCAACAAGCTATGAACAGTGCTGAGAACATCCTGGGGGTGGCTGCCCTTCCTCCTGAAAGATGCTGAAACAGCCAGATTCCAGCAGGGAAATATCTACAGATCTATTTGTGAAGTTAACTTAACATAGACTCTCTGTATAGAGTTAAAGTGGAGAAGGCAGCTCTGGTCATAGAGATGGTCTCTCTGAAACGCAGTGCCACCACGATAATCAGCAGCACAGCGCAAGGAAGAGGTCATCAGAGCCACAGCATCTGTTTCTATTGTATTTGCCCATATGAAGAACACACACACACATTTACTAGCAGTAAAACAGATTTCAGGGAATGCAGTCACCTCCTGACAGCTTCAGGCACTCAGCACCTTCCAGGATTCAGTCAAATACTTCAGCTGTGACAGAGTGATGAGTATTTAAGGCATGGACCTTCAATATAATATTCAGATTTACCAGAGATGTTATCTGCTCCTGGGGTTGTTAAAGGTATTGAGTGATTGCCAAGTCTTGCAATTAGAGATTGATAAGCTGCAATATAAATAGTGGCACCATCAGTGACTCCATACAGATTTTAGCCTGAGCACTCAAATGTTATATCTATTTTTGTATTTGTAAATCAAGGGAGTTTCATGCCAAATTCCCACTGCGCAATCTCCCCCAGTTGCAGATTCCTCTTTTAGATCTAAGGTGCCTTTATGTATCATTTTGCTACAGGAATTCACAAGGAAACTTCATCTCTGTATTGTGCTGCAGGTACTGGGACCATCTTGATGTCCAGTTTCCCTTTTTGATAGTACCGGAGCTTTGTGAAGATCAGCTTTTAATGCAAATCATTATCCACCTTTCAGAATAAAGAAAGAGCAGAAGAGGTAGACCAGGAGTCATCTTCCCAGGATGAACAAAGCAGCCAATTTTCTGGATGGTGCTGAGCTTTCAAATACACCTGGGACCGGAAGACCTGATGAACCCTGATATAAATCCTATAAAGAAAAAATAATTTTCATTGAGTGCTACCTACTTTCAACAACTTTATTGACACATTTGAAGGGAATCCTGAAGAAACATTTCCTGACGTCTCCAAGGTCAATCCACTGTCATCATTATCAAATTGTTGCAAGACACTCTATGTTGATTAACTGCCATTCATATTTAATTAGTGCTTGAGTGGCACTTCATCCTGCTTATTGTCAGAAATCCCTTTATCTTGCTATTTGCGTTGCAGAGTTTTTAATTAGAATATGTGTAGGGAATCTCTTAATGATCTCATGTTTGAATAACCATCCAGGTTGTGCAGAGGGTTGCTCAGTTGTCTTTGTATCTCCAGAGGGTGCTTTGCTACCACAAGAGAAGAGAAACCTGGATTTCCTCTGCTAAGGCGTAGGAAGCGAGGATGCTTTGAAACCAGCTCAACCTGCCAGAAATTTGGAATAGATCCAACAGTTTAGGCACTATTGCCCAAGGCTTCACCATTTTCAGAGGAAGCATTTTTTCCTATTTTCCAACCTAAAACCTCCCTAGGTGCAACTTGTTTCCCCATTCATTGTTACCAATAGCTACTGGTAATAACCTTTCAATTAGCCTTAATCTTCACTTTGACTTCCCCTTTAAATTCCTCATTGCGCGGACCAAGTAAGTCCGTTTGGTCAAGCCCTGCTTGCAGCTGTGTGCCTTGGGCTGACCATCTCAGGGACCTTTCAGTGAACCAATTTCCAACGTTTTTCTTGAAATTAACAACTGATCAGAAACCTTAGAAAGGATAAGAGATGGTTATGGAGAGTTAGTGAATGAAAAATCATTGTAAGGAGGTGATAATCTATTATCACCAAATAAGGGTGTCCTCATCTGGCCTTAGCCGCCTCTATGTCAGCAAATGTGGTTATTTAGATTTCTCCTCTGGCCAGTGAAGAGGAAACCTCCTTGCATAGCTGTTCCTCCCTTCATCTTAGATAGCTTCTCCAAGGGGAGGAACCACCCTCTAAATTAGTCTCCTTGAAGTGGAAGCTGTGACTTCTAGATTCAGAGCAAATCTGAATCACAGGTGGGCTTTAGAACCCACCACACTTGAAAAAGTGAATTGAAAATTAAATGCATTTCTGGGAAGAACGGGGTGCAAAGGCATTGACTGAAGTGAGAAGGCAGCCCTCCAGTTCCCAGGCAGCCTTACTGACATTCCTGAAGAGCAGCAAACTTGGACCAAAACAGCTGACAATAACTTTACAACTGTGTGTGCTGATCTCTTAGATACACACATTGTTTTGGCATCGGAAATTGTTCAATCCAGCTCTTAATTCAATAGCAAGAGCTTAAACCAAGACAGATCAGTTGGGATCTTGAACCACAAGGAGATTAAACAACTAGATCCTGCCTCTGACAGAAAGCTGTGTCAGAGAACTGCTGTGAAAAGTCTCTTTCTTGGCAACAGCAAAGAGCTGATTGAGAAAAAGGGTGTTGGTTAGCAAAAGCCTCAACATCAGCCCAGAACCCCCACCATGTGCCGGGCTGCACCCCCAGAGCGTGAGCAGCAGCTCAGGGAGGGGATCCTGCCCCTCTGCTGCGCTCTGGGGAGACCCCCCCTGCAGCCCTGATCCAGCTCTGGGGCAGCAGCACAAGAGGGACGTGGAGCTGCTGGAGCGAGGCCAGAGGAGGCCATGGAGATGCTGCGAGGGCTGGAGCAGCTCTGCTCTGGAGCCAGGCTGAGAGAGCTGGGCTGGGGCAGCCTGGAGAAGAGAAGGCTCCTGAAGGGGAGACCTGAGAGCAGCTCCAGTGCCTAAAGGGGCTGCAGGAAACCTGGAGAGGGGCTTGGGACAAGGGCCTGTAGGGACAGGCCAAGGGGAATGGCTTGAACCTGCCAGAGGGGAGACTGAGATGAGCTCTTAGGCAGAAGCTCTTCCCTGTGAGGGTGCTGAGGTGCTGGCACAGGGTGCCCAGAGAAGCTGTGGCTGCCCCATCCCTGGCAGTGCTCAAGGCCAGGTTGGACACAGGGGCTTGGAGCAAGCTGCTCCAGTGGAAGGGGTCCCTGCCCGTGGCAAGGGTTGGAACTGCATGAGTTTTAAGGTGCCTTCCGACACAAACCAGTCTCTGGTTCTGTGATTCTACAGTTAATAAGCTGTTCCTTCGTCTTGGATTTCTGTGCTGAGCACCCAGGGTTGTTAAGTGTGAAGATGAAAGAGGATTGCTGGAAGGTCCTACCAAATTATAATTGGGCAGCTGAATGGCAGATGAGAAACATAGAGAGTGTGTAGGTAATGCACACTGGAAGTAAAACAGTTTAAGCTACTTGTACATGCTGATGGGTTCTGAATTAGTTGTAACTCACAGAGACAAGATTTAGGTGCTACTACTGACAGCTCAATGTGTAGCAGAGGTCAAAGAAGTAAATAAGGCAATAAGCTCTGTTAGAAGGGGAGAGAGAATAAAGAGCAAATGTAAGGCTGCGGCTGTGATGCATGCACCAATGATTAAGCCAGTGCTTTAAATGCAACTTCCATTTGTTATCTGGCTGGCCCAAAATTGGAGTTATCTAGAGCAGGGCAGGGAAGAGAGACTGTCAACATCACAGGGATTTCAAGGATGGGGGAACCTCAAATGAAATTCCAGTGTCAGCCAAAGAATGAGCTTAGCACAAATAAATCAGAGTAAATAGTGGTCATTGTCCTATGCCCAGCATACAGACTACAGGTTCTAGGGGCAGAAGTTTCTACTTCAAGGTAAAGGGGAAAGTACTGACGTGATCTGGACTCTGAAGTCAGGAAATCCCTGTTTCTGGAAAAAATCCCTCCATAACTTCAGACAAGTGGTTGGGGCGCTCCATCTGCTCACAAAACAAAAACAGGATGAGGGAATGTTAAATTTCCAGGAAAATAATTCTTTTTTCTGTTTATGGCGACATTGCATTCCTTCAGTTACAGAAAGAAGCAAAAAACCTTCAACTATTAAATGTCCTAAATAAATTACCAAGTTCCCTCTCTGCTTTTTGCTTCATTTATATGGAACAATATCCTGGAGTCCACAGCACTCAAGAATGAAGCACAGAACAGTTCACTGAGGAAGAAAAAGAAAATTTGTGTGTTCATTTTACTTCATCTCATAAATGAAAATGAAAACAGTGATCAGCCTGTACAAATCAAACCAAGGCCTTTCACTGATGAGCTCTATTCATATATTTACAAACCAAAATGTGCTTGGAACTCTACAGGAACCACAGCATATTTGAGAGCAAAGCTCCTGTCCAAGGACTTTTGCTCTTTGTGTATTTCCATATTTATGTATTTATGTCCATCCTCGAGTATTGTGTGCAGTTCTGGTGTCCTCAACATAGAAAGGACATGGAACTGCTGGAACAAGTCCAGAGGAGGCCACGAGGATGATCAGGGGACTGGAGCACCTCCTGTATGAAGACAGGCTGAGGAAGTTGGGGCTGTTCAGCCTGGAGAAGAGAAGGCTGCGTGGAGACCTCAGAGCAGCCTTCCAGTACCTGAAGGGGGCCTATAGGGATGCTGGGGAGGGACTCTTTGTCAGGGACTGTAGTGACAGGACAAGGGGTAATGGGTTAAAACTTAAACAGGGGAAGTTTAGATTGGATATAAGGAGGAAATTCTTTGCTGTTAGGGTGGTGAGACACTGGAATCGGTTGCCCAGGGGGGTTGTGAGTGCTCCATCCCTGGTAGTGTTCAAGGCCAGGTTGGATGAAGCCTTGGATGGGATGGTTTAGTGTGAGGTGTCCCTGCCCATGGCAGGGGGTTGGAACTGGATGATCTTGAGGTCCTTTCCAACCCTAACTATTCTATGATTCTATGATTGTCATCTCCTCCCTGTTCCTTGGAATCTGGCAGAGCTTTGCTGCTTGCATCGTGCAGGCATCAACCCCACCTCTTTCAACCGATCACATTCAGCCGCCTCCTTCCCTCACTGCTTTATTGCCCTCCTTTGTGCTCAGGCTGCGTGACGCGACTGCAGGTTGTAAATTCACAGGACAGGGGTTTAGCATCGTGCTTGTCTTTGGAGAAAGGGAGAAAAAAAAAACACCAGCACCTTTCTGAGCTGCAACCAGATACACCGGAATCGATACCATAATGCTACAGCAGCCCTGGATGGCTCTTGCACTTGCCACCCTGTTTGCCAGCTCCCTTGATCCACACCAGGGATGATGAGCTGTAGTCGCCAGGGCTCTCATGGAGAATCATAATGCATCGTCAAGAAGTGGAGTGGATCCCAAGTAATTAAATGTATAAATTAATTCTCCCCTTAAGATATGTTCCTCTCCCATTATGAGGTTTGTCTCGGAGAAAATCCGTGGAGGATCTTAATAAAAGTACTACTACTTCAAATATTGTCTTCCTAAAACCTTTCTTTCTTTTTTTTTTTTTCTTCTTCTTTTTTTTTTTTTTTTTTTTTGGCTTGATGCCTGCAGCTTGCAATTAAAATAAGTGACATGAAGGTGTCTTTTAAAATAGAGATCTATGGAAAATGAAGCGATAGTCTGTCAAAGGGTGAAAAATGAAAAATAGCGGTCTCAGATCTCTGAATGGATGAGTGGGGAAAATTCCTGTCCATCCTAGTACCCAAAGGGATAAAACCCAATGATAGCTTCTCAACTGCTTAGCAGATAATGCATGTGCTGTTTTGATGCTAGTAATGGTTTTTTTACTTCTTTCTATCTGGGAGGAACGAATCAAATATGAGAAGTGCTGGGACATGATTTTCAACCCATTGCCTTTGATTAAGTGCTTTAACATGTGAGTCCAGAGACTTGCAATAATACTAATGGGGCATAAAGCACTATAAACAGGACGGGCCTACTTTTGTCCAAATGCCATTATCCTGGAATAAAAAAGAACAGCAAATGTAATATGTCCACTGCTAACCCTTTTTTGACAGGAAATTTTCTCTCTTATGTGCATGCCATGAATTACTCTGCATTTTGCCAAAACCATGAACTATTTCTTCATCTTGAGTAACGGAGTGTTTGCTTTAACCACTTAGCTCAGTGTAATATTTAGCTGTGAAAATATGATGGTGTGAAGCAAAACATGGATGTGAATGGCAGTCTGGCTGAGCTGAAATCAGATTTCTTTCTAACATCAGGTTTGGGAAATGGAGGTAAAGACCAGTCCATAAATATTTGGGGCAAGTTGTTTGTTGTTCAGTGATTTTAAATACAGTCAGAAAGCCACCTGGAAGTCCAAACCACATTTAACCAGGAAATATAAGGGAGATTGGAAACTTTAACTAAGTTTGGTTTGAAAAGATCTCACTCGCAGTGACATTCTTCAGCACAGGCAGAGCAAGCCCTGCTGCCACACCAGACTGGCAGGATGCTTCAATGCAGCTCTTTGGGCCCTGCTCTGTGTCACTGCTAACTTTGTGCTACATTTTATTGCTCTCAGCAAGTTGCAGATTGTCCAACTGTTCTGTCATTTATTGTAAACGGTTGCAGGAAAAAAAAATGGGAAAAGAAGGGAAAAAAAAAAAAGAAAAAAATCCACTACTCTATAACGTAGTCCTTGGTGTAAATCAAACATTCCCTGTCATGTTGATAGCTTGTGTTAGTCTAATGTATTTTATATTACTCAAAAGCATTGAAACCCTGCAGCTTTCTTCATATAGGCCATTATGCGGTTATCATTAAATTGTCTTGCAAAGAACATTATCGGTAATTATAGCAGACACTAAAATCAAATGATCAGACTGGGACCTTTAACACCAAGAGGAACCATTAGAAGTTAATCAAATAAAAGGATGAGAATAATTATGTTAGGATTAAGCAGTAATATGCCAGAAGTTATACACTTTGCTGACTATATATCTTTACTCCCAGCTTTCTGCCTCTCCTCCCATTTGATGCTTTTTATATAATACTTAGGCACAGAATGTAAATGACAGTATTTTTGTGTGTCACAAATGGGGCTTTGAGGTTCAAATGAGGTTCATGTCTAAATGGCACAAAAAGCAGCACTATGTAATGATGAAGATAAAAATAATAGTCATGTGTGTGTGTGTGTATAATATAGAAAAAAGTGCAAAGCTGAAGAAAAAATATCCATTGGTCAATGAAGCATAAAGTGGTGATAAAAATAGTTCCAACAGGAGGTGAAACCACATGGCTATTGGTTTGCTACTCAGTGCTGATTCGCTGTTTTTAAGCAACAATCTTTCTGCCATTTGTTTTTAAAACAGCCACAAGATATCCCCTGCACATAAGAAAATTGCACCTCTTGTCCCTAACATCATTCTCTGGGGAAAACCTCCATATCAGTTTCACTTTTGGTGTTTGCACAAGCCCAGAAGTGGTAACAGTTGAAGTTATTGGGAAGACCCAGAAAAGGGGCTGGGAGATTGCCTGAGGAAAAGCAGGTTTATTTTGGTTATAGCAGATTAAGCCAAAATTAAGATCCTTGTAAATTTTTTTCCAGGGAATGTTGATGAATTTGGTATTGATGGAATAAGAGCATAAACTAGTCACCTATAGCAAGGACCCAAGAGTTAGGGTTTTCCTATCTGATCCTTCATTAACAGGAAAAAGCTATTATAGTGCCAGGCTCCTTGTGCTTGTTATATGCCCCTGCAGAGCCCAGGACCCTGGTGATAATGTGCTTGTGCACATTGTGGACCAGATGAAAAGCAAAACAGTGACACAAAACAGAGGGGAAACCTGGTGTTTGGGATTTTCACCATGTCCTCCTGTTATGGAAATAAAGCTTCAGCCTTAAATCCTTCTACCTCCATTAGCAAATTTTGCTTTTTACTGCTTTTCTCTTGGATTTTGCTTTGTTGAGGATTGTTATGCTTGAAAGCTAATTGGATGAGACAGTTGGTATTGGAGCCAGAGCATCAACTCACTCTTGAGAAGCTTCAAATCTAGTGAATGACCTGGATGAGGGAACTGAGTGCACCCTCAGCAAGTTTGCTGATGACACAAAACTGGGAGGAGTGGCTGACACACCAGAGGACTGTGCTGCCATTCAGCGAGACCTGGACAGGCTGGAGAGTTGGGCGGGGAGAAACTTGATGAAATTTAACAAGGGCAAGTGTAGAGTCTTGCATCTGGGGAAGAACAACCCCATGTACCAGTACAGGTTGGGGGTTGACCTGCTGGAAAGTAGCGAAGGGGAAAGGGACCTGGGGGTCCTGGTGGATAGGAGGATGACCATGAGCCAGCAATGTGCTCTTGTGGCCAAGAAGGCAAATGGCATCTTAGGGTGCATTAGAAAGGGAGTGGTTAGTAGGTCAAGAGAGGTTCTCCTCCCCCTCTACTCAGCCTTGGTGAGGCCGCATCTGGAATATTGCGTCCAGTTCTGGGCCCCTCTGTTCAAGAAGGACAGGGAATTGCTTGAAGGAGTCCAGCGCAGAGCCACAAAGATGATTAAGGGAGTGGAACATCTCCCTTATGAGGAGAGGCTGAGGGAGCTGGGTCTCTTTAGCTTGGAGAAGAGGAGACTGCGGGGTGACCTCATCAATGTTTACAAATATGTAAAGGGTGGGTGTCAGGATGATGGAGCTAGGCTTTTTTCAGTGATATCCAGTGATAGGACAAGGGGCAATGGGTGTAAACTGGAGCATAGGAAGTTCCACGTTAACATCAGGAAGAACTTCTTTACTGTAAGAGTGACAGAGCACTGGAACAGGTTGCCCAGGGGGGTTGTGGAGTCTCCTACACTGGAGATATTCAAGGCCCGCCTGGACAAGTTCCTCTGTGATGTACTGTAGGTTACCCTGCTCTTGCAGGGGGGTTGGACTAGATGATCTTTTTAGGTCCCTTCCAACCCTTGGGATTCTGTGATTCTGTGATAGATCCAGAGCTGGTTATGAAGCCTCATGCACATGCTGGTTGGCATCGTGGTGGGGTGTGGGCTTCCCCCAGGAGTCATGTGCTCCCCATGCCTTAGCCACAGCTAGAGCAGTGAGTCTGTCCTTTGATATGTAGAGTCTTAAAAAGATCAAAACCTTGCTTTTTTCAGTCAAGCAGGTGTGGGTGAGGGGGATTTGTCTTCCTTCTGGCCCAAGCACACCACTGACAGACGAGAGGACACCTTTCTAGAATGATTTTATGCTCACGGTTCTACTTCGCTGTTTGGCAGTTGGATTACTGAGCCCTTTATTGCCAGGACCTCTTGGCAGTATTCTGATGAGGTGATAACATGGGGAATTTGTGTGATAAAGTTGGTATTTGTGGGATGAAGGGTGCACAAATAGGAAACCTTAAGCTTTGAAGGGAGGTACTGAGTACACCAAGACCAGTGTGCTCCAGAGTTCTATGGGTATAATAAATACAACTTCAGAGTATTTATTTATGAATTTGATGTTTCATATGGATGCCCTACATATTATTTGGATGCCTCATGGATGCCAGACTGCCACCCAAGACCACATACATTAAACAGTTTAAATACAGACTGCTTTCCATGCAATATGCAAACCAGCAACATGCCCAAAGTCAAACTGTAGCTGTAAGCACAGATGATAACTTTTCCGAAAGAAATAGGAGTAAATTTTTTATTTGTTTTTACTAAGATCTGGAGGAAAATATAGTATTTGGGGAATGGAAACCTGAAGAGGGGGAAAAAGACTGCTCAGTATTGGCTGCAAATTATTTCTTGTTTACTTTTTGTAGAAATGAAAAGCTAAGTAAAAAATTAGTTGGGATTAGTCAAAATACCCATGTTGTAATAAAACATTTTCTTTCTTATTTTTACCTTTTGAGACACAAGCTACTAGGAAAATTTCAAAATTTAATTTAATTTTAAAACAAAATGTTGAAGTGTTTTATTTCAGGTTTATCAGGAAAAAAAAAAAAACAAAACCCCACAACATTTTACTCCTCAAATTAAACACAGATCAACCTAGACTGCTTTCCTAAAAGGATTTTTTGGCTAATAAATATGAAAACTTTCACCTGCAGTCATTGCATTAGATAAAATCCCTATTAAAAAAATTGGAACTTTTAGACCCCAAACTGGAGTGTCTTGGCTGATCTGTCTTCATAAGGTGTTGAAGTAAAACATCTAATCTGAAAAGCCATGAAGGTCCTTATATCATCCATTCATATGTCTCCCATTCCAAAAGTTATGGGAGACAGTAGGTGATGGAGAAACGTGAAGTGAGGAAAGAAACCCTGAGGTTTGGGCGAAAAGCAGGCTCTGATTTCAGGTTCTCAGGTAGACAGTGGAAACATTTCAAAACAGGAAATTAGAACCCTTTTACTAGAAATAGGCAAAACCAAGCTGGACCAAGAGCTCTAGGTTCCTTTTTGTTAATTACCGTTATTCTTTGATACCACTGCAGATCTGTGAATTTAACCCCTCTCTGTAATCTTTGCTGTGCCCCAGAGAATACTCTGAATTTCACAAATGAATAAATCATAAGGTATAATTTGATGATATCCACGACGTCTTTACTTACAGCACTTTCCCCATTTTAACCAGCACAGATCCAGAATCTCACAGATGTCTAAGAGGATAATTTGGTCAAGTTTTCCTTTTCCAAGAAGCTATAACATATCTTCCCATGATACTTGGCAGACATGTACATGATCTGTAAGGTTAAAGGCATGTTGATCAGGAAAGTGGATGTTTCCTACATCCAGAGAATTTTGGACCTGATGGAGCTTTATGGTCAAAATTTTAAGAAGATAATGGAAATGCCACCATTGCAAGGGCTGGAAAAGTTTTCTCTAGTTGGAGGGTTAGACAGGTGAGTGACTGGTGCCCTCACTGCTCCTTTTCCCCATCATTTACTTTCCTTTTGATGATAACACAAAGGGTGGTACTGAAGGTTTCCAGGCAATCCTCCCGCTGAGCAAGGACAGAAGGGCTGGAAGCACACAGCCAGATTTGAGCTCAGCCTGAGGAAACTTTGGTTAATTGAATTCTGAATTAAATTATTCTGGTAAAATATACTTCAAGATCAGCTTTCAGTGTTAGGGCAACTGTGGATTCCTTCCCCAGTCCTGTGTCAGCTTAAAGTCCAGAACATTTTAGGACATTTTAAGACAATGCTGTGGAAAGAACATATATGTTCTTGTTGCAGATCTTGTTTAGACTTTGAGATTTTTTTTTTATGAGATGCTGCTGTTTCTGATTTGGGGGTGTTACATCCATTACCACAAGACGAAGATCAATTTTCTGAACAAAGATTTTCTTTTCTTTCTCTTACTTGCATTAAACAGCAGAGATTCAGGTTAGATATAAGGAAGAAATTCTTTACTGTGAGAATGGTGAGGCACCAGAACAGGCTGAAGGCTTGGAGCAACCTGGTCTAGTGGAAGGTGTCCCTGCCCATGGATGAGCTGGATGAGCTTTAAGGTCACTTCCAACCCAAACCGTTCTATGGTTCTATGTTTTTTGAAGGCCGACATATCCTGTTGTTGGTCTCTGTACTCCTGCAGACTCACAGCCATAACTGCAGGGTAGAGGTACCAGGATGAATGCGGCGATACAGGGATGCAGGAACTGGGGATGCAGGGACACACGCAGGGCCCATCTACCCAGCAGACACAAAGGTTCTGCTATGATACCATCATTCTGTTGCATCTTCAGTCCTGAAATGATGGTGAGAAAACAACTGATGCTTCAAGAATCAACACCAAAAGCCTCCAGTTATTGACAACTCTGAAATGCAAAAGCCAGAGCCATTTGCATACTCATGCTGTATGTCTGTAATATGCATGAACAAGCATGATACATTTCTTGCTTGTTGTACTGCCTTAAAATTGCTCTAGTTCAGAGTAAAAAATTAACTGTCAGAGTTGTATGGATGCATGTATTCCTACGCTAACTGCAACGGTGAAGTATACCAACAGGACAGCAAAGCTTTCCCTGTTTAATTTGCAGAGACAAGACTGCAACAAGCCATTCCTTCTAATATCTGTTAATTTGATTTCATGACCTACTGTGTTGATTCAGAGATTTCAACAAAGTGCTGCACTGATTGAGATTTAATTGTGATATCAATTTAATAGTTGGTTCTTCCAGCTCTAGTAGCTGACAAAACTGGAGTAAATCATCCTTGCAAAGTGCTAGCTGAAGTGTGAGAAAGCTTCAGGGTCTTGCCAGGAATGGAAAAAGCACATTGTCAGACACTACACAAGTGCACCACCATGGCCAGACAATTAAAATAGCAGTCACCAGCAGTTTGTCCATATCAGAAGCTCTGAGTTGTGGCAACAAGTTGGATTGCTTTGGCTTAAAGCAAGTCTCCCAAAAGTTGGTGAAAGGGTGATCATCTTCACATCCACCTCTTGCTGTCGCCTCAGCCTCAGGTGAGTGCCACAAGGACGTGGGTCCAAGAGGTACTGGATGGGCCACGGGACCAGCCAAGGGTTTCCATTAGCTTCACCCTAACTTCCTGGGGAGGCTGCAGGGAAGGAAGAACAATTACCTCTCCCCATGTGTGAAGTTTATAATGAGCTGGACTTGGCCTTCTCATTAGGCACATTAAAATAACCTTAACCGAGGAATAACACTAAAGAGCTGTTCAGAAGTCTCCAAAAAGTGAGTCTACTGGAGGAAACAAACACATTTTACAGCTTGTCACAAAAGCAAGCTGGTTTTATTCTTTGCCAACATAAGCAGTTATTACTTCTTCATTAAAGCTTTCACTTTACTATGTGAAACATTCCACTATTAGAGAGGAAGTCACATGTAAAGTGACCTTCTTCCAGTATGTACATGGAGCATACACCCCATCTTTCCAAGACTTTCCATTTTAGAAATAAAGGGTTCCCAGCACTCAACAACTCATACCTGGATCACTCTTCCTCTTGCTCTGGATTTTATTGAAACACCTGGGATTATTTTAGGAAAGATGATTGCTGGTTTAGGAGTTAATTGGTATAGAATAAAGAAAAATGGGGGGAAAATGGCCATGTATATTCACTCTGAATTTAAAATCATGTTGGTTTTACTTAGCCCTGTTTATGGCCCTTCTCTTGGTTATTCTAAAGAATTTTAATTTACTGGCAGGGTTGTTCAGTGGAACGAGTTGTTTACTGGCAGGAGTGTTGGAGGGAATTGGAGAGAGGACAATTCAGTGTGTTACCCATAGACATTTGGCAATGAGAGTGAGTTAAAATGTTTTTTCCCGCAAACTGGAAAGCTAAACTCCCAGTGTGACTTACCTGTTCCACCGTGCAGTTCAGCTTTCACATGTAACACATGACAGTGAACCGGTTGTAACCTTGACCCAAACCCAGAGTTATATGCAGAAGTTAACTGCAAAATAGTTTAAAGTAATGAATCTATTTGAGAAAACTACAGTCTGTTCCTGGACATTTCAAGAGCAGAAAAAAAAATATCTGAATTTGGCAAGGAAATTAATCATCATAAATTATTGCCCCAGCTGTACTATTAACATTAATAACGCTCCTAAATTAATTAACCAGAAAGCTCTTGTTATTAACAAATAATCAAACCCTCAGTCAGTGTCCTTCCAAAATATTAGGTGTTTGCCTCACAGTGGCTGCTTTATTAATCTGATATGAAAATAAGAGTCTGGGGCCTTCTCTGAACAAGGTGTTAGTGCAGGCATTCAGCTTTTCTGCCCTTGGAAAGATCCCTTTGCTACGTCAGAGCTGAAGATATTTGGTAGAAATTAACAAACCTCCCCTACAGCCAAGAGTGCTTAAACTCTGACCCAGAAAGCATTTATGCTGTGTCTTTACACCCAGCTGAAAGTGAAGATGATGCCAAAGTGCTTTCCTGTGCAAAGCCATAGATTACTAAATTTAGGCACTAGGGTTGTTCTGGTGGAAATGAAGTATCTGCTGGAAAATTAAGTAGGAGCTGCACTGGGAAAGAAAAAGGAAGGAAAGGAAAAGGAAGGAAATAAGGGAAGGGGTGAGTTCACAGCTACTCAGAATCTCTCTCTCGTGTCTTTCTGAGACCCTTTCCTAGCAGTTGCTGAAACCTGATGATCTTTTCCTTTTGAGTTTTTGGGCAATCTTTGACACCACAGAGTGGATGCAATTGACAGAGGGCCTGAAAAAATGGAGAGCCAAATAGTTCCAGTGATGTAATTCCAAAGATGAATTTGTCCATCTGAGTTTAGGTGCCCCAAGTACCTCTCTGTATTCTTCTGCTACAAGAATATGCCCAAGTCCTTATTCAGCCTTAGCAAGACTCTCTCCTTGCTAAGTATATTTATAATAACAAACACAGTAAATTCATTAGGGGTTTTGAGAGGTTCTCTGAATAATCCCATTTCTCTAATGCCCTTGAAAATTGTCTCACCTGCCTCATGGCTGCATTTTGGCATCTTCAGCCAGTGAGATAAAGGTGTACCAGCTCTAATATTTGTCTTGGAGAGAGGGTCAAGACATGCAAGTCCTGAAATCCCACAGAGATAGCTGTCACTGCAGGGACCCTACACTGACACTTAACCCTGAGACACAATGCTACCTCACCACAAAGGACAGGAGGAAATAAATCCCACCATCAGTGACAGAGTGAATAGAGGGCAGTGAGTCCTTAGGAACCTTGGGAAAATCCTGAAAAACCCAGCTACCAGCAAAGAAAGGCAAAAAGATTCAATTAAAAGAACATCACTGCAAAGAGGACTTCAGCAAGCCCCCAGTTACAATGAAAAATACGTGTTTGCGACAAGCAATTGAGATCTGGTTGTACTCTGTAAGCTGAGGTTTTAATTTAGTTTTAAAAACTGAAGTATCCACTTTTCTTGTGGCCCTCCAAAAAGAATGTCCATCAAAAAGCTCCAAAGAAAGGCATGCTAAAAGTAATTTTCTCTGGAAGGTAAGAGAGTCTCCTAATCATGTTTCAGATGATTTTATATTTTTTCTTTCATCCAGATGGATGTCATCTTTCAGAGCCTCATGGCCAGAGAAATGAAAAGTACCTTTCACCATTAAGTAACTATTGAAGTTTTGCCTTGCTAGATTATTTGTTAGTTGTAACTAACATAAAAAAATGTCCTGTCAGAAAATGGCTTTAAAAAGTGTAATATTTTGTTTTATTTAGCAACTACTTGGGAAAATTTAGCACCGAGACAGAAAGGTTGCAGAGCAAGTAGCACTTCATAAATTGCTTGAGCCCTAATCAATACATATTGTCATCTAGTCAAGTCCTCCTAGCAGATTTTTCTTTGCCCTGCCTCAAAAGCGTATTTTATGAGGTTGTTACTAGCTTGTGCTGCAAGGCCTGGCCTAATGAATCTGTCACTGACACTATTGATTGACATGCCAGTGTAAGTGAGACATGTGATTCCGATTGACTTCCTAATTACTGCTGCTGTGATGTCTCACCAACTGGTAAGGCCAGAGGTTAATAGTTTTGATGTTCAGCCATTGCTGGCTCTGGAAGCTGGAGTTAAACCAGCTCGTTGGAAGTCAATATCTGAATCAAGTTCTCAAGGCTACTTTCGAAGCTGATCAATTAAACCCTCCTTGTTCCCCCTCTTGTTGCCTGACAAGAGTTTGATGAGTGGGGACCTCTGAAGCTGACGGTTTAAGGTAGAGCAGGAAGGTTGGTGAGATTTAAATGCAGGCAGCAGCAGGAGCAGTGTGTCAGTGGGGGCTGTATTTCTGCCAGCAGCGAGCTGAATCCAGCTGTTCCTTCTCAGTGAAGAGAGCAGGGTTCCAAAAGGACCTGGGTGACTCAACTGTACCCATCATACAGACATTGTTTAGGTTGTTCACATAAACCAGGCAACAACAGTCAGACCCTCCTGCCATCTACTCTCCCCTTCAGCAAGAAGATTATGATCAGCTGTTCTCTGTGCTTGGGCAGCCCCTAACTGTGAAACAACCCTGTCCCAGAACTAGGCACAAGAACCCCAGCTTTCATTTTAAAAGTGTATTTCTAGCCTTCATTTCTGAGGAAGTGACCCTGAAATAGGGTGGTGTAACTGGAGCCTGCCTGAATATGCAAATAGCCTGGGAAGATAAGCTGGGAAGGCATGAGCTGCTCCGGATGTCTATCCAGAGCCCAGGGCCTTTGAGAAGCTTTTTGAGATGCCACAGGATTAGGGATTTTGCTGTAGCCAAAGTGCAAAATAGATGCAGCAACCCAAAGGACCACATGGCCAAGTATCTGCCTCTGACTGTCACTCTTGTCTAAAACTTAGAGACATGTCTAAGAATATGGCAAGTTAAAATCCATTTGCATCAAGTATATTCTCTGCATTTCCAGCATAGGGATTTTGAAAGTGAAGGTAGCTAGCCTACATGGGTTTCTCTTCCATAGGTTTGTTTCGTTGTATTCTGAAACCACATCAAATCTCAGCATCCAGCACATCCGTGATAAGCTATGCAGTTTCAAGTACATACCTCCCTTGGCTTTATTCAATTCCATCTCCATGGTCACCTGTTTGTGTGGACTTTTCTGGACCTTGTAGTGTTGTTTCACACCCTGTGTGAAACCTTTCTTCTCTTGAATAATCCTTCACATCTTTTCCTACATCTTCCTTTAGTGTATAAGGAAGCCGGAAAGGCATGATGTAAGCAAGGCACTAAGTCCTACAGTAACATAACATACCTGTCTTTTTCTTCATTCCTTCTCAGTAATTGACAGCAGTTGTCTTGCTTTTCTGCCCATAACCAAGCATTGAGCTGACAGTTTCTCAGAATGATCTGTTGTAACTCCAAATTCCCTTTCCCAACAGTAACAGACAATTCAGAGTTCATGTGTGTGCATTGCTTTGTGGTTACCAACGTTGAACTTAATCTTCAATTTTATTTTCCAGTCACTGAAGGTGACTTCTGCAAATGTCAACAGTCGTCTTTTGTTTTTGCTACCCTGAATAACTGAATATCACTGAACTTTGTCATCTCACTATACATACTCCTCCCTGGGTTAGTTACGAATATGCCGAATGGCTTAGATCTTACTACGGACACATAGAGGATGTCATTGGTGACTTGTGAAAGGTATTCCTGCACTCTATTTGCTAGGCTTTTTCCTCCATCTGCTTATTAATTGATTAAAAGTCCTACCCTTGTAGCTGCTTTACAAGATTCCAGGGTGAGACATCATAGAAAGCTTACCTATCTATTATCAGATTACCTTTTGCTATAGATGTAGCAAGATCTTGAACGAGCTCTAATGGATTTATAAGCTTGGCTTCCATTTATGAAGGATAGTTTGAGTCTTCTTCATTGTATTCTATTATGTTTGCCCTGATGATTATCTTCATGATTATATCTAATGGTTTGCTTAGCAAATACAGTGCTAAGTGACTTATGGGCACTGTCATTCTGCAGATGCCCTCAAGAGCAGTGTTCAGGAGTCACACTGACCTTGTGCAAGGGCACAGTGCAGGTAATAGTGAAGAGTTTCATACCCAAGTTCCTCTACAGCTCAGAGGAGATCGTCCCATCCCAATACCTGCAGTATATTCACTTTACCAGGACACTGTACATCTCTCCTACTGAAATTTCAGTTTCTCACATCTGCTGAATGCTGCCAAATAGACATTGCAAGTGTAGGATAGTCTCTGGGCTTTTTTGTACTGAATATAGATGTGAAAAAATGACTTTGTTCCTCCACTGGGGCCCTATCTTCCCTAAGTATCCCCATTGCATCACAAATATCTTGAAGTTCTCAGTGAGGTTTGCTGGAAGCTTCCAAGCTGCAAATTCCTGAAGGCTGAGAAAAAGCACTGGAAAAGTACCACCATATGCTCTGCTATGCTTTCATAAACATCTGGTATAAGCTGCTGTTAGAGGCGGGGTACTAGGTTAGAGGAAACTTCAGTCTGACAGTGCAACTGTTCTTGTGCTGTGATTGCCCTACAAATACTCTGGAAGCTCCTACCTTTAATTTATTGCCAATGCTTGCACCTTCAGCAATTTTTCCTGAAAACCTTTTTTTTCCTTCTGCCCTGTTATGTTTTCAGATTTAAGGTGCCAGAATTTTTTCTTCCTATTTTCTTTTGGTGGACATTCCTTCAGCTTTCTGTAGGACATCTTCTAACTCCTTGTAGTCTCCTTTGAGCTATTGCCGAGTCATGCCAGATTTGCATGAGAGTCTTTCTAATGTTTCCTGGAGTAGAGATTTACCGTTAGTCTCTCAAATAACATCATTAAGTAATTCCCCTGCCTTTAATCAGCATTTTACCCTTTCTTTGCTCTTCTTGGCTTCATTCTTACAAGGCTGTCCCATTTTTATTTGAGTCCCACTTTCTGGAATGGAACAACACTGGTGCTTGTGCTGAGGTTTATGGTTGGTTTGTCAGCGTGCCCCACCCTACACCTGATCCAGTTGCCTGTTTCAAACTGCAGTGTTTAAATGGGACTTTCTTTGATTGGGTTTACCCTCCTCATTCCTGAGTTTTGCCATCCTGAGTAAGCTAGTGTTTTTCTGGCTTACTCTTCATTTCAACATAGTAAATGTTTATGACATCTTGACTCCAAGAGTATGCGTCGTCCTGAAGCCTGTAATTTCCCACACATGCACCCCGTCAGCTTTCGTTGAGTTTTGACTTTAAAATATGTTGTAGCAATATTTGAATTTTAAGGCTCAGTCTTACTGTGCAAAGTGTCTTCTGCTTCTCCTCAAGTGTTTCTCAGTTCCTGATGAAATCCCTCTTCATGCATCATTTTCTCAACTCTTAATTGCAGCTGTCTCTCTGAAGAGAGGCTGCAGACTAGCTCCTAACTTCCACAGTCAGCACTTCACCAGTACCTCTCAGGTAGCCTATGCTGTTTGCACCCCAGGGGCTGGGACACCAGGTCAGCACCAAAACCAGCCCATCAGTGTCTGTCCTGTGGTAGTCTTGAGCTGGGAGCACAGTCCCAATGCCACCTTTGATGCCTATGAAATAAATCTTGCTTCATTAAAAGACAGTTGGCTGCAGTCAGCAGGATCTCCACCTCTGATGTGTCCATGGATGAAGCAGGGCAGGTAAAGGTCCAATGAAACTTGGGTTTCACTGAATGGACACTATATAGAGAAAGAAATGTCATAACTTCCCAACGTCTCTGGGCTGGTCTTGCACTAGTCATGCTGAAGAGTAATTTAAGGGCTGAATGCTTTCTTTTTTTTTTTTTTTTCTTAATGGATCTGCTGTATATGGCAAGTTTTTAGTGGAAATTAGTCATGCAGTCTTCATTACTTCAGGATAGACCTCTGCCATTTCACTGTAACTGAAGTTACTGAAAAAGACTAGGAAGGATTTGTGATTGATTGCACTCCATGTTATATTAGACAATACAGATCAACCTGCCAATATGAATTTCTTAGATATCAGAAACACCAGGTAAGAAAAAAAAGGTCATATGAGAGGGAAAAAAAAAAATCATGAGACAATCAGGGAGAGCAATAATTCACCCATATCTATGCACTGTGTACAAATAATGCCCAGGGGAATTGGCCATACTTATCACTTTGTCAGATGTCTGTTGCCAGCAGATAGTGCTGGGTTTCTCATCCATCACTGCTTGTTTCCTGCAACATTTCTGAAAATGATGGTGAGCAAGAGGCTTTGAATGGAACTCTGCATCTTAAATGGTTAATTAAGGGCAATCTGAATATATGAGCTCAGATACCAAATTAACTTTAAAATCTGTATTTAAGTATTCTGTAGAATGCTTCTCAAGAATAGAGACTTTCTCAATACTCTTAATTGCAATTTGAAAGACCTCTTGGCTGCGTTAGAGGAAGATAACCAAAGACAGATCATCTCTTGCGGACTTAATTGTCACTGCCTCCTACCCTTCTCCCATGATGATCCAACAGAGGGGTATCTCTGCCACCATCATGGGTTTAGCAAGGGGCCGGAGATCAGAGCTGCCATTGGGAACTGTGGACTAGTCCCACAGCTACTCTGGCCACACCAGAGTGGACAGGGACCCAGGCCTGTGTGCCTACCTGGCACAAGGACCTCAACTCATGTGCCCTGACACCAATGAGAAGATGTTAGAAGAGCCCAGTGCTGCCAAGATTTGGTCTTTCCAAACGGGAAGGTGGCCACTGTGGGGTTTTTAATCATAGTACAGTACCACAACCATCGTATTGCGATTCTAACATGCTAATCCAAAGGGGGTGGAAGGATCCCAACTCCCCCCTTCCAGGCAAGGATTTGAAGCTGACCTGGCCTGGGGATCACCCATCAGCTCATGGCCATGGTGACACTCAAGGTTCTCTGCAACATGACTGTTATCCAAAAAAAAAAAAAGGTAAAGAAAAAGGAAAACCCACTCATTGTGAAATAAGAAACTTAATTACTTCCAAAACAATTAATTAATTAATTAATTAATTAAGCCTCATGTCACCCCTGCAAGGTAGGAAGTGATTATTACACCCACTTTACACAGAGGGAGAAATTCAACATCAAGTGACTTGCCAGAGGCAAAGGCGTCAAAGGTGAAATCAGCATCAGGACCAGCATCCCTAGGTCTTGCTGCAGACCAGCCCAATTTGCTTGGATACCACTTGTCCCCATCACCCCAAGGCCTTCCTCTGATATAAAAACACCGAACTCAAGCCAGGCACAGAAGAGGATATGGAAAGGTCGCTGGTCACACTGCAGGGCTGATGGCAGCCGTGATGCTCAAACCAGCTTGGATTCAGCCGACCCCAGCAAGCCCAGGCTGACAGTCCCTACACATTTTGAGGGAGACCATGGGCAAGGATCGTTCTCAGTAGATGGTAAGGATAGTCCACGAGGCACAGAACAGGAGTTTAAGTGCATGGAGTCAACAATGCCTGATGACCATGCCTATGCCTCTCAGTCATTGCCACACACCAAAGGACACCCAGAAAATCCTGCACACTTGCTCCAAGCCTATGGCAAGCACAAGCTCTGTGATTTAACACCATGGGCAAGTGGGCAAACCAAGGCACAGGATGGGATTGTGCTGCAGGGTGGCTCAGGTGTGGCTACAACATCATCTTCATGCTGAACCTGTGGGAGAGGAAGCCCAGGACCTGAACTAGCAAGAGATGCTGGTTCAGTTTCCATGATGCATGCTTGGCCTCTGTGAGCACCAGGGTACAGGCAGCCATGGAGGGAGCAGACTGGGAGACATACCTTTAGAGATCTTTCCAAAAAGCAGGATCACTGCTAGTTTGACTATATTGTGAGCAGCTGAGGTCCCACATTCTCTCCTAGATCAAGAGGCCAAGAAAACAGGCCACAAAGGCTGTATCTATACCGATAAAATCAGTCAACCTGGACCATTCTCTGACATAAATACCTTCATCTGTACCATTTCTCAGGGTGGCCAGCCTCAGGCAGGCAGTCAGGGACAGTGCTTGGCCCAGGCTCTCCTCCAGATCATCCCTGGGAGGTGGGTGGGAGAGGGCTGGGAGAGGGACAACTCCTGGCCAAGAACACCTTCAGACTGGGCTAACAATTCAGCTTGCAGTCACATTCCAGTGCCCAGCAGTGACCCATGGCACTTTTTAATTTCCTAGCCACAAGGTCCCCAAAGTCATAAAACCAGGCTTTATCTGCTTGAAAAGAGGTGGAGAGACCAGGATCCCTCACCCTTCAAGCTTGAAATGCTGTCACTCCCGGGAACACGTTACAATTCTGCTTTAATTGTTGTGAGAGCTTTCCAGAGGCAGCACTGACACTGATTTGGATTTAAATCTCTCTCTCTCTCCCCATCTCAGGGTACTGCAGGGGTGGCGTCCACGAGACCAACATTTATAGTATTCCTCTGAGAGGTGAAATGTACCTACTGTAAAATACACTCAGTTAATTCTGGTGCATCATTTGCAGGAGAGCCACATGGGGATCAGCGTGGGACATACAGATTTAGATCATTCCGTTCGAGTCAGGTGGTGCCTTGTTCCCAATTCCTCGCAAGATAATTCTTACCTGGGATAATTATGTATTTCTTCAATGTAGCCCAGTTTAACCCTTCTTATCCCTTACATCCATTAAGACTTGTGGCAATGGAGGTAATGATTTGGAGGGCGGTCTGTGCCCATTGTTGGCTTCTGCTACAGATTTTCTGGACAACCTTGGGCAATTCAATTAATTAATTTAGCTTGCTTGCTCACTGGTGCTCTCTGATGGCTAAAAGCTGCCCAGCGTCTAAATTGCACACTCCTGGGGAATTATTTACCTACTTAAGATAGACATAGTATCTTGATGAGACTGGTCCCATTGTCGTGGCTGAAGCCCCACTCCCTCCAGAACTGGGTCTTCTGAAATGTTCTACAACATAATGTTGATACACCTCTGGCTTATGCAGGAACAGGGCTTGATGTAATTCTGGAGCTCCTTTTCTAGGAGGGACCATGGAAGTACTTCCTAAGCCATTCCCATTCCTGTTGAGCTATTGTGCTGTATGCTGAAGCAAGCGACATCAGTTGTCCTCTAGATGGGTACAAGTTGAAGCCAAGCTAGGATTTTCATGTGCAGGAATAGCGGTTTAACATCCTGGACCCCATATTTCATCAAATCCCCTTCTCCTTAACCTCACCAACTTTGGCAGGTTGTTGCTGTTCTGCCCAGAAGCCAAAGAGAGCATCTTCCAGTTTCTCACTCAACAGCCATACCTCAGGATATTTTCCTACAGCCAAGACAAAAGGAATAACATCTTGGACCCCAATAACCAATAAATTATTCTAGAAATGCCACAATTGCTCAGCTGCAGCTGCAAGAGCAACTAAGTACAGAACTTTAATAAAATATTATTGTTCAGATCAAGTTGCTGATAGTGTGTCTTGATTTCTGCATGGGGTGGTTAAGAAGTAAATTGTAAACACTGGCCACTGCTTCACAAGTCAAATAGCAAGATAAACCTGAGTCCTGATTTTTGCCATCCATACTTCTTTTTCCAAGCTGTCTGAGCAATGACAGGAGCCAGATTCTGGTCCATGTTTGCAGAGTTGCAATTGTTTTTGTTTCAAAGGCATGGGAATGGCAGCTATTGCATGTATAGTTTTTACAAAGTAGCTTAGACACTTAAGCAGATGATGATCTAGAGAGATTTACAGTAGTGACTTTTACAGGGAGAAAAGGGAAGTGCCCAGCTGCCATGAGGGTGAAAAATAAATCCAAATAAATCCAAAGCAATGGTGTAATTCGCAGCTCCGATAAGTTTTAACCCGTTACCCTTGTCCTACCATTACAGCCTTTGATGAAGAGTCCCTCCCCAGCACCCTTATAGGCCCCCTTCAGATACAGTACATGATTTTGTTCTTGTGAGACCTCACCTGGAGCATTGTGTACAGTTCTGGTGTCCTCAACATAAAAGGGACATGGAACTGCTGGAACAAGTCCAGAGGAGGGCCACGAGGATGATCAGGGGACTGGAGCACCTCCCGTATGAAGACAGGCTGAGGAAGTTGGGGCTTTTCAGCCTGGAGAAGAGAAGGCTGCGTGGAGACCTCAGAGCAGCCTTCCAGTACCTGAAGGGGGCCTATAGGGATGCTGGGGAGGGACTCTTCGTCAGGGACTGTAGTGACAGGACAAGGGGTAACGGGTTAAAACTTAAACAGGGGAAGTTTAGATTGGATATAAGGAGGAAATTCTCTAGTGTTAGGGTGGTGAGACACTGGAATGGGTTGCCCAGGGAGGTTGTGAGTGCTCCATCCCTGGCAGTGTTCAAGGCCAGGTTAGACAGAGCCTTGGGTGACATGGTTTAGTGTGAGGTGTCCCTGCCCGTGGCAGGGGGTTGGAACTAGATGATCTTACGGTCCTTTCAAACCCTATTATATGATTCTATGATTCAGTACTCCAAATGAGGTCTCACAAGAGCAGAGTAGAGAGACAGGATCAGCTCCTTCAACCTGCTGGTCACGTTCCTTTTGATGCAGCCCAGGATACGGTTGCTTTCTGGGCTGTGAGTGCACACTGAAGCTGGCTCATGCTCATTTGCTCATTGACCAACATCCCCAAGTCCTTCTCCTTGGGCTGCTCTGAATCTCTTCTCTGCCCAACCTGTAGCTGTGCCTGGGATTGCTCCGACCCAGGTGTAGGACCTTGCACTTGGCATGGTTGAACTTCATAAGGTTGGCATCAGCCCACCTCACAAGCGTGTCAAGGTCCCTCTGGATGGCATCCCTTCCCTCTAGAGTATCAACCGAACCACACAGCTTGGTGTCATCGGCAAACTTGCTGAGGGCGCACTCAATCCCACTGTCCATGTCAGCGACGAAGATGTTAAACAAGACCTGTCCCAACACTGATCTGTGAGGGACACTACTCAGTACTGGCCTCCAGCTGGACAGTGACCCATTGACCACAACTCTTTGTGTGCGGCCATCCAGCCAGTTCTTTATCCACCAAGTGGTCCATCTATCACATTGATGTCTCTCCAATTTAGAGGCAATGATGTCATGTGGGACAGTGTCGAACGCTTTGCACAAGTCCAGGTAGATGACATCAACTGCCCTACCCCTGTCCATCAGTTCTGTAGCCCCATTATAGAAGGCCACCAAATTGGTCAGTCAGGATTTCCCCTTAGTGAAGCCATGCTGGCTGTCACCCAGCACCTTGTTGTTATTCATGTGCCTTAGCATGCCTTCCAGGATAAAAAACTATTGAAGTCAATGAATTTCGCTCTGGATTTACAATTGTATCAACCGAGATCAGAATCCAACCCTATAAACTTACTATTACTTCTAATCCCAGTACCGCTGTTCTTGCTGAGATATTTGCTAACTGCTGAGCAGTATGCTTTATTGACACTGAAATAACATACCAGTGTCCTACTATTGTTAAACTCAGATGGTCTTAAAAACCCATCATACTGTTTGTCATGACTGACCTTAGCAAACTGGCCTGCTGTCCTTGGATCTATGGGCAAGAAAGTTGTCAAATGCCCCCTTTTTCGCAACCTTCCACCAACAAAAAAAAAAAAAAAAAGAGGAGAAAAAATCAATTTCAATCAACATGGAGTGTAATATTATCAAATGTCAGATGCTGAGGCCGTGTGCTTTGAAAATTATCCTTGACAGCTTCTTGTCGACTTAATTAAGTGCTCAAAAAAAAAAAAAAAAGAAGAAAAAAAAAGGCAAAATATCTCAATTGTCGGCTCCCTCTCTTTGTGCTTCAGAGGTTCTATTGACAGCTCTGAAAAAAAAAGATTGCCTTTGGGGGTTTTATTGATAGATCCTTGCCTGATATTGGAATGATTCCTGGGCAGATAAATCACATTTAGATTTGTTAGTAATTGAGGAGAATTGATTGAATAGTTAGGATGGTCCCAGAGGGAGGTACCTACTCCTCTTCCGTTCTGCAGAGGTTGTCATCAGATAAAGGACCTCTTTGGACAGGATAGATAAAGGTCTAATTGTTTATATGATCAGGTATTGCTTCCTTTTAACACTGCCTCCCCAGCCTTTCCCAACTTTCTTTTGGCAAATGTCAAGATGACAAAGAGAAAGGCTGTAAATAAAACCAAATGTGGGCGAAGGTGATCAACCCTCTGCATGACCCGGAAAGGCACTTATTGTTTTCAAATCTTTAACGGAATTTGGGTGTTAGCAGCAATGGACTTTTGTTTAAAATACTCTGCAATGTTCATTTGTTATATATTTATTTAAACAGCTATGAACTTTATTTAGCAGCAGGTTAAGAGTGGCTAACAGTGGTTATGCTGAGTAGCTCTTTTTGTCTGATGGAAACCATGCGCAGGGCTGAGTGCTGGCACATTAAGTCCTTCTTCCTGGCTGGTGAGTTCCCCCAGAGCCCTGTGCCCCAGCAGCCTGGCAAGCTGCTGGTGCTTCAATGGGTCCAGTCGGGAGCAGTGTCACCTGAAGCCCAGAGCAATGCAGGGGAATGCTGGAACAATGTGGGGAGATGCTGGAGCAATGCAGGGGTATACTAGAGCAATGCAGAGGGATGCTGGAGCAATGTGGGGGGGATGCTGGAACAATACTGGGGGAGTCCAGAGTAATGTTTAGTAACACTGGAACAATGTGGGGGAACAGATGCTGCACCACCCCATCCTGCCCAGCCTCTGTGGCAGTGAGCTAGATGACCTGTTCAAGACTTTCCCATGCTGCACATCTCTTTCCATGCTGAAATGATGAATTTTTCCAGGTTTTGTGGTCTGAGTAAAAGAGTGGTATTTGCATTATCACTTCCTGCTCATTTGGAAAGATTTCATTTCCTTAATAGGGGGAAGATACACTGAAGTCAGTTTGGTTTTTCAAGGGACACAAATTTATTTCTGTTCAAACCATAGACCTTCCATAGACTCTCTCTCTGCCTTAACTTTCTATTGCTGCTCAGGCAGGACTGTATTTCCCCTCTGTACAGTGCAGGGTGCTTGGGATGATTATCAATACGTGCTGTGCCATGACTTCCCTCCAAGGAACTGCTGGAGAAAAAAGGGAATTATTTCAGAATCAGTTTTTGAAATCTAAACTCATTTCTCCAGGTCTTTACAAACAGCTACAATGGGTTTGTTTTGTTTTTTTTTTTTTTTTTAAATCAGTTTTCATCCTCTTCTCTCTCTTTCAGCACTAGAGAGAGGATGAAAAATTTAAAAGAAAAAATAAATAAAGCAAGGAAAAAGAAACTAAAATATTTTATTTTCATTTCTTCCAGCTTCATAAAAACTGAAAGACACTGAAAGAAAAGGGACAGTTTCTTAGCTCAAAGTAAAAGCCATTTTGGAACCACCAAATATTTAATCTGAGAAGTGATGACCAGCTCTGAATGCACCACCTGCAGACCTGACCCTGTGAATGTTTCAGCCCCACTTATTGACAGCAAATGTCCGTTGCTCAAGTCAGTCACTGGGGACTTTTGCAGAGGCTGGAGGAACCCGGTTCCTCTCTGGGTCAAACCGATCACCTCCATCTACAGCTCTTCAGTCCTGTCCTTCCTCTGGGAGTGGACTATTGAAGTGGAAAATACCCATGAATAAATAGAAGCTTTCTGTTTATCTGAGCTATGAATATCTGAAATAACTTCCTTTTAGTAAGAGGGAAACAGCCTACTAACCAGAGGAATGATAGTGTTGGTGGTTGTGAACATTTTGGCAGGACCTAGTGCTTTAAGTCACAGAGCAAATTCTTCCTATTTGCCAGCAGTGGAAATGGCATGTCTTCTTTTACGTGTCTGTGTGCCTTTCAGATAGACTGTAGCAATAATGAAGTCCCTAATCAACAGCCTGGCCTCAGATTTATATAACTCACGAAGTTACTTTAAAAATTAAAAATAAAAATCAAACTCATACAAACCTCGCAAAGTCATCTGCTTGGGGTAAAAAACTTCTGCTAACGTAGGATTTAGGGCTTATGGGTTTTAGTCTTTATTAGCATCCAGTTTCAGACTCAGGTGGAGAGAGAGAGAACCAGGGTAAGGAAAAAGCATCTCTCTGTTTTCATTTTCTCTCTCTTTTGTTCATAATTTTGATCTTTTTCCTTTCCCATCAATGAATATTTTCTTCCTCCATAAACCGACGGAAAGTGCTTTGGTGAAATTCATGGCACTGCTGAGTCCTCCAAATGCCAGAGTAATTTCAACACTTCCCACTTTTATTGCACACACATCTGCAAAAGTCAACTGCTTTTATAGCCAAAGCAGATATCTCAACTAAAGGAAAAACCCAATTGCTCTTGATAAGTGTGAGAGACATTGGTGTGCTCCTTTGACCATGGTTTTAGGTCAAGCCTCCTTTGAATTACATGAAGACCTAAAAGAGTTTAAACAGCCCACATATCCTGTACTACCCAGGCAGCATAGCGCTAAGAGAAAAGAAACACATACGTGTACATGTGTACACATTTAGAGATACGCAAATATACGAGTGTACCTATCACATGTGTACACACATATAAGCAAGGACCTGCTGCCTTGTGGAAGAATCTGGTTGAGGTCAAAGAAGCTAATTTAGACCCAAGATCTGGCTCTGCCTGGATTTCCCAGCACCAAAACTGATGCTGGAAATGTTCACAGACACATCTGGATCCACATCAAAAGTCACAATTTTTCCAGTTGCACATTTCATTGTTCCACAGCAAAGTGACTATTTCTATTAAGCAGGTTGCTTTCCCCACTTCGAGCCCTCTCCAGCCTAAAAGCTGTTGAATTGCCTTTTTCTTTTTCCATTGTCTATTCCTATAGTGAGAGTGGAATTGATTTTTGATACTATCCATTTTGTTTGTCACAAATCGTCTTCCACTTCCCTCTGCACGTTGCTGAAATATCACCCACAAATGATTATTCCTATCAACGCAGTCGCCGCTTCGCCTGGGGCAGGGAACTCTCCCGCAGCAAAAAGTGGCTGCGTAATTGAAGGCAGAAACACCAGTACCTGTAGCCTGAAAATGCTAATAAACTACCAGAGGTCCCAGGAAAGTTAAATATTGGGAGGGTTGTCAGAGCCACGGTGTGATTAGTGGAACTGAGCTTCAAAGAGCACCCGCCTAAGGCTCCAGCACAGGGAGGATCAGTCTCTTTCTGTCATCCGAACATGCCGTTCACCTCCTGGGATGGGGTTTCCACTGCTTACAGGGAGGCAATCAGAGCAGGAGGAGTGTGCTTATGGCGACACAGACCTTGATGCTCTGGCAATGGATTTGGCACCTTAAGACTGCTATGTTGATGCTATAAAGGATCTTGAGCTTTTCGCTGCACTTACCTTAGACATGGAGCTGAGATTTTGGTGACAATTACACATCTCATTTCCATACATGCTGTTTAACAAATGCATATATTTTTTGATTATTCAGTTTTTACATCACTCTGAAGATTCGTAGTGTTACTTCAGAGACACGCAAATATACATATGTACTGTATATCTGGACACAAATTTGGTGTATGAAAACATGTTCTCATGTATTTATATTAATTTGTTGCAGAGGTAGATAATTTGCTACCTATACAGGTAGAATTCTTTCCACAAAAACAATTCATTACATGCATATGTCAGTGCATGCCATGCATTTATGTATATGTTGAGATGCATGTACATAGTGGCTAATAAGCAATGGGAACAGTTTGGAGGGATAATATGCATAATCTGAGATATCCTGTGTGTTCATTATATTGTGGGTTACTTGATTCCAGTACAGTGTGGTAGCTTTGCTTAAGCAAACACTGAAAGCCATTTCACTCTAACAGGCAAATATTCTCGTTCCTCCCAAATTCTTTCCTATCCATTTATCACTTATGGGCTGTTTCAGCCCTGACTTGTTTCTAGTTTTGCATACAGTGTGTGTATCTGTGTGTACACATACACATATGCATAGATGGTTATACACACACAGGAAATCTCTATGTCTGTGAACACAGGTGTCAATATATGATATACACATGCAAACATACGTGCATGCACCCAGCTAAATATCCTCAAAATTAAGGAATACTCCCTTCTAAGTGTTGTTCTCCCATACAAATATGTTGTAGAATAAATCACAGCTGATTATGGCATGAAGATCCAGTCCCACAAAACCTGGGCTGTGCCAAAGCCCCATAACACTTTGTAGATGAGCATGTTCCACATCAACCACTGCTAATCAGGGATGGGGTTTCACCTGCCAATAAATATGTGGACCAACCACATTTGTACAACTATTTGCTCAGGCTGGGTTTTGAAGGCCCAGGCCCTGGATTTAGTGATGGTTGCTGCAGAGAAGCATGAGTGCAATGCTGGTGTAAGGAGTCTGTGTGAGAATGACAGGGCAAGGGTGAAGGAAGGGTACATTAATTGTGATTTCTCTACATGCCTCCCTAGCAATTAACTCCACTTTTTCCCCAGGGAAAGAGTGAAGTGCTTTTCCGTTATTTTATCACCCTTTCTTTCCTTGCTTGCTTGATTCCTTTCTATCCTTTAACAGAGCATCTCTAATCATAGCCTCGAATCATTATCATTATCTCTTATTATGATCTTTAGTTATGATGTCAAAGATGAGAAAAATGAGCTCAGTTTTCTGGCATCCTAACACATATTGATTTTAACAGCAGCTGCCATGAGACCTTCACATATGATGGATTGCTGTTAGACTGATGCAAAAATGCCCACATGAATAAAAATATTTACCAAAAAGAATAACCAGTGATTGCATAACTGCATTTAGGACACATTATCATTTGAGCAACAGCCAAGGCAAGCTCAGGGAGTGATCTTAGCACATACTAATATCCTTCAGGATAAGCTTCAAGAGATCTCATTAAAGACCGTGTTTCAGGTACTTATGTCAGTAACTGCCTCTTGGCCTTCTTGTGGGCTTCCTTGAGCCTGGAAAATGAAATGTCTCAACCTAAGTGAAAGGCATGTTCCTGCTGCCAGCCTTTGCTGTTTTGAACATAGAGCAAACGGTTATGCCTTCCTAGAGAAAAAACAGAAGAAACCCCTTTGAGGAGCAGTATCATGCATAAGTTCATTGTAGCTACACTCTTTTGCCACATCCTGGAGGCACCAGCTGCCGCCTGACCATAGGAGGTGGTCCAGCCCCATCAAATGAGGACCTAGGGAGCTCCAAACTGGTGCTGTGGGCAGCAGAAGGTTGGCATTCACAGGAGAGCATCAGTGCTGCAAATGCAGGCAAGGGGTTAGGATGAGGGTTTATGAGCCCTTTCTCAGAGGCTTCAATCCCCAAAAGCAGCATGTGAGTGCACTTAGTTCCATGCAAAGTCTCACTGAAACAGCTTACAGACTCACACATGTGCAAGGTGGGCAACCCAAACTTCCCCCCCACAAAACAAGGTCTATGGCCCCTTGGAAGGAGCCTGGGGCCAGCGGGTTTGCTGGGTTGGCCATTGAAGATTCTTCTGGCTTCAAGAGTGTTTCTAAATGAGCTCTTTGAAAAGGCCAGAACCTGGCAGCAGTGGGATTTTCTGCAAGTCTGCCATGGGGGAAACGTCTCTCAGTCACATCTCATCAGCATGGCTGCTTCTGGGTATGCAGCTCGAAGGCCAGATTATGAGGATGAGGGCAGCAAGAGCTGTTTCATTTAATGTTTTGTACCAAGCCATTAGCAGAGAATCTCTGGAATTCAAATCATAGAATTGCAGGTCTTCTTTTCTACTCTGATCTGGAGGCAACCCCAGCCGATCATCTCCAAATTGTATTTTTCCATCTTTCAAAGGGACCTCCTGTTTCTTAAGGGGGGAGATGGAAATATTCCTGCTTTCTTTTCCTGTTTTCATCCATCTGCACGAGCCTGGCAACCAGCAAAAATACACATATAAAGATGTCTTAATCTTAAATATAATTAGATATAATACCTCATGCAGCATTGTATGATTAGTAAAATATATGATCATTAGTTATTAGATTAATGTGTCTACTTGTGTAACTGAAAGCCATTTGCAGCCAGAAATGAAATAGCTCAATTTACTATAATTGACTTATCTCCCACAGAGATTAGTACACTTGCTGCTGGAGAAGAAGGTTTCTTCAAATGCTAAAAGCAGCTGCGTGGAGAAGCTCTATCCTGTTTTCTTTGGAAAGCCCCTACCCTGCTGGAGGCAGAGATATCTAAGGCAAGGTCTGGAGGATCAGCAGAGCCGTAATTAGGACTGCTGAAATAAGAGCTGCTGCATTCAGAGGGAGGCACTACATGATGATGCCATTGTCAGGAACCTGCCAGATCTGAATCAGGTTTGCTGCTGGGTGACCATAACAGATGCGACCACCTTTCAGTCCCCATGTACAATGATCCTATTCATGCTAATGAATACCCGGAGCATCACAGACACCATCTACGAGCTTGGGAAAAGCAAGCAGCAACGGTTGGGTCCTTGTGCATCCCAGCAAAAGGCTCCATAAACGAAAGCAGAACGCATGGCAGTCCTGGCATGATAGAAAACCATGGCAGGGCTGGGCAGGGTATCTGCAATGCGGGTGTCTCTTGCATGCTTCTCCCAGGGGTGCCAATAGCAGCTCAACGGGTGAACACGCGCGGAATAGGCAATCGGGAGCACGTCTTGACTGGATATGTGGGATTGTGTCCTTAAATTATCCGCTGACACCTCTGACATTGTGAGGTGCTGTGGGGCCCCACAAATCTCAACTTTTGCTGCTGCCTCCTTTTTTTTCTTTTTTTTTTTTTTAATTTAAATAGGTTTTCTTATGGTTTTCTTAATTTATTTTTTTTTAGCCACAGCAACTAAGCGAACCGTTCAAATTGAAACACTGAAATGAACCAAGCTGAACAATAAACTAAAACATGCCTAGAGCAAGTTGAGCAATAAACAGGTTTTTAATTTTTTTTTTCCCCCTTCCATCTCAGTGGTGTCTGCCTCTGATAGATGATGTGACAAAGGAAGAATCCTCAATAAATTCTAAATTCTGAATACTAAATCAGTGAGCAAGAGCAGACATGTGAGATGCCATCCCCGCTCACAGTGGCTTTACTGCTGTGATACCGCGGTGCTACTGCCCCGTGGGGCTAGGATGGAGGTGCAGCCAGATGAAGGGAGATGCACTGCATCCGTTCATCTGTATGTGATAGTTTTATCCATCCTACACCCAGCCTGAGTCCATAACCCAGGTGTGACAGAGGCTTTTCCCTCTGTATCCTGGCTGGAGTCTCAAAGGGAAAATATTATTCATAGATTTTAAGTCCAGGAGGGGATATTTTGCTCCTCTCTGACCTCCATTATAGCACAGGCCAGGGAATTTCATAGTGTGATTCTGGCAGCAGGAACAAAGGGGAGTGATTGGCTACTGTGTTATTTTGCCTCACACAAGAGGTAAAAAGATTATGATTTTTACTAAGGACTGCCACAGAGAAGGAGGACCTTTGAGGCAGGTACTGAAAGACATGAAAGCCCTGAGTTAAAATTGTTGTGAGAGCATCTATACAAGCTTAATGTTATATGCTGCTTCTTGCCTTGTCAGGGGTCTGAGCTGTAAAATGTTTGTCTTCTCAAAAACTGCATGGTTTGGGAGACAAAAGAAATAGCTCTTTTAAAAGCATTACACAGTCTTTGCCTCAGAAGGACCTAAATGTGAAATAATCTGACAAGGCATGATATAGCGTAAAGCAAGATGTTGGTAGTCATACAGTGTGCATTGAGCTCTCGGACAGCCTTGGGCTTGGGACCTCAGTTCGCAGCCTGCTTTGAAAAGAGCTGTGGTATGCTTTCTTTCTGCAGCACCTCTTATCCTCTGAAGGTCCTGCCTAAAACAGGACACGGCAGCTTTTCCTTCTTGGATGTTGTGCACCCTCTTTGAAAGGAACCATGCATTTCTGCACTAGACACTTTCTAATCTTTGGTGCAGAGGTTCAGCATAGACTGGTTTCTTGCTACAGCTCAGCCCACCTGCACCTATCTATTTTCCATGTGGTTGCCCATGGAAATTCTTGGTATCAAGAAGTTTTCACCTTCAACCAGGGAAACTCTTTGGCGTAGCTAGAGAGACCCATCAATCTTGCTGGAGTCTCACTCTGAATTATTTTCCTTTCACTGAACTTGCAACTCAGCTTGAAGCTGACACAGGCAAACGTACATGAAAACAGCCCGGATTTGCAATTGAATCCATCAAGCTGTGTATGGTCCTGCTGAACATCCCATGGCAGAGATGAGCTCAAACTTAATAATTCAAGCGTTTGGCTTCCAGCCCACACTTCTTCATAGTGCTGGGCTGATCAGGACTGGGACTCTCATTTAACTCATGAAAAGTGGATCCCTCTGAAGTTAAGAGCCAGATTTTTGTCTAAACTCGGTCTGTAGATCCAAATTAATCTTTGCAATCTGTCTACACGGGTAAATCAGAATTACTTGGTTAAGCATCACCAGGGAGTTGGCATAGAGCCTACAAGTTGGCTTGACACGGTTCATTGGAGGAAAATAAGTTTAGCCCAGCTTGCAAACTAATGGACTCATTTATAAAACCAAGAGTGACAGCAAAGAATTTGGACCTGTCTCCTTCAGGAATATTCCCATGGCTTGCACATATTGCCTTGGTGTGGTTAAAATGCACGTACAGACAATGATAAACTCAACTAGGCACCATTATAAACATGACAAATAAGCTGTGATGCCAAATGCAGATTACCCGTAGGTAGTTTCAAACTATTGCTGCCATCAGTTTTGCTGCCAGGCGGTTTTCTGAGGATAACCCAGGTATTACCAGATTTATCACCTTTTCCTCCTCACTCCATTTCTCACAGCTGAATGCATCAGCAATTCACCAGTTCAGTGATCATTGCCACATGTTTTTCTTTTCGGCTGATTCATTTCTTCTTTGAATAATTGTGAGGTATTATTTTTATTACATTTATATAGCAAATATTAGTGCAGCATCCTTCTCGCAGTATTTGACCGTCACCATAAAGCATGAAGGAAACTATCTCCTGGTCTGGGAAACACCACTTGGAAGCACAAACCAGCTCCAGGTATTGGGAAAGCTGGAGCACAGCAAAATATCCTGGAAGTCCTGCCTTATATGCTACCCCCATCTCACCTTTGTCTATAGGTGTGATATGCCCTCAAAAAGAGATGAAAATATCTCTGAAAATTAAACTATTGTATCCATAGCAGTTCTTTCAGTTGGATGGAGGAGAGCAATAACAAGAGTTCCCATATGCCAGTGATGTGGAGCAAGTGAAAACAAGGCTATGCTGTGTTGGATGCTGACAGGGAAACATCCCATCAAATTAAGCAAGATGAACAAGTAATATGAGAGGGACAGTGTTTCCAACCCTGTTTTAAGCTGTGAACTTGAGAAAGTGGCATTGCCATGAAAGCAGGTCTGTGGCAGCACCAGAAGGCCCAAATATTCCTCTTACTCTTCACTCCAGCCCACGGCTGCTCGAAAGCAAACCCCACTTTTCACTTTCCCTTTGGACAAGCAGGTGCCTCAGCAGAGCTAGGAGACTGGAAAGACAAGGGAATGGAGATTTTACAACTCTGGAGCTGATATAGCTGGAGATAAAGGCGCAGAAAGTTCTGTTGCCACAATTTTTATTGCAAGGATGGTGTATATAAAAGAAGAAACACAACATTGTTTTCAGAGAGATAAAGCAGAGCTTAAAAATCTGGCAGCCAGAGGAGAAATAGCTGACTTTTAACTCATGGGTGCAAAAAGCAGGAGTATGAAAAAAGGCAAAAAAAAAAATCCAAAACCCAAAAGTAGTAACAGATTAATTGCATGAAATGGGCCTGTCTGGTAAAGGAGGGGGAGAGAGTCTTCCTGGTTAGCCTTACTCTATGTTAAACAAAACATAAAACCACTATAAGGAGTCCGTCAGGACAGGCCAAGGGGCTGACAGGAGGGTAGAAGCAATGTACCAGGCACAGGCTGTCTTTATCTTGCCCAAGGCTGGTGAAGAGACATGAGAAAGCACCATAATTCATTACAGCCTCAGGGCTCTTCTCAATCGTGCTGAGAAATGGGCAGGGAGCTGCACTTTGCTCCCTGGCTTGAGGTGCATTTCCCCAAAAGGACAAGAGTCGTGTGTAAAGGAACACAGGAGAACAGTGAGGAAGCTGCCTGGTCCTCTGTGAGTTGGTTCTTTTTCCTCCTGAGATGAAATAAATTCAATAAACTATCTGGCAGTAGCTGGCTAACAGCATTTGTGCTGTGGGAAGCAACCTCAGTTCCTGAGCATGACATCACAGTGCAAGCAGCACTTTGCTATTTGTTACTTCTCATCTCCCCAATGATTACATAGAAAACCTTAATTAGCTGCATTCCAGGGACTATGACCATCCCCCACCACTTCCCCACCCTGCAGTCTGACAGCAAATCCCATTTGTGCTTTCTCCAAGCCGTTTCTAGGTGGACTTCTACAGCCTTCTTGCCCCAGTACAGCACATTTCCATACTCCCACATGCGTGATGAAGTGTGTGATGTCAATAACCTCACCCACATGATCAATGAAGTGATACAAGAAGAGGAGAAGCCAGAAGATGCTTTCTGGGATGCATCTCAGGTCATGCCATCCACAGTTTAAACACATCACGGGAAGGAGGTGTTTTTTAACAGCCATGGAGGGATCCTCCTTCCATGCATTCATCTTATTATTTTCTTAGCCCATTTGTAGGTTTTGGCTTCCAAAGCCTTATCTTGCAATGTGTGAAATAAATCGGTTTGCTTCTTTAAAGCCTGCTGCCTGGTAAATACACATTCTCTTCTGTGAAGAGAAATAGTCAACAACTATTTCCTATCCCTTTTGCTTGTGCCTTTCAGAGATGTGCATATCTCTGTCAGAGTCTCCTTCAATTGCCCCTTTTCAAGACCATAGAATTGCAAAGGGACCATTCACTTGTCTATTCATAGTCAACAACTCCTGTTTGGGCAGACTTGAGGATCCTGGTTACACTTTGGCAGTGTAACCAAGCTCCTGTGCAGTACCTGCCCAATATGGATGCACAGTGAGACATCTCAGATGGTGCTAGATAACTGTGATAAGGAAAACTTACTCCAATTGTTCAGTATTGCCTTCCACAATATCCTTTCTAGAGACAGAGCAATCACATTACCACTAAAGACCTTCTGTTCTCACTGATTCCCTCTGGAGAAGTCTCATGGCTCGAGCCTTCTTTTCTTCCATGTTTTATGAAGGGTTATTGCACAGGATGCACTTGTTTCTGTACTACAAGGATAAACAAAGATATAATTCTTTCTTCTCCATTAAATTTATATGCTCACATTTATTGCCTTTGATTTGACAGGATTAGTCTCACTTCACAAAATTTAAAGCTTATCTGTTAGGTATAGAAATTCAAATTATCAATACAGGAATTAAGCTGCTTAATAAAACACCCATCTTTCCAGCTGTCCATTCCCAAAAGCTAGTGGTCTTTCTCTCTGAGCTTCTCTATCCAGGATGAGGTGAGGTGCCAAATCTCTTTTTCCCTATACAGTGTCAGGGCCGTAGAAATAAAGAGAAAGAAGAACTAGGAGATGATTTGTGCCAAGGCAGAAGAGCATAGAAAATGTCATAGAGGAACAAGCAAGATACAGACAAGGTGACTCTCCGTGACTAGTAAAATCAAAGACAACATTCATTTTACAGGTGGACAGAGATATTTCACTTTCTTTCAGTAGTGACAAAGAAGGGTTACAGCAGAAGGTGAGTAGTTAAAGGTAAAGGCTGGAATTCATCTCACCCAAAAAGAAGCTCTTACCAGAGAAACCTGAATAAGAATTTAATTATCCTCAGTTCTTTCATAGGAGTTGGCACTTGTCAAGCTAAATCAAATCCCCTAGCACATGTGAATCTTTTTATTCCTTCTCAGGCAACTATATGTTTAAAGTTATGTAGGTACTCCAAAGACATCAGCAGAAAGACGGGAGCAGACCAATATCAATTTGGAAGATGCTCCAGCCAAGAAAGGGAGCCTGAGAAAAGAGCTGGAGTTGAGAAGAAATATTCACCTGGAAAACTTCTGAATTTGTTCATCAAGGGTTTCACATCCCTGTAATTTACAGTTTTCTCCCTCCCCTTGTAGTACTAGGGGATCAGTTTTCCTTCAGCTAATGACATGGGAAACCTTACTCTGTTGCTGCAGCGGTTATTAATAATGGCACCAGTAACAACCGCAATAATAAAAACAAGAAAAAATACTAGAAATACAATACTTTCATCAGCTATCTTTTCCTTGACTGCTCCCCTACTACTCTTCTCCATTTTCTACACCCAAAACTATCACCTTGCCTCCCTTCCAAAGATGATGAATCATGCAAAAAATATCCAAGTACTGCCTCTGGAGCCAAATTCAGTGGTGAGTTACCTGTAGAGAGCAATGCATCTCCTTCTTTCCACCTGGATAAGGAAAGCTGCAATCAATAATAAGAGCCATCCTACAATGAGGTCTATTTGCACACAAGGACTCAGTGCATCTGAAATGTAAATGAAAGAAGAGGAAATAGTGAGGCAAGTGAGATATAAATATCCAGGCAAAACTCCTGAACACAGTGCTTTTGCACAGTCCAGGTATTTCTGAAATCTGAAGGGCTTTTCAGATATCTAGTGTAATAAATACCTTGCCTTACTTTGTCAGCCATGTACATGGGTCTGGTCCAATACCTTATGCTTGACTAAATTATTTCTTCAAGGAAGGAAGCCAGGATTTTACTTTCTTTTAAGTCATCAAGAAAGCAGAAATCTACTCCTTCTCCTGATGATTATTATCCATGATTAATTATCATCACTGAGAAAAACATGTGTATTGTTTCCAATTCGACACTTACAGCTTTAGTCTGCAGTCCTCAGTTCTTGTTACTTCTTTCCCCACTCCACCAAGGAGTCTTTTGGTACACACTGAGATATCTAGGAAGAAAATACGCTCTCTCATCAGTTCTCCTCTATATCTTTCTGGTAAACTGAATAGATCACGTACTTCAACTCTTCACTATGAGCAGCTTTTAACCTTCCATTACTTTAAGCTCACATTCTTTAATATAAGTGCTCAGAGGTCTTTAACCACTGTAGATGAGGTCACACAGCGTAAGGACAGAGCTAAGGGGCAAAGCAGCTCATCAGATGTGCCAAAACACTGTAGCAACAGTTTACCCTCTGGAGTCTCAGCTCCAGCATGGTAGAGAAATCCACTGAAAGTTGCTAAATAAAGAAGACCATGCAGCATTGGCAGTGCTTGACAGCTAGAAAGCCAAAGGATGCTCTGTCCATTCTTACCCACTTCCCCAAGCTCCGTGGGGTACCACTGCTGAAAACAGACTGACAGACCTTTCATTTGACCCAGTGCGGTTGCTTGTACATTTTCACATCATCCCATTGTGCTCACCATTGCACTCAGTGCTGTACCTTTCTTGAGGTGACACTCTCTTGAGATAGTCCTAATAGCACACCCATTAGTACATTGCCACCAGCATGAGCCACCTACACTGATTCAGGAGATGGAGAGTTCATTGCCAACACTGTTGGGTTCTTTAATTATTCCAAGTCCAGCTGGAAAACATCTATAACTACAGACCAGACTCTACTGGTGTGTTCAAAATGCAGTATAAGGTGCTAATGATGCTAATAATTGAGTTATGACTTGTGTGCAAGGAGCTGATACTGCAAAACTTTGATCCCATCCCCAAGTTAATGTTAGTAATGCTGCGAAATGCAGAGCAAAGGAACAAGGCTGTAGTTTGTGTTAAATCAACTCAAACTGGCATCAGATGACTTGAATTAGTACACAAAGAGCGTATGAAACATATTCATTTTGTTAATAGAAATGCCTAGCTATATTAGCCCCTTTTTTGCTTATTATTCATAATATTTTTCTATAATACAGAAAATCAGTTTTTATTTTTAAAATGCAATCAAATTATATTTCCTATTAAAACTTTAATATCAAAACAAATTAACCAATGCTGCAGATCACACATTAGTAATGTAGTTCTGACATAATTCATGCTCCTCTCGATTCTGTTATGAACTATCACACTGCTAAAGTGCAGCAGTTCATAACATATTCTTAAGGGAAAGTGAAATGCTTTTTTTAAGGGGAAAAAAAAGTGAATTAGACAAGATACTCCAATAATAACATAATGTAGTTAGACCAAACCTTCAGATAAAAATATTTTAAGATGAAAACAAGCCAAAATCCTTTCCTTGTCTTCTAACCTGATGAGATTCATGGGATCCTCTTTTTCCAGATGCAAAGATCATAATTTCAGTGTAAAAACCACAGGACTAACAGGATAGCTGCACAGCAATAGCTACTACTCCAGAGACAGTACCTGGAGCAGCTGAAGAGTGAAAAACCCTATTAAATTGTGCTACCAAGGGAGAAATACTTGAGTGTGCTTTTGTGCAGACGGCCTGCTGAAATGATGCTTTTCCAGATAGAAATAGAGCCCAAAAGCAGTTAGTGGCACTCTAAAAACTTTCAAGGTCACTAAGTATGATCTGTCTATCATAGCCTCATCTGCTTAGTAAAAAAAATCTGGGAGTACAGCACAGGCTGGGATCTGCCCTGCTGTGGTGAAGCTCTGAGGAAAAGGACCTCTGGGTGCTGTTGGACACATGCTACATAGGAGTGAACAGTGAACTACTGCAGCAAAGAAAGCCAACAGAATGCTGGGGAACATCAACAAGGACATTACCAGTAGAGGTAAAGATGTCATTGTCCCAGTCTTCTCGGTGTTTGTCAGACCACTCCTGGAATACTGTGTGTGGTTTTGGTCGCTGCTACACAAAAAAGAAGCAGACTGGCTGAATAAGGTCCAGAGAAGGGCCACAAAGATGGTCCAAGGCTGGGCAGCATGTGAGGAATGGCTGAGACTGATGGGTTTGTTTAGCCTGGAGAAAAGAAGGCTCAGGGAGAACTTATTGCCATGTTCCTGGATTTGAAGTGACTACAGAGAAGATGGAGACTCCCTTTTTACAGGGAGTCCCATGGATTTGAAGTGACTACAGAGAAGATGGAGACTCCCTTTTTACAGGGAGTCCCATGGAAAAGATGAGGGGTGATGGGCACAAGTTACTGCTTGGGAGATTCTGGCTGGACACAAGAGGAAAATTTTCCCCAGTAAGAACAACCGGTCACTGGAATAATCTCCCCAGGGAAGTGGTGAATTCCGTAGCATTGAACAGTTAAGCTTTGGCTGGACAGGGTACTGGAACATCTACTGTAGGTCATGCTTTGCCTAAACAGGTTGAACCAGCTGATCCTTCAGATCCCTTCTGACCTGGGGTTCTGTGATTCTTCTATTCCACTTGGAGGCAGTTGCTAGCTCACAGCTTGACAGACTTGCTGAAATAGTCCACCCCAGGGAGAGGCAGATCAGCCCTGCTCTGGAAGCTGTTAAGGAATGTTCACCTCAATTGTCCTGGCCAGCACAGGTCACCTTTCTCAGCCCCAGTCTCAACCTCACATACCTGAAGTGATTCCCACACTAGCAACAGGGGCTCAGATGGAGGCAAGAGAAACAAGAAGTTTCAGAATAAAAAAAATCCAAGCCAAGCAAACAGCTGCAGTAAGCGGATGGCAGGTCAAAGGCAAACTGGGCAACGTGTTTTCAAGTGGTGCAAACATGGACAAGGTAGGTGTCTTACAAGACTGCCAAGAGGACACCACACATTGTTAAGTTACATCCAAAAGAAAGTGGGTTTCAGGTTGACAGCAATCAATGTTATCAATACAGTAGCTTGCCCTGTCAGTCCTTCACTTCAGCAGAAAGGCAGCAGCTGGGACCAGGGATGGGGAGTCTGGAAACTGATCCCTTGCTCATATATGTTCTCTCTGGCCAAGATCTGGTGCCTTACAGCCCTGTTTTGTTGACTAGCTATGCTGACCTGTGCATCCACAAAGCCAGGACCAGACTCTCAGCTCCTTCTCTTCTCCAAATCAGTGGTCTGCATCTCCCAGCCTGAACCATATGTGCTGTTAGTTACCAGTTGATGATTGTGATGCTAATTAAAACATACTAAGAGACACACTATAAACATGCACAGCACATGAAGAAAATTAGCCAAGTGAGCTTGTCTCTTTCATTGTGCTTTTATTATGATGCTCCTCAGATGATGTTTTTAAATGAATTTTGAATAGTTTTCTTAATTTGTTTCATTCTGCTTCATGGTAACAAAACTGCCAGAGCCCCACAGGAATGATTCGGAGAACTGTAATATTATTGGAACATGTCTCCTGCTTTTCTTACTGCTTACTTATAATTAAGCTTTATTGAGGTGTAAAATGAATAACAATTTAAAAAAAAAAAAAAAGCTTATTGGTCCAGGTGCAAATTCATAGATACTCCAGAAAACTTCCTTTTCCGTGACCTCAAAGAAACATTATTGGTTTCTACTAACTCACTTTGGTTTCTACGAAGGCACTAAGTCACCATCCCGCTCAGCCATATAACCCAGCAGGATGCCTCTTCAGAGCCACTTACCGTTGCTTGCAGTACACAGATGAGCGGAGACAGTATTGCTGGTTTTCTGCATGGAAGCGAGCACACACATTAGCTGAGACTGCTCCCTATAGCACAAAGAGCTGGGTACCAAAACTCACCTTTCCCTGCCTTCGGTGGGACTCAACACAAATGCTTACAAGGAACACAGGGACAGACTTTTTGCAAAGGCCTGTAGGGACAGGCCCAAGGGGAATGGCTTTAACCTGCCAGAGGGGAGACTGAGATGAGTTCTTAGGCAGAAGCTCTTCCCTGTGAGGGTGCTGAGGTGCTGGCACAGGGTGCCCAGAGAAGCTGTGGCTGCCACATCCCTGGCAGTGCTCAAGGCCAGGCTGGACACAGGGGCTTGGAGCAAGCTGCTCCAGTGGAAAGTGTCCCTGCCCATGGCAGGGGTTGGAACTGGGTGAGTTTTAAGGTCTCTACCAACCCAAACCAGTCTGGGATCCTATGGAGACCCTGCTGTGGAAAGAAAGTAGGAAGTGATACCCCGCTTATTGCTTTATTTGCTCCTTTAGGGGACTGTCATGATGTAGACATTTACCATAACTGTAGACAGGAAGTGTGGTCTAATGACTTGAAAAATGGGGAAAACACAGAAAAAGGTAGTAGACCTTTTGAGAAGTTTTTCTTAGACCCTGATTTAGTCTGGTTTTAGAGCTTAGTGGAACCAGCTGTGGTCATACCTCTAACATCATTTCCAATGCAACAGTGGTCCAGGCTCTGGCTTCCCACTCTTGACCTTTGGTAGTCTTTGGACTGAGGAATATTTGGCTGCACCATTCATAGAGATGGCTGGGTTTGTTTTTGTTGGGTTTGGAAGGGTTTTTTTAGTTTCTTCTTTTCTTTTTACGGAAGCTTTTCTTTGCAGGCGTATAAAGCATATCTGAATGTTCAAATGGATTTCCCAACCTACAGCACAGTTCAAAGCTAAATCCCACAGCGGTCAGCAGGCCTTCTGCTCAATCTGGGATTTTAGCACTTACAGCATCCATTTTAACACCATGAAGCTCCCCCAGAACACGGCACTAATGGATTACTGTGCATTACGTCCCTCATTACTGCTTAAATATTTATCAGAACATTATGTATTTAGTGGCTAGGGGAAAAGAGACAATCCTGCATTTTGCCATGCGAAAGGGTTAATTACAGTCTGGGTAAATCTCCATGACTTCAAAAAAATTGATAAAACAGATACAGAGATTAACAGGGGAATGCGTTATTTACAGCTAAACAAACATTCGGCTGCAAAATCCCTGTCTAGGCTTTTCCCACAGGAAAAACTACTAAAGTCAGTATTTTATATCCATTTATTCAGCAGCAAAATAGAGGAGGTTGGTTTTTACTGTCTGGTAACAAACAAGCAGAGCTGGTTGCTCATCTGAGGCAGCTTCCTTACCTCCAGCTGGTATTCTTGGAACTATTTGGAGGATCATGTTAAGAGTGATTTTGCTCCAACCAAACCTGGGGGTGTCTGAGGCGCTGGTATCTCCACCTTGCCCACATCAGTGGTCCTCACACCATACTTTTCAACACTGTGTGTACCAACTTTTATTTTTTCAATGTATGCATCCATAAAACCCAAGCTAACAAGATGTTTCCATGGGGCTCTATCATACCTATACCACCTAGCACTGCTGGAGACAAACACAGGTACATGTGCTAGAAGGAAAAAGTGAGGAACCCATGTCTAAAGTGAAACAAAACAGCTTCTGTTTGCACTTCAGCAGGAAGTAATTCCCTGTTGCTAACCTGGAGGCCACAGCCATCACTTCCATTGCTGCAGTGGCCCACATGTTACACACATGTGACACGCACATCACTGTAATGACAGGCTTATTTACAATTAAAAACCTTACTTAAGTTTGGGTTCTTCAGCAGACAAAAGACACCAGAAAACCCAGTTGTTCATGGAATTGAGCCAATGTTTGTCTCATAAAATAAGTTCTTAAGGTAACTTATACTGGCACTGTGAAATATTGTTCATTATAACTGAGCAGCTGAGATAATGTTGTTTTCTAATTTCCCTTTCTCAGTCAGAAATTAAATAAAAAGTCATGTCTAAATTACAATACTGGATTGAACGCAGACAAGGACCCCATGCGGGGAGCTTATGATATATCCTTCCCACGTTTTATAGCCATTAAAAAAGATTATAGGATTTTTTTTTTCTTTTCTTTTAGGCCATTTACATTTGTTCTGAACTCTCACTGTGTTTTATTTGAAGCTCTTAAAAGTGCCAATGTACATAATAAGTCAATCAAGAAGTTAAATTAAGAAAAAAAACAAAAACGTATTGACTTGTCTATACCAAACATGCACTTGGAAATCTGAACTTCGCCACCTAATGACTTACTGACTTGGCAATAAATATCACTGAGCAGGGATGGTTGGGTTATTCCGTGTGAGGAAAGTACATTTATAATACGATTAAGAGGTCTTCTAATATGTGTTAGCATAACCCAAATAATGGGGTGCTCTGAGCTCTTCCCTACCATTAGCATCTGTCAAAATGCTCCATGGGGGCTTGGCTCTTCCTAACAAACGTTGCCAAACTCAAAATGCCTTTCCTTTTTACTACTTGCCCCTGTAACTCCTGGCTTGCCCACGTCCATGGAGGAGATCACTGAGCAGCTCACTGCATTGCCAAACACCTCCTCCATGCCACTAGCTCCTCTGTCACCCTTCATCTGCTGTCTTCCTGCTTCCCCCAGACCCCAAACTTCTCCTAGCATAGAGCTAAGCCCTAGAAGTTTAGTCTGTGTGGTTTCCCAGCTACTTTCTCAGCTATCTGTTAGCCACCCACAATGTCCCTTCCCCATTGCTCTCCTCCTCATACAGGCTGTCTTCTCCTGAGAGCATACACTGCTCCTTTCCTCCCATATGTATTGAGTCAATCAAGGTCATCTTCTTCTGCCACCATTATTTTGAACTTTTGAAAGAGTATGGACACTGCAAAAATTGCTTCTTCACTCTGGCAGCCCATCTCAGAACTGGTGGCCTCAAAGGAGCTTCAGACAGGCTTCCCATAAGATTTCATTAGCTGAAGGTTGGATTTATTTCACCTTCACAGCTGAATGACATCTCTGGGCAGACCAGTCAGCTGGGCTGCCTTACAGTCAGCAAAGGGAAAGACGCAACTCCAGAGGAAGATTTACCTAACCTGTCTTAAAAATAAATCACCTTCCTTCTGAAAGCAACTCTCTCTCCATTGAGTAGGAAGGCATCCTGGGCAGCTGTGTCGGTCTTGACTATCCAGCTTCAGAAATGTGGGCACCTGGCCTAAGTTTTCCAACATAACATGAAGATACTCTGCTGTTGGAAGTGTGGCTTCTTGGATCAAACGTATGGCATGGTAGCTGCTCAAACCTCTCAAAATATGTTACTTCAGCAAGATGAAGGCATTGGGAAAATTCTGGTTAAGGTCATTACACTGGTCTCTTCCTGACAGCTCACATCAGAAATATGATGCTTTCACTACAATTTAACACCTTTTTCTTCCTATAGCTTGCCTATCCTTGTGAAATGGTTGATGCTTTTCACTCCAGAAGTGGCTGCATTCCAGCGAGAAGTGAAGTGTTCTTGCATGCGGATTCCTGGACCTTATTCAATAAACATACAACTTTAATATTGTGTTTGGATTGCTGCAAATGGAAGGTGCTGTGCTACCCTAATGCAGTTTCTGGGAACATAAGCCCACTCTATGCCTCGGGACTCAATTAATTAAGGAACATTAAATACAGTATAAGGTCTTCCTCCCAGAAGCATAAACACCTGCACTTCATTGTATAACTTGTGCCTCTTCTAATAGCTACAGAGACAGCTAAGGCCTCATCCAAAACCTATTAAAGTCCATGGAAAGATTCTCATTTACTTCAGTGTGGCTTGGATCAGACATCAAGGAGACATTGTGAGGATAATCAACTTGGAAAGTAAATCACAACTAATTTGCAACTGGGAAAACTTGGAATGAGTCAATCAGTTGAGCTTTGAGCTCTAGACATTGAAGTCTTGGTATAGTGTGAACAAACGATAGTAAAGGACTTTATGATGAAATTTTTGTAAGGCTGCACTCCAGAGATGTTTTTCTTGTCTCTCATTGAACCATGATGATGCCTTACTCCAACACTGTTTAGTTTTGTTTTTCTAAGCGGAAGATTCTTCAGTCTGTAAAGGAGTTTTTTATGCTAATCGTTCATAAACACACAGATTGTCGGTTCCCTAATTCTCCTGTCAAAAGGTTTCAGTACACAGTGACAATGGGAAAGATTCGCTAACCTCATTTTTAAAGACTGTCAGACCAGCCAATGAGTTATCTGGTCATCACAACAAAAAATTACTGCCTGTGTCTGTTTAAGAAGTCAAGGAACTACTAAGATGGTTCCAAAAGTGAAATCAGTGTCTCTAATCTAATCCCGCACAGTGCTAACCTGTGATGATACAACATACAGTGGACTGTAAGCCAATAATTTGTCCAAATTAATTCCTTGAGTCTTGTTCTTTAGCTCCTGTTTGCCATTGAATGAGAATTATGAAACCAGCAAAAAACATAGAAACTAGATGACCTTAAGGTCCTTTCCAACCCTAACCATTCTATGATTCTATGACTTTCAAGGAAACCCTGTATATCATAGAACCGGAACAACAAGGATGTGAACCTGGAGTCAGCTTCAGATTAAGGCACCCAAATTCAGATACTTGTGTGTCTACAACTCAGGTGGGTATCCAGGCTCCCACTGTAGCCCATGAGAACAGGTGGAGAGCAATTCAGCTCATCCAAGAGCAGACCACTCCAACTTTCAGCGCAAACACGTACTCCAGTGATTGTATTGACTTCAGTGAGGATGCAGACACCCAGGTCATATATGGATTCCTACATATAGGGGGCTTTATCTGGGCATGATCTCACCTTTGGTTCGCCCTAGATGGTGCTTGACCAGGAGAAAGCACGTTTGACTTCAAGGCACTGATGCGTTTCAGACTGAATATGGGGCTCATGAAGCTGCTGTCCTATTTTTCAGCAGCCCATAGGCTGACTCAGATTATTTGCTGGATACATCATATGGCTTCGAAAAGAGATGCTTCGCACCTCCTGCCTCACCTATGTTTATGCAGCAGCCTCCAGCTACAGCCAAGGACATGTCTAAGAGGTACCTCTCCTGTAGAAACATGAACAAATGTCTGCTCTTAATAAATACATATATGATGGCTTAATTAAGCTTTCTTATTATCATCCCTAAGAATTCTATTTGCAACTGGCTTGGGAAGTGAAATAAAATAATTTTCATGTATTGTTATCCTGGTATTCACATAAGATACTTAAAACATGTGATTGAAAGGGTAAAAATACCTGATAATCTCTGACAGCCTTAAAGAGAACTGACAAATAAGGACTTTTTCTACCTTACAGAATGTCTTAACTAAAGAAAAGAATGGACACAAGAATTTTAATTCAGTTGAGCTATCCCTTTAGTCTGTGGTTGGAAAACACCCTAAGTTTTGAAGGAAATTGTTTTTTTTTTCCAATATAGCAGCTACAAAATGCAGATTCCTATTGCTCCCTGGTGGCACAAATTTCAGCAGTCAAAATAGGAGCTAAAACAGGAAACAAACATCCTAGACACACAGTGAAATGGAGCAATGCAGAGTAGGAGGCTGTGTAAAACATTCAGCTCTGTGACCTTCCATCTCATTTATTTCAGTCCTACAAAATTAACTCTGCTCCCACTGAATTGAACCGGAGCTTAAAAGAAGGGAACAACTCTCACACATCTGTTTCGGTCACTATCATTTCCAGCTTTTGGTCTGATAATAAAGCTGGAAGAGACCAAGTCACAGGAGAGACTCCATCCAGCCTCAAAGTGGTGACCTGTGGAGCAGGTCACATCATCAGAGAACACAACTACCTGCCAGACCAAAGGAGAAGGCTTCCTTAATGTTTTACTGGCTTCAAAACACACTTTTTTTTCTTTCTTTTTTTTTTTTTTTTTTTTTTTTTTTTTTTGCTATGTTGGTAAAATAAATCCTTCATCCAACAGCACAGAGGCTGCTCTAATAAACCTGTGCATCTGAGTGTGAAGAAAAGGATCACATACAACCCACAGCAAACCCTAGAAAAATTGGAGTCCACTTGGGACACTTTTCTGGAGCTGGTTCATTACACATCCCTGCAGGAGGTTAGTCTGGAAAGGGGAGAAACCAGCCTCTCTATCCCTCATTCCCTTCTCCATTCTGCTTTTCCTCCTCCCTACCATCTCTGCTTTCCTTAATTATTTTTTATTTCTTTGTCTATGCGTCATTTTGATAAGTGCCATAAAAATCCATGTGCTGGAAATCTTGCAGTTAATATGTGGAAAGCAGAGCACTGTGAAACTAGCTTGGTTTTCTCTCACTTCGTGTTTGCAATACTTGTGCATGTGATGTCTCTGCTGGCATCTGGAGTTTGCTGCAATTTTAGAAAAATACTGGAAAATTTAAATAAATAGAAGCCATTAAGATAGTTCTAGTTGGTAAGTGAATGGGTCTGTACAAGAGAGAACCCCTGAGAAAAAAAAATTAGATTAAGTTTTCTGCATTTTCCATCCTTTTTTAAGGGCAAAATCTGAATCAAATTACTCACTTTAATAATCCATTCTAAGATATTTAATACTGAAGAAAATTATCCATGCCCTTCTAAAGGGAGAAATTGATACCTCATAGAGACAGAAGCATTCATGACTAGAATAGCCATGCACAAGAGAGATGATATCTGGTGACAACACATTTGTATCCCAACAAGAGTATCAGGGCTGTCCTAAGGCACGACTCCTAAGTAATCATCTCTCTTCTTTCTATGTGCAGGTGATGAAAGAATAAAAACAGGACTCTGAAATCTCAGGACCTCTGCGGGTATCCAGTATGGCTACCAAGCAACCAAGATCCCGACAGCCAAAATAGAGACATCCTTTCTTTCTTTACAGTATCTTCCAATATATCTTTTAATTTCAGTGTCTTAAATTCCCATGTGTGTCAAACTCAGCTTTGCTTTTTCATGTTGATTATTGTTTGCTCAGATTGCTCAGCCTCTTCTATATGAGAGCCATCTGCTGTTTATAAAGCTCTCTTACAGTCAAGTTCCCTGTAAAATACAAGAGCTTTATGGGTGGTTTTGATCTTTCTCAGAGGCCACTTTTGATATTGATCCTTTAATATTGTTTTGAGGGTTTTTTTGCTTTAAAAATAAAATAATCCATTTTTCCTTGGACAGTTAGAATCGTTTTAGCTGGAGGGAATATAAAACTCTCCATAATCACAAAAGTTTTCATCAGTCTCTAAGAACAGGAATTTCCTGGTGACTATTTCAATATTCATAGTGATTTAGACACTTTGTACAAACACAGTGAATATCACAGTTAGTTATAAAAATGAGGGGTTTGTCTCAGGGAAGATATTGACTAAAAGAGAAGAACATTAACCAAAACCTAACCTTGATTAATTAATTGAAAAGATTTCATTAAGAACTGTGAAAAAAAAAAAAAAAAAAAAAAACACTTGAGGTGAGGTGAAAAGCTCTTGTTTTAAATTTTATGAATTTTATAGCACCTCTGAAGAAAAGATTTCCACATCTAACCCTTTACCAAAGTAAAAGATTTTCCCATAGAAAGTTTTGGTGAAACCAGTAAGTATTAGGGAATATCTCCAGGCTTCTGCTTAAAGAGGTTCATAGAGTTTATTTAATAAAGTTCACTTCCTTCTTAGCACTAAGACACTTGTCCTTTCTCTGGAAAACATCAAATAATTCAATAATTAGTAATTTTTTACAAGTGTTTGCAAAAGTACAGGCACCTGGAAGCAAAGTTGCATCTTTCAGGAAGTTATAAATACATATAACTATACATAAAAATAACTGTAACAGAGCTAACTGCAGTAATATTTAACTAGTTTGCATGGACTTTCCAACTATAAACACCACCCTTGCCTTATCATGTTTAAATCTGTCACGGATGTCAGATATTGCCTTCTTAAGTGGACTCAACTGTATTACAGGCTTCTGTGGTAATGCTGGGCTGAAGTGTATCTCCATTTTATGTTCTTAAATATTCATAAGAAGCTTTGCAACATTAATATCTTAGAAGGCTTACAAGAACACTTAAATAATGTGTCTTACCTCCCTTTGCCCCTCCTAGAATGTCCCAGTCTTTTCCAATTTGTGTAATGCATTGAGCCATTTTAATAATTGTTTGGGGATTTATTCCGTGGTTCTGCAGTTCGCTCATAGCCAGTGTAATTACTATCTCCTCTGGTTTTATCGTGTGCTAATCCTGCTTGTTTTACCAGCAGAGGAGACAACACTTGAGAGTGTAAGCATGAGGCAGGGGTTTTGCCCTGGAATTACACCCTGTGAGCCCCTCAACTGCCTCATGTCTGCATAAGTAACAAAAATAAATATTAGACTGTGCTTCAACTGAAATGTTACTTCTAATATAATCAGGTGAAGGAAATTAGCTCTTCTGTGGCTGTAAACGAAGTTACAGATTGTGGAAGTTTAGCCATATTCACATCAAACATTCTCTTTTTTTTAGGTCTTGTTTAATCTAGCTGTTTTAAAAGATTTTTACTAGGTCATTGTGGAGAATGCATATATGTCCATCCTGTGTGTGTGCACAGGTCATCTGATGAATGTGGAAGTCATAACCTTGTAACAAATCCTGCATTGGAGAAGGTCTGCACAGATTGAAGTTTGCTTTGAGATTTGACATTAACAGAACTTTTTCCCAACAGTGCACCTGAATTCCCAGCTGTGGAGTGAGAACAAACCCCTGAAGTTTTCTACGCACAAATCTAGAACAGTAATTTTGTGGGAGAAATATTTAAGCTATCCTTTTTAATGGATTCTATCTTACTTTCCTGACAATCTTGAAGGTCGTCTGCATAACAAAAGCCTGGTCCTACAGATTCTGCATTTCATACATGTTTATTTCCTGTATATATTTTCCTGTATTTCCTACTTCAGCCAAACTTCCCTTTGAGCTTTCAGAATTAAGCACATGCGGGTTATTCGCCTAACACATCATGGCCTGAGTTTGCCATGATGAGCTTACAAGATGTTAACACCCACTTTGTACTTCTGCTCGCTGATGTTACCAATCTGCTTCCCGCCAAGGGGCAATATTTCAATGAAAAGCAGTACAGAAAATATTTTCATCACAATTTTATCATTGTGCTTCTGTTCCAGGGAGCTCTCTCTTTCACTCACCAGCTACAAGCAGCAAATAACCTTGGTGAGCTGATGTACATGAATGTGGCTTATCCCCTTATCTCTGCTTCTTGGTGGCGTTTAGATAAATGTAACTCAAGGCTACCATTTGCAATTGAGCCTCTCGCTGTGCTTATCCAGGCCAGCATGAAAATGCATGCAGAGCCCTGTGCCTGCAATGGGATGGTGTAGATATATGGGGATCAAGTGGAGGGATTGAGGAGACGGCTGGGAAGTACTGACAGTTAAGCACGAAAAGGGTTGGAGATGAGTTATGAGGCAAAGTCGATCATTCCCCGCTTTTGATAGTTTCTGTTGATTGGGATGTGCACTTTGGCCAGCTCTACTCAGTTTAGTCTGGATTAGGATGGCAAAGGTTCACCAGATGTGAGCTGGAAACAGCGTGCTGCAGAGCTCAGAAAAGCACTCCACATAAGGGCAAGTTCAGGGTCCAGCTTGATCGTGCATCCAGCATCCCAGAGGACACCTTGGAAATGGGCGTGCAGAACTCATCTGACTTCAGGACCCCACGGACACTAAATGCACTTTAAACAGGAGATGTTCAGGCGGTGTCAATCAGAAGGCACCACAATGGAGATGATTCACTGGCAAAGCAGCAGCCTCAAGAGCATGAGAAAGCAAATTCCATCCTCACCTGCATGTTTTGTTGCAAGCCAGGACAGAAGGATGCAAGTATTACACGTATCATGGGTTGTGCCAGGCTCAAGTATTGGGGTGAGTAGCACTGTCTGTGTTCTTTGGTGGACAGAGGTGCTCCTGGAACTACACCAGCTCCATCCTCCCATTCCTAGGGTGGACTGTGACTCATTGTATGCTTACACTTCAATACATTCCCATAAACACTACCAAGGTCAGAAAACAATACCATGTCACCGGCAGAAAAAGGAGGATGAATCTGTTTCTGAAGCAGTTGATTTGAAAGCTCATACAATGTACTGCCACTGTTCAAACTTTGGGGGTGTTAAATCCAAATCTAAATAATCCTGCATGTTTCTTCCTTGACTGAGCACCTGAGCACTAATTACATGCCTGGTTAATTCAGTAATGTACCTACATTTCTGGGCTCCCTCTGCTTGTATTGCTCTCTCTCCGCTTCAGGAGATTAATGAGGTGAAGAAATAGAAGATTGTTACAAACCTGCAGCTTGCTGTACCTCCTAAGAAGATGATGGGAAATGTACCAAACATCATGTTATTTTGTTAACACTGCTGTGTACAGTATATAATTATAATTTAGCTGTTATATTTCTTGCCTATTAAAATAGATAAGCAATGATCCAGGACTGCAATGAACAGCACAGCTTCACGGGACTCTTTTTGTTGTTGTGCCCTAATAAGCTAAAATACATTTGCGTCTGTAAGAATTTTCAGTAGGATCACTCATAGTGGGATTGCTTCTGAAAAGTATCTGTTCTTGTCGGTTTACCATCTTCAGTTGCGTTGCTTTCTCTTTGCTTTTGGGATAATTGTTGCCTTTATATTGGTAAATTTTGTAAGCATAAAGCCTTGGGCCTGAGTCACAATTTATCCATTTCCTTGAGAGTTTGTGGGAATTTTGGATGTATGAGACATGCTGAATTGGATCCTATTTGATTCAGCAGCGGGGTACGCACTTAATGGCAGTATAGAGTCATAGAATAGAATCATAGAATGGTTAGGGTTGGAAAGGACCTCAAGATCATCTAGTTCCAACCCCCCTGCCATGGGCAGGGACACCTCACACTAAACCATCCAACACAAGGCTTCATCCAACCTGGCCTTGAACACTGCCAGGGATGGAGCACTCACAACCTCCCTGGGCAACCCATTCCAGTGCCTCACCACCCTAACAGGAAAGAATTTCCTCCTTATATCCAATCTAAACTTCCCCTGTTTAAGTTTTAACCCATTACCCCTTGTCCTGTCACTACAGTCCCTGACAAAGAGTCCCTCCCCAGCATCCCTATAGGCCCCCTTCAGGTACTGGAAGGCTGCTATGAGGTCTCCACGCAGCCTTCTCTTCTCCAGGCTGAAAAGCCCCAACTTCCTCAGCCTGTCTTCATACGGGAGGTGCTCCAGTCCCCTGATCATCCTCGTGGCCCTCCTCTGGACTTGTTCCAGCAGTTCCATGTCCCTTTTATGTTGAGGACACCAGAACTGCACACAATGCTCCAGGTGAGGTCTCACAAGAGCAGAGTAGAGGGGCAGGATCACCTCCTTCGACCTGCTGGTCACACTCCTTTTGATGCAGCCCACGATACGGTTGGCTTTCTGGGCTGCGAGCGCACACTGCCGGCTCATGTTCATTTTCTACGCTTTCTTTTCCACGCTTTCTTATTCGATGTGGGCCGAAAAGGTGTGCTGAACGAAAGCTTGAAGACGAAAGACGGTAGACTGAGATGAGCTCCTAGGCAGAAGTTCTTCCCTGTGAGGGTGCTGAGGTGCTGGCACAGGGTGTCCAGAGAAGCTGTGGCTGCCCCAACCCTGGCAGTGCTCAAGGCCAGGCTGGACGGGGCTTAGAGCAACCTACTCTGGTGGAAGGGGTTTGGAACTGGGTGAGCTTTAAGGTCCCTTCCAACCCAAACCAGCCTGTGATTCTAAATCCACAGCCATAATCTGCATGTTGTTGACACTGACATTGAGGAGAGGTAGAAATGGAGTTGAAATGCCTTGAAGTGTTACTCTACGAGCCTGAATCCCTGCCAAATTGACTCATTCTGATATGCAAAAAGCATATTAGGATGCTCAGACCTCAATTTGAATTACTTTTCTTTCTCTGTTTTACCTGCTCTCAATCTGTCTTCCTCCCTACTCCATTTTCTTAGGAAGGCTCCTACAAGCACTGCATTGATGCTGTACAATTATCCAGTTTTCTCATTTATCAGAGTTTTATGCCTCTTAGTTTAGTGCTTACACACTCATTATATTAAAGAAGAAAATAAGTCTAATGAGCCCAATTAATAATCCAAGTAAACCCATTAACGCCGAAACAGTCGAGAAGACACAGCAGTGTGGAAGTGAATGCTGTTTAAGAAAGCTCAAGACAGCAATGTAGGCCACTGAGCTGCACAAAGACAGAAAAGTCATATACCGAGCCAATAAGATCTACATAAACAGAGCTGGATTTAGAGGCTAAATTGCAGGCGTTTGCCACCATTTGAGATGCTCAAGTATGTTCACGGGCTGTCTGAGTAAAGGTGAATACGGAAGACCTTTCTAATATCCTCTTGTTGACACTGGATTTGCTTCACTTGCTCCCCTCTAAAGGATGATCAGAGGAATCTTGCCTGATTCTTCTGCAAGCTTTTCTCACATTTCAGACACCCAGGGAGAAACAGTGAAATTTCTTCTGCATTCAAATGAGAGATGGAAATGGGGAATTAAAATTGCATAAATACCATGCTTAGATTTAAATACAGCCCGTCCCATATACATGTCTAGATGGATTCGATATTCAGTTTAGGTTTTGAGACAAAGCAACAAGTAGGGATTCAAAAATACTCATCATATGGTCCAGAAAATATAGACTGAAGATTTCAGCGATTAAGACCCAGGCCAAAAGTTGATAGTCCTTCAGAAAACAACATGAATTTTCACAACATGACACCTAAAAATCCTCAAAATATATACCAGGCTTTTCAAAAGTAGCTGCCCTTCTCTAATTTAAAGTTCAAATGGCCTAACTCTCTCTTCCACGCTCCAATGAAATTACGCTTACCCATACACAAGCACACAGAGATAGATACACATGTATTCATGCGGCTATGGGTGCAAATTCATCCTCTTTCTACACACACAGATTGATTTTTCTTCCTTTTGTTACTAATATTTAGCAAAGTGCCTTCTCTGTTGTACATCAGCACACCAAAAACCAACTCTTTGGTAGCCCTACAGTGTTTCCCTCATGTAACTCAATCCCTTGGTGGGAGCAGAGAGAGCAATCAACTCCCTTTGATTAACAGGGTGGGTATGCTTAGCATTCATTTACCAGAATAGGGAAGATAACTTCGTAGACCACATTAATGGGGATCTACCTCTCTTGCTCAATGATGACATTGAGCCTAACCATGTGGTGTTTTAGGAGCAAAGTGATTCCATCGGCTGCCTTTGATTACATCATAAATTGACACCTTGCCAAGATAAAAAACATGGGTTTAGTTTGTGGAGGCCAGGGCACTTCAGATGATGCCCTTACTCATTTGCTGGGTCTTGTGCCACAGCAGAGCTATAGATCACATCTGTAATCCTGTGGAGTTCATTATCTCCTAATGCTATTTGCTTCTTTAGATCATTAGAATGAAACTTGACCTGACCTGTGAACTAAGAAATTGATTGCTGCCTTTAAATGGTCAACAGCCCATTTTCTAATCGATATACCAAATAATTTTATACATATTTAAATTATATATAACTTTAATGCTTGTTAAATTTATCTGCCACTTTCCTTCTACAGTTTATTTTGCATGCATCTGAAACATGGATGGTGCTTTTACTACGTGGTGGTGCCATTTAGAGAAAACGGACGAAGAAGGAAGAAGACACAAATAAAATCTGGCCTGAAACAAAAGCTAAGCCACTGAACATGAGTGCTCTGAAGACTTCTAAAACATATCCTAGGTTGGGCTGTGGTTTCAGATTAATATATTCCCTGACGGCTAAAAGAAACCCAAACCAGAACACAGTTTTGCTGTAATCATTCAAGTTTGAATAGAGTTTGCGGTGAATGACGCACTTCTTTTCCCTGCCTGTTGCTTTACAGAAAGAAAAACAGTAAGAAAAGATGTTGAGGTATGTTCATGATGGCACTGGATTTCTTTTGTGAAGGTGGCACTGGGTGGTTTCTGTGACCAGTGAGGTTATTGCTGGTTCTGGGGAAGCACTGTTTAATGGCTTGGGTCTACAGGGGCTTTGCACACGTTTATAAAGGGATGGGAAATACAATCACTGGACATCTTACAGACCACTTAACTTTAAAGTAGATGTAATAATCTTGCTTATGCTCTGATGATTTTAGGAAGTTATCCTCTGGGCATCCTCTGGCATCCGGCCTTTGCTGTATTTTCCAAAAGTAACTTTCTGTTTTCATGCACAAACTCACGTGGAGTCTCAGTAACAGCCTTGTTGCACTATATTTTCAACTGCTTAGTGAAACAGTCTTTGGTTGTTTACAAATTCAGAAAAGTGGGGGAAAGGATGATCTCCTACCCCAAACTGCCTCTTCTTTTGACCCACCCTGTCTGGTTCTCTCAGCATCTCTGCATCACCATTCACCCCAGTATCCCAAAGGTTCCGTGTGGGAAAGAAGCAAACTCAGGTACTCACAGCCTCAAGTTTCTTCTTTTATCCATCTGAAAGAGAGAGATGAATGAGGAAAATCCATAAAGTCTATTTCTGTGCAAGATGAGACCTGACAGCACCAACACAGCATTCAGAGGGAAATGGAGTTGCAGAGCAGGTGTAGTGATCGGTGCAGTTACTTAAGAGTTTGAAACTCTTGGTTTTGTGATTGTGGACAGGTCTTTTCATCACATTCACCTTCTCCAGTAGCAACAGGAAATATTATATATTCCTGTTAAAGGCCTTTAAGGATGAAGTAGTTAACTTTAGTAACTCGTATAAAGAGGAAAAGCAGTACATGCTACTGCAAATGACAATTAATGATGCACAAAATTGTTCTTCAGTGGAAGGGTCATTTCCTACAACTTGACAGGCCCATTCTTCTTGTAATGTGTGAAGGTTTAGAACTGTTCCAAGAAGTTTTTAAAAGAGATCTGACAAAAAAAAAAAAATAAAAAAAAATGGTTGGAACTAGATGTTCTTTGAGGTCACTTTCAATCCAAACCATTCTATGACTCTATGATTCCCAAAATCACAGCCTTACTCAGACAATCACAGTGTGTCTTTCACATGAATGAGTTGTTGGAGGAAAGAGAGGGTGAAAGGCCTTTCTCTACACCCTGGTCTGCACTCACTGGGCATGCAGAAGGAGCAGGATGCCGCCTTTCCTGAGGATCAAACCAATGCTACTGCACACAACAGCTTCTCCCTGACCTCATGAAGTTCAACAAAGTGAAGTACAAGGTCCTACACCTGGGTCACAGCAACCCCAGACACAGCTACACTTTGGGTGGAGAAGTAATTCAGATCACCCCTGTGCAGAAGGACTTGAGGGTGTTGGTTGATGAGAAGTTCCCCATGACCTAGCTTCAGTCTGCACTTGAGCCCAGAACTCCCCCGTGCGCTGGGCTGCACCCCCAGAGTGTGAGCAGCAGCTCAGGGAGGGGATCCTGCCCCTCTGCTCTCATGAGACCCCATTTGCAGCACTGTGTACAGTTCTGGTACCTTCAACATAAGCAGGACATGGAGCTATTGGAGCAAGCCCAAAGGAGGCCACGAGGGTGATCAGGGACTGGAGCACTTCCCTTATGAAGACAGGCTGAGAAAGCTGGGGCTGAAGTATCTGAAGAGGGCTACAAGTATGCTGGAGAGGGATTCTTCATCAGGGACTGTAGCAACAGGACAAGGGGTGATGGTTTTAAACCAAAACAGGGGAAGTTCAGGTTAGATATAAGGAAGAAGCTCTTCCTTGTGGGGGTAGTGAGGCACTGGAATAGATTCCTCAAAGAAGTGGTGAATGCTCCATCCCCAGCAGTGTTCAAGGCCAGGTTGGACAGAGCCTTACAACCTGGTCTAGTGTGAGAAGTCCCTGCCCTTGGCAGGGGTGTTGGAACTAGATGATATTATGGTCTTTTCCAACCCAAACCATTCTATGACTCTATGATTCTATGATTCAAGGTACCTCCAAAACATCTCCTGGCCTTTCCAAGCATCTTGAGAAGTGTGTCTGAGAAAGGAATAAAACTACAAAAATAAAATTAGAAATAGGCAAAAAGCCAAAGAAAACAAACCTCCAAACTCCCTGGAATGGCTTCCTTGGATTACTACTAGTCAGGTGGGACTTAATCTTCTCAATGTTCTAGTCTTTGAGAGTAAAGGGGTATTCAGCACTTATCTAAAATTCAAATGGTGAGCAGTGAAAGCCCTTGCAGGTACAAGGATCTCATTCGCATATGCACCTGCTTTGTTTTCGCTATTAGCTCCCACTTGCGCATTTGCTTGGCGATGAGCAGGAACCACCTGGGGAAGGCGTTGGGGTGAAGCAGTCACTTTTGCTGTGATACTCTACCTGCCACTGCCGCATCCAGGAAATGACACGTTTTAATACATGGACATTTTTACTTATATTCCAGTTTTATCAAAGCAATGGGGCGTGCAATAGGCTGGTAAATAATTAATTTGTTTCCCAAAGATAGCCAGTGGAAGAGATGACAAGCCCTGCCATTTATACTTTTACAAAATGCCAGATGAAGTGAGGACGTCAACGAGGGGGCAAGATGCTGGGAACAAAGTGAATTAGAGAATATCTTTCCTTCAGTAAGACAAATTTGTGTTGGGTAACCATGCTTTGCTGGGGAAGCCAATTGGAAAAGAGTGATAGAGGCCCAGCTACCCAAGTTCATCAAAGTCATCTGTTTCAGGTAAGCTCATTTTTCACCAGCCAAGAGGATATTCACCTGGAGTACACCTGTAAGGTACAGCCGACAGATTGAATGGTACAGTGCTTTATTATATTTCACACCCTGATGATTCAATATGATAGGAAAAAGGGAGATAAAAAAAAGAGACCTACAAAAATAAAAAAAGCTGTCTCTTCTCTTTGCAGTGCATTTTTTGCAGAGCATGGCCGCAGTGCTTAGGTGAACCACAGGAAAGTGAGCAATGTTTTGCAGTGAATTATGCTCCTGTGTGAGTATTTAGCTCAAAATAACCTTCACTTCCATTTCTTTCCTTTTTTGCAAGTGATGTCCTAGATTTCTACAGTGAGACAACATTATATTACATATTGTTAAGGACATCCACCCTGCCTATCTCCCTGGATGGCAGCAAGAGCTGACTTTCCACTGGCTCCCTGGGGAACTCCATGCTCCTGCTGAGAGAGCACAGATCTTTCCGGTGGGCAAAGAGCTGAAGAAAGGGACCACCTCCAAATTCACCTGCCTTTACAGTCAATCCTAGAACTACATCCTGTCAAAGTGTGTGCCCTGCTTACAGGACACCTCCCAGGGTCCTTCCAAGGCCATCACATTGAAGGGTGATTGCCTTACCTGCAGAACACAACCTGACTTACGGAGCTTCAAGTGAGAAGCTGAACCCAACTTCTACAAGATTAGGAAACACCGTAATTTCACCTGAGCTTTCAAATCTGGCTGTTAGAGTTCATGAGAACCTAAATGTAGTTGTTTCCCTGAAAATAAGACTGTTGAGGGATCCAGGTCTTTGGACACAGGGTTTTGGAGATGGGAGGTTTGCTGTTCATGCCTACAGTTTCCTCTCAAAAAGAAAATTAACACTTTTCTCAGCTCCTGGAAAACAATGTGGTCAAAATCTTTCTTGTTTAGAGAACACAGTCCCAGTTTGATGTACAATTTCTTGTACATCACTGTTTCCCAAAAGTCACGTCTTTGTTTCCTGGAAAAGGAGTTTATCACATCAACTTTGGCTCAGAGGCCAAAGTCTTACAGATATTGCCACTACCACTTTGCTGTGAGATGGCAAAGCTGGGCTGAAATAAGTATTTAAAACAAAATTGTAGTTCTCATGGAAATTATTGTTATCATAGATGATACGTAGAACTTTCTGGTGTCTGATATTACCTTCAGTGATAAGTCAGGGATTTCAGGTGTCTGAGCACCTGCAGATGATCTGGGGGTAATGGTGTGTCAGCAGTAGCAGGAGCTATGTGTCCTGTAGATCTTTGAGAAAAAGGGGTTTGGTGGGGTTTTTATTCATTTATGCTTCTGGCACATCTGTAACCACTAGCATTTGGCCCAGAACCAGAGTTCAGCCTTGGGGCCACAGCCAAAGGTCTCATTAGCCAACCATTTGGCAATCAGGGTTCTACACTAGAAAGAATAGTGTCTGGACATGTCAGTCCACCCCCAGTGCCATGGACTAACAGAGTGTTGCCAGTTGCATTGCAACAGCCAGCATGACTTCAAAATATTTACTGGTTTGGCGAGAGCTAAAAGCTACCTGGCTGAATCCATCCAAACAGCGATGCCTTATTTCAGTCCAAAACAATGCTGAAAGTCACTGCTGCTGTACATGGGATTTTGTTGCCTGAGAGAGATGGTTCCCATGGACAGCAGGTACTGTCAGGGCATAAAGGCAATGATGTAAAGAGGGGATGTGGGCTCTTGCACTTGGTGGCAGCACTGAGAAGTGCACCGTCTACTGAAGATGGTGCAATTGTGCCAGCATCTGCCCCAAAACGTGCGAAGTAACTGAAAGGAAGGACTCTTTTTTTCTCTAGGGTCTGAGCACCTCCAGCAGCAGATGAATTAAAGGGCATGTGAGACTGTTGTGGGAATATCTTCCTACTCTAGATTTGTGCTGATGTGTTTTGTCCTCTGGTTTCTCCTAAGCTACGCCTATTTCTGTTCTATTTAGAAAAAATGAATCCTTCAATAAATTAACATGCCTTTACAATGATAATATGGACTATAAAAATTATTGTGATTCATATCAGGACACATAATGATTTAACTAATCAGTCATTAATTAAACAGGTTTCTACCTGCAGGGGCTGCAAGAGTTTAATAATTTAAGCTGACTAAATGTTAGTACTAACCAGGCATAATTAGAGCTGTGGGGAAAGTTTCACAAATACAGCAAAGCTGGCTACATTTCATGCTATTTACTGAGCATAGGCAGCAGCCTGCCAGCAGAGCAGAGCTTTCACATCTAAACGAGCATGTTGCCATGGCAGGATGACCAGGAGGGGACTGGATTAAGGATGTCAGTCAATCTAAGTTATATAAGAGTCCCCAGTCCTGTAAGAGCTTAAATATACTCTTGGTACATGTGATCAGCCTCACTGCAGAAGCTGTTGCAGGATTAATCCCTTTGTTATGAGTTTACGTGTAGAGCACATACTTCTGCAGGTCTCAGGATATCAGGGTTCAGTGGAGCAGTTTGTGTTGATAAAACTGTTTTGCTTTCTCTTGCAAGAATGGAGATGAGCTTCAGGATTCTGGAGTTTTCACTCTGGGACCTTCATGGCCACATTTTGTTCCATCTCTAAGTCCCATTTTACTTGCCCATAAACTGGTAGCACCAGACTTGGCCTGTTTTGGGATGACTGCTTGCTGCATTCATGCACCAAAAATGCTTTGTAAGTGCAAAATAGTATTTTACTAATTAGGGTCTACAACTTTGGTTTTGAACATTAGGAGCCTGTAGTGGTCTGGTGAAGAAGAAAACACCTGAAGGAGGTCATAGGCTCACACACAGGCCTATGATTCCTGAACCCAGCTCTTTATCTGTTGGTAACAGCAAGGTAGTAATATTCAGCATTTAGAAGAGAAATGCTTTGGTCAAAGCAACATGGAGGAGGAGGAATTCTTTGTTCTATGAAAGGTTAATGCACCTGGGTAGCAGCCGAGAGCGTTTGCATGCAGAGAGATCATTAATCCATGCAGTAATAATTTGTGAAATAAAAATCAATCTTGGAAAGGAGGCAAAGCCTCTAGTTCCAAAGTAATGGACTGCCTTTTGCACTGCATCTCGTTAAGCAAGACCCAAATACATAATGGGCTCAATTTCCATGCAAAGGCTTCTCTGCAACCCAGAAAAACTAATAGCAACACTAAACAAAATGTATCTATATCCTGCTGCCTTTCAGGCCCTGGCAGTTGCAGCTCAATTAACATGGTAGTCCCAGCCATGGCAGGATGTTTTTAAATGGCAGAAACTGCAATTATCTGCTCCAGGTAAGTGGAGCTCCTAGGTTGATGGTCTGGACATGCAGACATGCTTGGCACCATCTTGGTGAAAGCACCTGATGGACACAGTTAACCCTATCACAGTGGGAGCTTTAGAGGGGTTTAGCAGCATCCCAGCTCTGCTCCCCTTGGAAGGAGACAGAGAGCATTTAAAGGGCTGCAAGATGCCCCACACAGAGATTCCCAGAGGCCCAGACAGCCACATCCACGCCTCTTCTGCTCCTGCTTACTTAGGAGAGTGAAAAACAATAGCCAAAGAACACTTGATGCCTCTCCCTCAGGCAAGGCTTGGGCCAAAGTCTGCAGAAATGCATGGCATACCCCTACAGGTAAATAAAACAAGATGGGAGACAACAGCAAGGTGTATATGAGCTTACCTATGTAGCAGAGAAATCTTATATGTTATGAAATAATATGTTATGAAATTATATGAAATAATATGTTTCCACAAACAACATCCCACAAGCTTCTCTGTAGAGGAGCAATGGGGTCAACCTCACTCCTCAGTTCGACACACAACGCAATACCTTTTTTGCTTTCATTCTTCTCACATGAGTTAAGGTGATATCAAAGCTGCTGTGCTGTAGGCATCTGATTTCTGACAGAATCTCAGAAAGAAAAAACATGCATTATAAGTTGCTCCTCAAGGCTGAAATCTGTCCCTCTCTCACCTTTTGCTTACCTGCCAGGGGCTTTAATTTGAATTTTATGCTTGGGATGGACAGGTTTCCAGACACTGTGACCAGCACAGTTTTCACAAGCTCAGTGGCATCTCCAGATGATTTCAGTGAGAGGGAAGACAGGCAGGATCACTGCCAGGCTGCAACCCAGCCCCGAGTGCAGAGGTGTCAGTCTGTAATACTGACAAAGTACAAAATCCAGTCCCAATAATCCTCTTAAGTCAGAAAAGAAAATAACCAGTGTGATTGATAACCCAAAGACAATCAAAGTGTTTAGGATTTAGAGAAGGTACCACACATACAGAATATTTCCAGAAAGAGCTACACAGCTTCAAAGACTGTTTTAATTGGGTTTTTTCGCTTTTTGGTATGTTAAAAGAGGGAGAAAATGACATTTATAACCTGAAAATGCACTGAAATCAGTGACAGTTGTACCATTGATTTGGACTGGTTTTCAATCAGGCTTTTAAGGAACACAACAGAAATATCAATTAACAACTGAATAATCATTACAAGTAAACAAAGACGATAAAGAATACATTAGAGCAACACTGGAAATCAATGTCATTCACAGGCAGAAAATCAGTTGAGTTCAGTTTGGGGAGAAGAGATTCAGCAAAATTAATGCAAAGAACTGATGGTTTGGGATTTTCCACCACACTTCAGGTGTAGAGCTGTAGAGCATGTCCTCAATGGACACGGGTGTCCCTCATCTATCAGCTCTCCATCTCTGCCTTGCAAAGTGTGATTCCCTCACGGTGTTGTTTGCACAGCAACCTGAGAGACTGGATATCTGATTCCCACTTTAATTAATGGGAAATGAACATCCCTTCTCCCAAGTAACAAGTGACAGGACAAGAGGAAACGGCCTCAAGCTGCACCAGGAGAGGTTTAGACTGAAGATTAGGAACAATTTCTTCCTCAAAGGGTGCTCAGGCACTGGAACAGGCTGCCCAGGGCAGTGGTGGAGTCACCATCCCTGGAAATGTTCACACACCGTGATGAGGTGTGTGATGTTCACCTCACTATAGATGAGGCCCTCAGTGACATGGGTTAGCGGTGGCCTTGGCGGTGCTGGGGAACAGTTGGACTTGACAAACTTAAAGCTCTTTCCTAAACTGGTTGCTTCTATGATTCTATGATCCTGGACTTCTCTCTGAGGTGTCCAAGTCATATTTTCAGATGGGCACTGTGCTTCAAAGGAGGCAACGATGAATATATATCTATGGATGTAGGAGTCTAAAATGTCTGGCAGTGCTAGTGGAACTTACTTGTTTCCTCTGGGCTTTGGAAATAACAAGTCTCACATGAGACTTGTGTAACAGAACAACACGTTGTTTTCAGCTTTACCAAGAGGAAATTTTCCTGCCCAGAGTACACCAAGCCCTGGAGTTAATGACAATTTCATAATCCAAAGATTCAAAAAAAAAAATTTGAAATAAAAATCCTTATGTTTTCACTTTCCCAGCTTTCAAAGTATCCTTTGTTTAATAATTTCCTCTACTACATTAGCTGGCTTTGACGAAAATATTAAAAAAAAAAAAAAAAAACAAGCAAAAAATGTGTTAAACCAGCAAAAAAATCCTCATCAAATAATAAAGCCACCTCAAGATACCTTTTGGAGAAGTAACACAAGTTCTTTTTTGAAACTTAGACCCAGCAGCTGGCTTCATCTCTTTCTCCAGCTAAGGCTGTCCAGTGGTAATGTTTTGTCTCCATGATTCAGCCAGAGAAATGGAAATAAAATATCCCACTAGAAATGCCAGATTAACAGAACAACCTGCCTAATTTCGCACAATAAGGTGTTTCCCAGTTTCTGGCTGATTTTTTAAGTCATTCTTGAAAGACAAAGGAATCCTTTGACAAGTGAATGGCCTTGTCCTTAAGTCTGATGGCAGTTGTCTGCTCGCAAACCCTGCGTCTTCAGTGTATCAAGCTTTAGGGTCATCCCAGACACTAACAGGTAGAAAAGGGTGAAAAAAAGGTATTTTTCCCTTTCTATTACATAGTGAGATAAGCTTGAGAATGGCAGAAGGCAAAGGTCAGGGGGGCTGGTCCTTCTGACATTCTACATTTGACTCCATATCTCAGCATTAGGTCACTTATTAGACCTGGAATTATTTTTTCCCCAGTAGGACCAGGGTTTTGTTCACTCAGGTTTCATTTCTTGCATGGGACACAACACAGTTTTCTTGGTGGCCCTGGGAAGCCCTCCTAGGGATGACCCTGTCCAAGGGAGCACATCAACCCCAAGATGGCAGCCAAGGTCAAATCTCTCTATATAATATGTCTATATAATATAATCTCTATACTATATATATATATGCGGGTTGTTTTTTTTAACATAACTACTGCACTCGTAATTCTTCGCACTAATCCCATTTCTGGTTCAAATCTTCTATCTCAATCTTCCTGTTTTCTCCCTGTCCACATCTTGACATCCATTAAATTCTCAGTGTGCCCAAAGCTTACCAATACAGCACACTGCTTTATCCAGTGGCATCAGTCCATCAATAAAGCTCAGCTGCTGAGTTTGTCTGCTTTCCTGCATTTTCGGATTACTGTAAGTTATGTGGATGCTGGAGCCAGTGATGCCGATATGCAAGCACCAGGTCCTGAGGTCTGTGATCAGATTCCTTGCAATGCATCAGGGATGGGGCAAGACTGAAGTTTTTCCATCCTTTCTGGAGACACACAAAGCCACCACTGACAAAAGAAGTGCTCTCCACTAAAGCTCATCACAGCTGGGAAGCGATGCAAACATGAATGGCATCTTTCTCCTTGGCCATGGCTTTCCACTCATCTTCTCTCTCTTTTCTCATTCCAGAATGAATGTACAATTAAAACACAATCAATCTCCATGACATTTCCAAAGTGTGCAGTCAGTGTAGCAGCTTCTCTTTTAGCCTTGGCAAAATACCAAATTTCTTGGGAAAATGAGCTCTTGACTTTCCACTTGGAGAAACTCCAGATTGAAGGTTGTCAAGTTGGGACAAATCAAGCATCAGATTTGTTGTTAACAAATTAATGCATTGAGGAGACTTTTCTTTTCAGATTTGGTGGTAAGTGGGAATGGTTAATGGTAGCCAGTGATTTCTATTCAATAGCCCTGTGTACTCTGGGCTAATAGCAATTTTTAATAGAAGTGACTTATTATGCTTTCCTTTAGCAAAAAAATAAGGGGAGTGAGAGGTAAGAAACCTATTATATGAAAAGCCTCTTGTTTGTGCTAAGAGAAAAATAAGGTGTCCCCAGTTTATTTTATTTGTCATCTCAAGAGCGAGAGAAGAAAAATATTAATATTTAAGACTACCTCTAGCAATTGTGTGTTTTGTTTTTCTATTTATACACCCTCAAGGTGCATAGAGGGTTATAGCAATGCCTCAGGTCACACTCACAATAACGGGAACCTCACTTGTATTTTTTTTTCCCTGTCTCCCTTTAAAACAACTCTATTAGTACTGCGCAAGCTACCTTAAGCAGCATCTGACATATACAAACTGTTGCCTGTAGGTTGCCTGTTTGTTTGATTTTCTGCAGTGTGAAGGTTGAGTTGAGTCATTTTGCACCCAATTACTTTGCAGTAAATTTGTCGGATGATTCTTGTCGTGCTGTATTGATCCAACGTGTCACCTTGAACTTGTTTATTGACACATCAAATTCCGAAGGCAGCCCTGTTCAATTTACCACTTCCCAATTATGGCATTTATATGATGTCACTGAAGCTTCTTGTCACGTTCAGATGAGGCCATTTTCCCCCCTCCACCACCAATCACCTGAGCAGCAGTTGCCATTTTTCTCTGACCTTTCCCGAGACAGATGGTGGTTCATAAAATACATCATTAGCACACATGTCATTTTATCTTGCCTGGATTTTTTAAGTGAAAGGTACTCTGTTCAACAAAAGATTTTTCAATTTCTTCCTCAATGACGGTAAAAAAATAGGATTTTTTTCATGAGTGCTGGACCAGGGGGATTCATCCCCAATGGCTTCACCAAGGGAATAGTGACATGATGCTGGGGAAGCTTCATCCTTGCCCCAACAGAGGATCTGCATCTCTGGATGGTCACGGGAGCTGCAAACATCCAAACAACTCAGGATACAGCCCAGTGCTCTGATACACAAAACAGATGTGGGAAATAGAATGTTGATTGGACGTTCACCATGGAGGTGGCATGGTGTTATGTCAGTGGTTGGAGATGAGCACACAGAGCCATGTCTGTTTCCTTTTCAAAGTTTTTTGGGATTTGTGTGTGCTACCCAAAGTTTAATGATGACAAAGATGCTGAAAATAGCGTCTTTTTTTGCCCCCAGACATTCTGTTTGCTTTAGGGATGTCCATTTTTTTTTTTTTAATAACTCATGAGCTATGCTCAGTGGATGCAAGAAGAGTATTTGAAAGCGCTACTTTATTTTAATGTTCCTCTTAATACAATATTTTATGCTAATAGTTAAAAATATTAGCTGGCCAACTTTGTCCCTTTAAACTGATTCAACAACATGCTTGAGCTTATATTTCTATTGGGACACATGCTTCAGTCTCGCTCTGAATTTAAGTTGCCTATGTGGTTTCCAAGATGAGGACCTATGAGTCCATGTACAATAAAAGTGTCCCTCCTCTCCCTTTGCAGTGATAACTCTGAGGTAGCCCAGAAGACAATCTGGACCAAGACAGATTTTGTTGTTTGAGGCTTCCTAGGGCTGAGGTCAATGTTAAAAAAAAAGTAGAAGAGAAATGCACTCTTCTACTGCATGACATGCCAAAATGTGCTCAAGAAAAAAGCCACAGGAGCAGGGAGAAAAGCTACCGCAGCACAAGGAAAGATAATCTTCTTGGCAGTTCCTCAGTTATGATGCCAGTGGTGTTTCAAAGTAGCTGGAACATTTCCGAATCCAATTCTATTAAATATAATTTCTTCTTGCTTGACACTCCATGTTTTACTTCCCCATTTCCCTAACAAAGAACGTGACCATTTCTGCATCACCAGAACTTAGAAAACAGCAAACAGCATCTCTCTAAATTCCTGAACACCCTGGCTCATCTAACTGCACTTTCACATCCCGAGTTCAGCAGATGCTGCCGTTTCATCCCAACCAACAGCACTGCAGTGAGCTGGCATGGGAGAGAGAAGCCTGCCTACGTGGGGGAGGGAAACACTCTCAGGTGGAGACATTGAACATCAGGTGGCAGCCAGGAGCCAGCTTCTGACCTATAAACCCCACAGGAAGGGTTATAGGTGGATGCTGGACACCTCCTTCTACTTGCCTAGAGAAGGCGATATTGCTATCAGATCTTACAAGGTGGCAAGATGGAGAGACACCTTCTTCTTTCCTTTGTGCCACTGGCAACTCTTGGATGTTGCTCCCGTCTTGGAGCTGTTGCCCAAATCTAAGTTACTGCTTTTGTAATTTATTGTTCTCTCCAGCAGAGAGTTTATTGTTCTTGTTAAGCTGCTTTACAAGACTGGGACTCTTTGTCCTGAAGATGTTATCTATGTCCTGCTGTCCACTTGCTCCATCTATCTTCTTGTGCACAGCTTCCAATGTCTTCTGCTTGTCTGTTATTCAGGTAAGCCAGATACGTTATGAGCATCAGTTTCGTGTTCCAAAAATCTTTGTACTCTCAAAATAACTCCAGTTCCTATCCCTGAAAAGAATCAAAGCCCCCAAGTCCATCAAATTTTGGATTTTGATCTTGGCAATCAAAATATAATATATAATATAAAATATAATATATAATATACAATCAAATATATGGATTGCCAAAAATTTGCCATACACACACGCAGATGCTGTGGCAATGGTGGCTGTGGCACAGCCAGATGTTTGTGTAAGGTTTGCAATTTGATTTGGGACCATCACCACCTTCTCTATTTTTTGCAGATTTCAGATTTTCCGGCTTTGCAGATATTCCCAGCATGCAGGAGGCAACAACCAAATGGGGTAACATCCCAGTTTCTAAAGCAGGGAGTGGGGAAAAGGAGAGGACACTTCCTCACAGGCCAGGAAGTTCTTTTGACCCAGAACCAAACCCTTCTAACAACCAGGAATATGAAGCTAAGGCCACTCCAAGCACAGCAGGATGTGCCAGCTTGCCATAATGCTCTGATAATTACTGATGGTTCATCAGGCCAACCTTGAAGTCTCCAATACCTGTGGCAGCGTTTTTACACAATCTGTACTTTGCCAGCCAGTGTGGTTCTGGTAGTCTTTAGGAGCTCCTCCAAAATAAACACTTCTGCTGAAGAAGGCCCCTTGCAAAGTTTGGGGCTTAAGTGGTTTGGGCTGCAATGACACATCTTTGTTTGCACCACCACAATTCTCTGCACATGCTCACAAATAAAACAGGATGGAGAACAAACGCTATGGTAGGCACTGGATTTATGACATGCCAAGTTTAAATAGCACCCATAAGGCTTAAGCCAGCAGCAATGGGGAATCCATCTTTCAATTGCAGCAAGTGCACAAAGCTTTCTCTTGCTCTTCTCCCAGGGTGAGCTGATGCTGGGTACCAATTTCCTGAACTCCTCATGCCAGGAAATCATGTCTCCAGTTCCTCACGTGTGACATAGAGTTCTTTTGTGGGTTCTTTTTAAAGTCCAAAACTGTACTAAAATAGCAACCACGCTACTTAACAGTATCAGATGACTAGAGACAGCCCTTAGATACCAATTAACCTTTGTGCCAGTTTTAGTCCTGTGTGCACACTCTCATCATGACTGCAACTGTTGAATAATTAATCCCTTAGACTAAACAAACCATTGCCAGGCCGCCCTCAGCTTCCTCTTCTGCTGGGTTATGCACTGGTCTCTTAATTTTCTAACTGACAGGCACCCTTTTTTGAAGAACATTTTTTCTTTATGTGAATACGTTTATATTCTTTCCCTTGGTAATGTGAAAAAGGTGTTGGGTGTTTTTGTGGTAGCCAATATAGTGGGAAAGCGGGAAGGGGGGAAAAGGAAAGGAAGAGAAGGGCAGGGCAAGGCAAGGCAAAAGGCAAGGCAAAAGGCAAGGCAAGGGCAGGGCAAGGCAAGGCAAGGCAAAGCAAGGCAAGGCAAAAGCCAAGGCAAAAGGCAAGGCAAAAGGTTTTCACTGTAGCAGGACAAAGTCTCATTTTGACAACTGATTGAGGAGAAATGCGTTTTGATTACAATGATGGTTTGGTCTGCTCTACTATTTTACACAAAACTCCAAAATTAAAAATTACCTCCAGGGAGTAATTTTTTATTTTATTTTTGCAAATACTAGATAGCCCATTTCCATCTTATTGAACATATTGTCACTCTAAACTGGCAGCTCATTTGTTATTCTCAGGGCATTCTAAAGATACAGAAATAATGCTATGTAGAATACAAATGGCTACATGTTCCATGAACACTTTCCAGGATACAAATTTGTAGTCATGGAAGAATTTACAGATATATCATTGTTTTATTTTCAAGTCAAATAAATATACTCTTACATTTCATGCGTAAAATTGTATGCACTGCTCCGCTGCGAACACGTCAATTAATAATAGGAGGCCAAATTTTGTGGCTCTTTGAGCTTTTTCAGGCAAAATCCTCACAGGTGATCAAGAACTTCCTACATAATAGTTGAAACATATTTGCCTGTATGAGCTGTTTGATTTAATTTTGTTGGTTAAGTACCACTTATGAGTTCAGAATACCTCTCTGAACATGCTAAGCAGAAATGATGGGATATCTGAACCATAAAACATCAAAGCCTGGTTTGGCAATGACATTCTTCAGTCTATTATATGGAGAATAATTCCTGTAACAGGTGTCATTTGTCTATTACACAAAGCTCACATGAGTACCAAAGAAGCTGTCTCAGTCTGGCACCATTTAACTGTTCATTGTACCCTTTGGAAAAGTCACATAAGCACTTCATATCTGTGGGAGACATGACACCATAGGGAAGGGACAAAGAAACAGTCAGAATGGGAATTGCAACCCTCAGGGAGTCTGCTCCGATGCCCGGCAATGTGTGACTGCGGTGGGAGGTTTGCCCCATCAGGAGCTTGGGGATTGGGTCCCATGTGCTTACTTTTCATTATTCTTACAATCAATAAGTAGATACTGACTACTCTTAAAGTGAATATCAAGATTAATTGACCCAAGTGGTAAGTATTGATCCAGGAATGGCCTATCGATTGTCAAGGGATGATAAATCTTGAATTTTATAGGAACATGAATCACGGGCAAGAGCAACCCCAGGGTTTGCAGTGGTGGACAATCATGCAAGTAGCTCCTGGCAGAGGATGCGCTGCCAGATTCAAGCTTTGCAGAGCAAAAGTACCCAAATCCTCCCTTTCTTTCCCTAGAGGAAGTCCTCATAAAATCTAGGACTTTTTCTCCCTCGAGTGCAGCTCAGGTGAAGTTTGTCAGCTATGCAAGGCAAAACCAGAGTTTCTCATTACTGCAGAGGGCAGAAGAAGAGGTGTCCAAGTTGGGTTTTGCTCCAGCAAGGACTGACATGGACAAAAATATTTGGGGATACTGTTGGGATAGCTGCCTCCAGAAATTACACCTAATTTCTTTGTGCACTGGAGCTTTTTTAACCAGCACTTTAGAATTCTGGAGTGAAAAAGCACTGTTCACCTGGGAGTGAATAACAGCTCCTATGGGACAGAAAGCAGCTGATCTGGATGAACTTTAAATAAAATAAGACATTCCATGTTACCAGGTAATGTGATTCATCAATATTGGTCCAAATGACTGATCTCTTGGAGCTGCAAACACCAGAAAACTGTTGATTCTTTGTCTGATTATTTTTGGCCTAGCACAAACCAGACAGTTTGGGAGGGGGGAGAGGGTTTTTTAGAATTACTTTAAAAAAGCAAAACTAACAGAAAATTTTGTGTTTATATTGATGTAATACCAGATGGGGTTTTTAAATTAAATCAGTACTCTAAAACCACAGTCCAGGACTGTGTCCATCCAAAGCTCCTGCTCCGGGAACATTACAAGCCAAAGAGCAGAGAGACATGGGGAAATGCTGCTACCTGCAAGCAAGTCTACCCCTAAAAGTCCCCAACACTTGGGCTATCAGACACTGCCTTCAGGAGATTTCCTAACTATCTAGAGAAGATTTTCTTAAAAGGTTTCCTTCTTTCTTCCTCAGCAGCATATCTGTGCCTCTTTAACCACATTCCCATTCCCATTACAGCCATGGTACCCCTCCCGAGCTTTCGCATCCATGACGTTTCTTCAAAGGGAGAACCACCAGGGAACTGCCAAGCAGTATCTAGACCTCTGGGATGTGAAATATTTGATTTTAATTGCATCCTTTGTTCTTATTTCTAATAAAGGATGATATTATGAGGCCTGAGGGCCGTATTCCTCTTTCTAGGGATTGTTACTGTGCGATGATAAGAAAAATGCTACACAATGTGGACTATGCATTCCACAAAAATGTCCTTCAGTGTGAGGATATATCCTATCTGCCTTCTTAACCTCAGACAGAGAGGAATACAGCTGAGAGCTCTTCCCTTAAGCACTGCTTCCTACAATGCGTTTACTCTTCAGTCTTATTTTCTACAGAATCCCATGAATGACACTTTGAGGCAAAAAAGAGAAGGGAATTTTCAAAAAAAGTGTGCAGGAGGCACGGGTACAAAACCAATTATTTATTAATAGGTTTTGTCCACACACCTCCTGTGCATCAGTTGGAACATTTACCCTGTAGGCAGTGAAGAGCAATCAGACGAGAAATTTCGGTTTGCATCTTGCCAGACGAGCTTGGCAACTTCATGCTGAACTTTATCTCCTCATCTCTGTCTCTGCAACGCAGGAGTGTGTTTAATTTAAATACAACGCTAGCAAAAGATGGCTTTTTTTTCTCAAAATATTGAATTTATACTCCCCAAAATGTATATAAAGATATTTATATTACTAATTTATGAATACATGTGTGTGTGTATATATCCAGTGTATGAAGTGGCCTTGGTTTTGCACTGAAATAAGAACATCTAGTTAATAAGAATTTGAGACCAGTGAGAATTCCATGGGTTTTTTTTAAGAGATTAATTGAAAAATAACAACTAAACAAAGGAAAATTACGCTTGTTTTCTTAATAGATCTCTAAACTTCAACTGCACCTGTAGTGACACACGTATCTGTCATTAATGCACAGATTTACTAGTGTCAGTTGAACCACAAGTGTTGGGGGATTTTGTTTTGGCATGAGCTATAATCCTCACGATGCCACTAAGGGAGAAGTTTCTCAAGACCTCTTGTACTAAAAGCATGAGGCAGAGGTGTCCTCATGACATGCAGGCAAATCACTGGTGAAGAGTCTTGGCAGGAGTCAGGCGATGAGTCAGTTGGCAGGACTGGGAAAAGTTTCTTTGTTGTGCACAGTATTTACTCCTATTAAGATCATCTGATCTCCTTGGTATGTGGCCTTGACTCAGAAAACACCTGAGGATGCTGAAATTTCTTGGACTTATTCATTATAATACAGTAGAAGTTGCATAAGAATATTCTCCAATGGTATTTAAGTTTCTCCTGCAAATGCTGCCCAGTGTAGCTTTGATTTCTATGGGCTGTCAGAGTAAAGTTGCTTGATAGCTCTAGTGGGAACTTCCATAAATAAACTCCTAGTGAGAACTCAGGACGCATACCTATGCGTACAGTGCTGAGAATATCATAGATCAGAGGTGAACAGGAAAATAAGATTTTTAATCACCTGACAACAAAGGGAACTAATGAAACAGAACTGGGTACATATTTTCCCTAATGTACTTTACCAATTCCCATACTTTCTATACAGTTTTAGCATTTAGTGACAAGTTAATCACAATATTTGAGCTTTGGTCAATAGTATATGTTCCTCGAAATAAAGAGAGGCTTTGTTTTCTGGTTCCCCATCAGATTGCAACCAATCTTTCAAACTTAGACACAGGCAAAAAATCTACTGACAGCAGCAGGATGATGGAGATGATGGACTCTATGATTGTGCCAAGGGGCTGATTTCTCATAATTTAAAGGAGCAAGACAAGCTGGGGTGCCGAGACCAGTGCTCACCCTTCATGCCTTCCCAAACCTGCACGTGAAATTAGCACAGATGAAGGGCTTTTCACATGTGACTCATCTTATGTGTAAAATATCTATCAACAACTGATAAAGGAAGAAGAGTTAATTTAACAGTACCAGCTAGCTGACTTACCTGGCAAGATTTCACTCCATTCCCCTCAGGTAAGTGTAGGTGTTACACATTGAAAGCTGGCAGCAGGCACTGTGAGGAAGAAATTAGCAGCATCAAGGAAGCATTGCAGCCGGCCAGACTTTTATCAAAGCAGGTCATAAAATGCTTTTGTTCACTTTTTCCAAGATTCATTGGCAGTCTTGTAACTGATGATAGAGCTAAGAGAGAAAGCATCTCAAGGGCTGGGCAAGGCTCCCCACGCCATTGATAATGACTTACTTGCATTTACAAGAAATAAGTTCCAGCATCCTTTTATTGATACAAAACTGCCCACCATTGAGGAAGTCCAAAGAGCTCTGCAGAAGCTAAATAAAGCTATTAAAACCTGCTCCATTTCTCCTGAGCTGCTAAAGTCTGTGGCCTCTTAATTGCTACAAAGCCATAGAAGCTGTCCAAACTCATTTAAAAGAATAATCATATACTCAATAACCAGCACATTGGAATAGCAATAATAAAATACCACAGAAAAGGAAAGATGACTATGCAAAAATGTATTGCTTAGTGTAATTCTATTTTTAATACCTGGCAATTTTTGCCTGGGTCACACTCTGAAGATTTGTTACCAAGGTAATTCCCATGATAAAATCATCTCAGAGACAGCTGATATTTTTGAATATGCGTCCATGGGTTGATGCTTTTGTAGGGTGAAATCCTGGGGAATTCACTCAGCCTCAACTGTGACTCCAGAAGATTTCACTAAAGAGGGACTTGGTAATTATACTTTTTAGTTCTGATTTGCTCTTCTTTTGTTCTCTCATCCTATTGCAAAACAGCAGGACCACTTCTCCACAAGGACATGTTTGCAAGGGAAGACCACAGATGTCCTCTGGTGGACACCACCAGCACAAGGGCAGGCTGAATACCCATTTTGAGACCCCTAAAACAATGAGTGGGTTGCCCTAGTTCCTTTGGATCTGCTAATTGACTGGCTAATTTGGTCTTGTTGCTGCAGACAGACTATGTTCCTTTTCAAGGGTGCCTTGCAAATGCCTGTAAGCCATTTAAATGAACTTAAATTAAATTTGAATTAAGCAAAATCCACATCAGCCTGTCAAAATCCAGTGCATACATTGGCCAATAAACTCTGCTCTAGACCACTAACTCCAATGGAGCCCTTGTTTATTTGCGCTAGCTGAAGAGTTGGCCAATAAGCACTACTTCAGTGCTGGCATACTGCTCTGATGATGGAGAAAAGATCATTTAAAGTTATTATAGTCTGCTGCATTTTCCAACCTGTTCCACAGAAAACTACCGTGAATTTGTAGATCTCCCTGTAAGTCACCATAAAAGCATGTCGTTTTTCTCTGATCTTTAATTTCTTGAGTACCTACTTCCTTAATTGTAGTTTACAGATAATTCCAGGTAGAGTAGGTGTCATTAAAACCTCATTTGTCACTCCATAGTGACTGCAGTAACACAGTGTCTCCTACTGTAACTAGGAGAGGGCTTCACAATAATTGCACATCCCCAGGCAGTGAACACCGAGAGTTTAATGGTGCCAACTGTAACCGCAGCAGAAGGAGAAAAAAACAACATGCACAGTACAAAGCATGCTAAAGCAGGAAAACATCCTCTGTCAGATAGCACTGAAGGGCAACAACCCCTTTCCCAGATGATGGGCTGCAAATTTAGTCACTGGATTCAAATCTAGAGCCTCTGTGGTAGGAAAAGCATGGTCTGGTGGGTTGTGTATAGAATCATAGAATAGTTAGGGTTGGAAAGGACCTCAAGATCGTCCAGTTCCAACCCCCCCCCACCACGGGCAGGGACACCTCACACTAAACCATCCCACCCAAGGCTTCGTCCAACCTGGCCTTGAACACTGCCAGGGATGGAGCACTCACAACCTCCCTGGGCAACTGATTCCAGTGCCTCACCACCCTAACAGGAAAGAATTTCCTCCTTGTACCAAATCTAAACTTCCCCTGTTTAAGTTTTAACCCGTTACCCCTTGTTCTGTCACTACAGACCCTGATGAAGAGTCCATCCCCAGCATCCCTATAGGCCCCCTTCAGGTACTGGAAGGCTGCTATGAGGTCTCCACGCAGCCTTCTCTTCTCCACGCTGAACAGCCCCAACTTTCTCAGCCTGTCTTCATACGGGAGGTGCTCCAGTCCCCTGATCATCCTCGTGGCCTCCTCTGGACTTGTTCCAGCAGTTCCATTGTCCTTTTTATGTTGAGGACACCAGAACTGCACACAATGCTCCAGGTGAGGTCTCACAAGAGCAGAGGGGCAGGATCACCTCCTTCGACCTGCTGGTTACGCTCCTTTTGATGCAGCCCTGCATCAATGATCTTCTGCCATTAGGGCTTGTTAAAGCCACAGGGTTCAGACAAGCTGAAGCTATGCAGAAGTGCAGGGTTTGGGTTCCCTCTTCCCAAAAGAGAATGGGGGTTGCCAAAGGAGCTGCAACCACCTGCATGCTGGGGAAAATGTCATTAAAAGATTACGATCTGCAATCGAGGGTGCGCCACTTAAAATGTAGCTGTCAGGATGGTAAATGCATTAAATCAAATTAACTCCACTGGAGTGAAAGGAGCATTAGAAGGAGAGAAGGTAGTTTGTGTGGTTTATATCATCTGCTAGAGAAAGCAGTGGAGCAGAGAAAACTTTCACACTGCCATTTATTAAAATTACACTCAGCACTTCCCTCTCTTGCTTTAGAAACATTAACAGATTTTTGGCCCTGTTCTCATCTCACCAGTGGTGAAACAGCAGTGCAGAGATTAAGTGGCAATTTTAAAGTGAAGTACATAGCTACAGCAAGCCCATGGGAGCCAGGGTCAGATCTCAGAGATGTTACTTTGCATGGACATTGACCTAATGGAGCAATGAAGGGGATACAGAGCTCTGCAGTTGGGCTATTCAGTTTAGAGAAGTGCCCACCTTAGTTCATAACACCATACACTGCACCTACTCACCTGAAATAATAACAAAAGCCAGGTGCCAAATGTGTATCTTGACTTGTCATACAGTGACTCGAACAAATACAACCACAGAATTTAACTAAAGAGCTTTGGAAGACCTGGCTGGGTTAGAAGCAAACAGGAGGATAGGCAAAGTAGGTTTGGTGCTCAAGAAAATATGAAATTTTCACTTCCTCTTCATTTTCATATAAAAAAAAAGGGGGGGGGGGGGAGGGGCACCAGAAAACAATAGTGCAGGTGGATGTGAGGGCTCTGAACATTTGCAGGTGACTTTATATTAATATGAATACAGGCACATTATTCTTGACTTCCTCCCATGCCTTCATGTTTGCTGTCCTCACATGGGTTTCTAGCGATGGATTGGATAGAATTAAGCAAAGGTGTCAAGAGTCCTAACCAATAGATGTACATATAGGAGGAAGAATTAATGTCATTCACATATGATCAGCAGGTAAATCTAGAAAAGATATATCCAGGCCCATAGCTGTCATCTTTATTCTCTCCAAACTCTCCCTGGCTTTTGGCATCTTACTGTATCAGTCCAGCCTGGCCTGGTCCTCAAATCTATCTACTGGGGGCAAGAATAAACAAAACCCTTCCTCTGCTCATATCTTCTACTCATTGTTAACAACAGCCTCAGGGAGCAAGGCCAGATGGATGCCACCGCCGTCCCCTCTCCAGGGGATGCACTGAGGAGGGCTGCACGAGCAGTGCCTGCAGGTCTGCAGTTCCTGCAGGGCAGCTTGCGCTTTGCCCCTCTCATGCAGGAGAGCTGCCCTGGTTTCACAGCATCTGTGTCTCCACGCTCCCAGGGAGGCTGAAGGGCAGGAGCAGTCCCTTCATGTGAACAACGAATAAAAAATGGCAATTTGCATATAATAAAAGGCGTTTTGAGCCCATGCCATCTCCAATGGAAAGAGTGGTGGAAAAGGCAATGAAATTTATATGTGGAAAAAGTCTTTAAGGCTGATTTGCCAAAGAAAATTGTTATTTAGATACGTATTCATGCACAGCACTTTCTGAAATGGTCTCCAAATGACACTTCTAGATGCAACTACAGTATGCATAATAAATAAAAATAACAAAAGAGACCTGGAAAGCAATGAATTTGTGCCATTGCCAGGAATGGCATTGCTCAGATGCAGGTTTTAATCCTATCCTGGATTTTATGGGTCTGAAAAAGTACTGGAAAAAAAGATCGAAAAGTATCACAGGAGACTACTAAACCTCATCAACTTATTCAAAATTCTTTTAAATGCCAGAAAACGGAAAAAAAAAAAAACCAACGAAAAAGTAACTGGTATGAACTCCCTGCTGATAGACAGGCACACACCTGCCTCCTATTTCCCTATTGCCATTACTCATGTTCCCTTTGGAAGCAGAATGCAGGCAATTATGATGCTTCAGGTATTGATTAAACAAACATTAAAAACATTCCCAAAACAAAGTACAGCCATGCAACTGTTTTGACACGGGGACCGTAAGCATAAAACCACTTTGGAAATTATTTTGTTGCTTTGGGAACAGTCAGAGGCAGTATCCCAACAGACCTCACAAAGGGAGATTGACCGCAACCACCAGGTTGGGTTTTCAGTTATTTCCAAGGGCCAGAAAGATGTGGAAGATCATGCAGTTTCATCCTGCACACCTCAGGCTGGCTAAACTGAAGGTTTCTGCCTAGGTCACGCTTCTGGAAAGGCATGATGGTGCTGGTACTAGCTTCAGGCACAGAGCTTGTAGTTTCCTGGAGCAGAAGATTAACAGGGGTGGCAAAATCATGGCTGTCAATGGGGGATATCAAATGGGTTTTAAAATATGCTGCTAGAGAATATCAGCTTTACCAGGAAAAGCTCTGTCCATATGCCTGGAGATGAAGTGAGCTCCTCAAACATGGGTGACCATAGCCCTGCTGGCTGTGCAGGAGAGGTGTGTACTATTAGAGTGCAATATAGCCAACCTGTTCACATCATCTGTGCAAGGATGAAGCAGACTGGTTGTTTCCCTCCATAGCTCAACAGTGATGAAGACCTGAGGCATCCAAAAAAAGCCAGGTATCCCCCAGGAAGAAGTTACATTGGAAGAGGCAGATGTTTAATAACGCTAACAACTTAAAGGTTCCTCCTCTCCCTGTAGCTTCTATAACTCACCAATACTTACCTTCAATAAGGTATTGCCAGGTTTTTCCAGTCCCACTTACCCTGCTCAGTATGATTCAAGTGAAGCCCAGACCTTGGGCAGGATACACGGGGAACAGGATGGCCGTGTTTTACACCTTTGTCATGCCAGGGAGCTTGTTGGAAAAGCACTGAAATTTCTTTCTCTCTTGCTCACAGTAATAAAATGAACCTGGGCCCAAGAGTAGGTGAAAAATGCTTATGGCAGAATTTTTTAGGGTCTCATTTTGAAAAGGGCAGCTAATAGGAACTTCAGATGCTGAGCCCTGCTGAAGTCAGGTCTCTTCATGGAGGTGTCTAGCCAGATCCTCCCAATATTTGTTTGTTTATCTGGATTCTAAAGGAAAACTATTGAAGGAGTTTTTAAAAAGGTAGACCTATTAGTAGTTACTCTTGGAGGCGTGTGCTTGGTGATAGTATTTCAATAAATCTCAACAGTAAATTGCAAGATAACAGGAAAAATTATGGCCCTTTAATTTCTGATCTAATCAAACAGCTTTTATTTACATGATTTACTACTTAACTCCACCATATTGAAGCTGACAGCCTGTCTAAGTTACTTTAGTCCCTAATTACAGAAATGAAACAAGCACTTCTGTTGAATAATGTTTATTTTTTCCTGTCACCATGAAAGAGACACCCCTCCTCATGATTTAATCAGCCCCATGTCCTTTCTGTAAATAATGTTTAATCATCTTAGCCAACCTCATTTTTATAATAGTCCCTTTCACTGAAGCTCAGAAAGATATTAATCCGCAATCACACACACACACAAAAAAAAGGATTATTTCTCAAGATCCGAAGACATTCATATTCTTTCATTTACTAGGAATTATTTTCAAGATCAGATTAAATGAGTGAGTCACGGAGGAGTTTAAGGATTTTTTTCAAAGCCCTTGCTTATGTCCTGCCAACGTTTGATCTGATGGGCTGGTACCTGCTGGCAATAACCTGCAATGGCACGTCTCTGGCTTTGCAATGTTTGCTGAACTGTGAATTACTGGGGACCTACTAAAGCTGAGGGCAGGTGAGCTGGCAGTAGTTTGTCACAGAACCCTTATGGAGATTAAAGGAAAAAAGTCATTAGGAAACTTAGAACTCTTCAAAACTCTTGTCTCAACTAATAAAAACTTCAGTGATCACAGACTGGTTTGTGTTGGAAGAAACCCTAAAGCTCATTCACTTCCAACCCCCTGCCACAGGCAGGGACACCTTCCACTAGAGCAGCTTGCTCCAAGCCCCTGTGCCCAACCTGGCCTTGAACACTGCCAGGGATGGGGCAGCCACAGCTTTTCTGGGCACCCTGTGCCAGGGCCTCATTACCTTCACATCAGACGCTTTTCTTTAGTCCAATCAGAAAAGGAACCCATATGTTTTAATAAAGATATTACATTGGCTGAGTGGTGGACAGATCTGTTTTTACTTTTGTTTACGAATTTTACACTCAGTAGTGTGGAGAAGGCTAAATATAATTGACTTTTTAAGAGCTTGATCAATTCATATAAACCCTTAATATTATGAAGCAAATAAAATAATAACCAGTTAATGTTCTTTTATGGCTCTAAAATATATCGCAGGTGAAAGGGCATGTAAATAAAAAGAATTTGCTCTCAAGAAACTACAATTAGGTTTTGGCAATACAGCCAGAGTGAGATTGTTATAACATGAGCCACATGGCGCATCACTACCTGGTTTCACCCACAGGGAGAAGAATAGTCTTTTTCATGACATAGCTATTCCAATAAATTGCATTTTTATTTATGTGCTAACAGGAGATGGAAAGCTATAATGAAAAAAAGAAAACCAACGTTAAAAGCTGTGAAGATCAGAGTGGGCATAGAAGATATGTAAAGCTGATTTGAAAGCCTAGGAGGGACAGAGAGCAGAATGTTCCACAAATTCATGAAAACAGTAACAACAAAATCTGGAAATTAAAGGGAGGAACTCTGTGTCTCAATGTTTGAAATGCAATTCAAATGTCAAAGACTTCCATAAAAGATCTTGCCTTGCAAGAGGGGTTTTCTACATTTCCGTTTAACCAGGACATCCATAAATGCTGTTTTCAGAGCAAAGGCAGATTAGAAGACGACTCAGATGAAAAATGTCCAGTAGATGTGAAATGCTCAATAAGGAAACAAAAGTCAGGATCTGCAGGTTTCCTCTTAGACCAGAAGCCCTCAAAGGACTGTACAAGACAACTAGCCTTGGTTGCAGAAATAGTGTCTGAACCTTATAGGGAATCATTTGCAACCCTCCCACCACTGACCCAACAAATATCCCTTTCTGAAAAATCAGGTCACCAATGCAGAGTAATAGCTAAAAAGGGAAATGGGAAGAGCCAAGCTATTAACTTCATATATATTCTGAGCTTGAAATAATTTCCCCTTGACATTTTTAAAGCTCATATCCCAACTCGTGTTTGGCTACATTTCTCAAATCAATATGACTAAGGGAACAAACTTCATAGCCTTTTCACATCAGCACAAGTTTTACCACCCAGTTAGAGCTGCAAATACAACCCTTACTGTGGAGGTCCAAACACCAATGATGTTTTTTGTCCCACCAAACTGAACCCCCAGACATACTCTGGGGCAGCCCCAGGCGTTCAAAAGCACATCTTTTGCTCTAGTTTTTCTATAACAATGAGAAACAAACTGAGAGTCCATAAAATACGCTTTATGTTGTATTCTCTGGTACTTTGGCGCCTCAGAGTGTTTCTTTAGGATTCATATTTCTCTTCCAGACTCCATGGTGGGATATGAACACACATTATATAGCCAAGTCTGCTGCAAAAATGAGTCAAGAAGAAGCAAAGGGGTGGTCTTCAGAATGCCAGGAACTGGTGGAAGATGCAAGAATTCAAGGCAAGTTCTTCTCTTATATTATTAGAATAGTCTTGAACTCACAGGATGAGTCCTCACATAGCTTAGTAGGTTTAAATGCCAAAGAATTTAAACCCACTTATAATTTCGAATTTCCCCCTTTCACTTACAGAGTTTGTAGCACTAAAAAAGGAAGAACAAATAGGGTAGCCTCTTGCTTTGTACAGCTGCAATGTGCATGAATTTCACTCCTAGATCCAGATTTGGATTTTGAAGACACCATGACATTAGCCTTGGCTAACACCTAGAAAAGTGACTAAATTAAGAGAAGCAAGAGGCCCTTGTATCCTCTACCTATGAAGAATAAATTTTTTCTCCCAGATCCACTTTCACAAATACAGTCTGACATCTGTATATAGTATATATACATAGTGCTGGGGTCCTTTGTTTTCTGCCTTATAGATACTCAAAAATCGCATAAAAAGGGGTGAAGCATAAGTAAGAAAATGAGCCTTATGCAGAGAATAGAGGGAGAAGGAGTCTGATTTAGCTGCTGTAATTCCATTCTGAAAATAAGAGTCTGAAATTTGTTTTGCTGCCATAATAAGCCTGCGATCATGCAGGCCTGGGGAGTTCCTGCTATGACATTTCTTTACAGCAATATTAGGGTTTATAAATTCTTATGTATGTCTCCTCACAAACAAGAGAGGACAGTCACCATTATATGCCTACAAACACGTGTGTGGACCCTGCAAACACCTTTCCTCCACAGAAGTCACCCATGTGCTGCTTTCCTGATTGCACCTCTCACGATCAGATCTACAGAGTTTCCAAAAGTTGCACTGACATAGCAATAATCTGGAAATATCCCTCTGGAGGTACCTATTGATTGTTGTTGTGGGTGGATTATATGAGGGATCTATCTTAATTACCAGAAACTACCTCCTTGGAATGGCCAGCAATGTAGCAAAAATGATGCATGAGGAGATCCATTACTCTCAGGGAAAGGTCAATCCAATAGGATGTATGTTTGCATTCAGGTCAAGTGATGGCTAGTCCATCACCACACTCCATTCTCACTGCCCTGTCAGCTCTGTAATGGCTTCACCTCTCCTCCGTACCTCTCACCTCCCTCTCCTCAGTGCCAGACTGATAACACGAATTAGGGCAGCTGGAGGTAACAGGGCACAGCTGTATTATCACAGATGATAAACAGTGTCAAAGACAATTATGGGAGCTGCAGAGAGAGGAGGGACCTTTCAAACCCATCCTTTGCTTTCTGTGCTGTAGGAGGAGAATACATGGCCTGCAACGAGAGCAGAAGAGGGGAGGTGGAAGAAGGAAGACAGCTTTGCTGCCTCTTCCTCCGTGAAGCACTCTCTTCCCTTTGGGAGCATCTCTGGTCTGCTGGAAATGCAACTCGGACAAAGTCTCATGGAGCAGGACATGGAGGTTTGGGTGGGAGGGACTTTGCCCATGATGTGAAAAGGGGATGGATGTTGATGTATATATATATATGTGTGTGTGTGTGTGTGTGTGTGTGTGTGTGTGTATGCCCACAGTGCTCATACTTAACTCTGGCACCACATGTTAAAAAAGTTATTAATGTCTGCAGAGGCGTTACCAGAGGTTTGCTGCTCCAGAAAGTAGCCTAGGAGAGGAGTGAGGGTAGGGAGATAGAGAATGCTCCAAAGTACCATCTCCCTCCCCTTTTCGACTGGGTGCACAGGCAACCTAAGGCTAGTCTCCTCCACTAGTGTATGCATGGATAGGAGTGAACAACCACCTGCTGATCAGACACACTCAGACACCAGAGAAAGTTTTGTGCCATCACTGCTCAACATCCAGTGGTGCTGTGAATACCTGAGCTGCTGTCCATGATCCTACAGTCTGTGCAAACTGAGTTTATAAACTTACAAATTAATTATGCTTGTTATACATTAGGTAAGCTTATAAATTGCTTGGATTTGGATGGCTTTCTTCCACAGAAAAGGCCTATGCGTGTCACCAGATCTTGTACACATGGGTGCTTCTAAGCATCCTCTAGCTAGAACCAAAACGCATTTGTACAGTAGAGTGATGACCATCTATACTCTGGGGCAATAGGTATATCAGCTCACCAAATCCAAACTGGAAACACCAAAAAATACAGTCATAGGGAAACAGAAATGGGGTTGACTAAATTTCCACATTTCTCAGGCTAAGCTAAGATCTTAGGCAGGAGAGGACAAGCCAGTGAAGTGAGCTGACCATTGCCCTCCTACAAAGCCACCTTTGGGTTCTTATTTCCTATGAACACCAACCCAGATCCATCTTCAGAGTCTCTCTCCTTGGTTTTGCCCACCTCTTCCCCACCTGCCACTGGAATTTCATGAAATAAAAATCACTCAGACTGGAGTTCAAGGACAAAAGGGCTTGGCAAAACTGTCTCCTTCTCACCTCTGCTTCCCAGCCCTACCCATCACAGCCCTCTGAACTTGGTAACCAGCACAGAAACTCTTTCTAGGTAACTAGCATGGGTGTGCTGCAATACTCTTAATGATGGCCTCATCTGGAATTGCCTTATTAATATTTATTAAGTGATCGCTAGCTGCAGGTACATTCTTTAATAACTTATTTATAAAGCATGCTATAAAACACATTAAAAATACATTCTTTAACAGATAATGCCATAACAAGATGCCGTAAAGCAAACTATAAAACGTAAATGACGGCTCTACCTGAACTGAAAACACACTGGAGGCTAGGAAAAGGAAAGAGAGAGGAAGGGAAGCTGTACCCAACATGCTCGAAAACAAGCAGTACCTTTTGGTGGCGCACAGGATTGATTTGGGTGACAGTTAAAGGGACAAATATAAAGCACTGGACTGGTTTGGGCTGTGGCTGGGGGCAAGCAGAAGGGATCATATTACCAGACAGGGTGGGAAGAGCTCCTGCTGGTACTTGTGGGTGGGGATGGGACCATCCAGACCCCTACAGCCACCTTGTCCCAGACCGTCTCTTCCTGCACCTCTGCTCTCTTTGCCTTTGCTTGTTCGCTCTCCTTTCTACTCCCTATCTCCACCTCTTCCCTTTTCCCTCTGTCTTCCCTTCCTGCACCTTTTTCCACCTTCTTTACAGGTTGTCAATGACATAATTAGAATTTCAATGGAGTATCAAGTATTTACATGTTTTTAAGTGTAGGATCCTTGCCTTCAGCTCCCAGAGATTCTAGAGAAGGAGAATGGATAGCAGAGCTATCAATATTCTTTCCAAACCTGCTTGTGAGGCAGGTTTGGTTCTCAGTGCTCCCATACATCCACAGTCCCCTCTTGCTAAGGAAAACTGCACCAGCACCATGCCACCTTTCCTTCAACTAGCTCTTCTTTGATATCCTCATTCTAGAGCAAAGAAATGTCCATTTTTTTATCCTTAGGAAAATCCATCCGTGTATGAGATTGAGATTTCCATCTGAGCTGATCGCCGTGATTCCCATCAGAGCAAAAAGGGTTAAAAAAAGAGCAAAATCAGCATATCCAAGGGTCAGTTCACAGAACCAAGCAAATCCTGCCCACCAGAGGCAGTCCTAGCTCCAGTACTCTGCTTCCCCCTTTCATACCCTTCTAGGGACATTTGCTGCTCAACACTTGCTCTTACCAGGTACAGTTCTCCTTATGCTCCGTAATGTCCTACTGAGAAAGTCGCAAAAAAATCATGAATAAACACATTCAATTGTTAATTAATAGTTTTGGACAAGGGAAAAGTCAATGAGAATAGAGACACCTATTTGCAACTTGGCTTGACAAAATACTTGAGAATAAGCTTATGTTTGTGTGTGTATTTGTAAAACAGCTGTGATTTAGGAGGTGTGTGCAAAGAGAAGTCAGGGAGATGGCAGGCAACCTGTCCAGACCAAGATCAGCTTGGATTTCCAGCTCTGAAGGAAACCTAGAGGCTTAAAAATAGAGGCAGAAAATATTTGCTAAGAAATTTAAATAAATAAACCATGGAAAAGCACAGCTTGCTCCCAGGCAGACCCTGGAGCTGACCTGGACAAGATGTTATCTACCCCAATTTTTTTTTACTCTTACTTCCACCGGGGATCCCAATGACTTCTTATATTTTGTGAGATCAGCCTCAGTTCTGGACCACTCAGTCTCTTAATTTCCTTCTTGTGGGAGCGCTAAAACATTTCTCCTAGCCTTTTCCCCTTCCCTCTCCCCCCTCCTCCTGCAGCAAGCTAAAATGGCAAGACTAATTTCATTTCTTTTCCTTTAGTTTGTCTATCTGTGACAACCCTTTTTATGCATTTAATTCATTCTCAATTTCTCATAATCAGGCGAAAGGTGTCCCCTAAGGTTAGGAGAGAGCTTGTCAAAAAGGCAGCGTAAATTTGCAGAGGTAATCACCAGTCTATCTCCTTTCCCCACTGTCCGCAGAACTATTAACTAATATCACTGTCTAATCTTTTTTGTACTTATTTATTTTGCAGCGAGAAACTAGTGTTATAAACACCCCTACTGTCAAAACTTGTCATCCTCATTACCTCAAGGCGGGCTCCATCTCAGTTATTCTAATTTCATAGTTTCTCGAATTTACAGCCGCTGGAAATTGAGTACAAAATCCATTATCATTTGTATATTTTAATTATGCAAATGAGGCAGCTCAGCTGCTCTGGCCGGGACCTGCAGGGATGCCTAACTTCAGTCTGGGTGATTACAATTTATCCAGTCGAGTCACTTTAATTGTAACAAGCTAATTACATTGTTCCATTTGGCTTTAACAAAAGAAAAGGAGACAGAAGATGCTTAACGGAAAAGGCCCCGCATTACACCGCCTCTCCCCACTGAGTGTGATGGGGCAAGGGAAGCTATGGCCCCACACACCTGCAGAGGGTGGTGGTGTTTTGGGAAAGGGGGTGTCTACCCCAGGATGAAAGGCAGGGAAGAAAGACCTTATCCCAGGAGAAATTTGGGAGAGGATGCTCGTTGTGCCCAGCTATCACTAGCTTGGCGCAGACCAAACCATCCACAGCACCCTGAAGGATGCCCAAGTGGGGAGCAGCACCATACCCCTGCCTCTATCACCTCAGCCATCCCCGAGTACCTTATAATAGAGAATTTAAGAGAGACACATCTCAGCCTCAGTTAAAGTCTCAAGGACGGTTGGTCCCTAGGTATCAACTCTTTATCTCCACTGTAAGAAATATTATCTGCATTTATAGGCATTTCATTCAGGTACAAAAAAAAAAAAATATAGAAAAAAAGCCCTTACCACCTCCAGCAGCCCAGATCAGCAATTACTTTCTCAGACCCACAATAAATACTCAGTACCTAAATTAAATACCCAGGAGAGATGTAATATGGCTGCCCACACCTTCACGGAGGCTGTTAATAAATAATTACTTCTCTTGCACTGGCCATCTGAGGATCTCAAAGCCTTTTGCAAGTATTAATGAATGAAGCCTCGGTGCAATAGAAGCATATTCTCATCGGGTCTTTATAAATGGGGAAAGAAGGTGCAGAGAGGCAAAGCAGCTGTAGGAGTTTCAAGGAAAATGCTGGGTTTAGTCCATTCAAGTCAAGTACACTGAAGTCACAAGTACTTGTTTAGTCAGACACCTCCCATTCCTACATCCCATGAGCCACAGCTTGAAGACCATCCTTTAGATCAGATCTCACCCCCAATCTGCCCAGTTTACCCAAGCAGGTACCACAGTCACCTGTGCTAACAGTGGCCATTAGTTTCCTCCAAACCTCCTTCCTTAGAAGTGTAAGGACAATTTATCAGCTCCTGAGTTTGGCAGGGACATCTCAGCTCAGGGCTTGTCTGGGGTCTTGTATGAAGAAGCATAGAATACCAGGTTGGGAGGGACCTCAAGGTTCATCTGGCTTAACCTTTCTAGGCAAAGTATGATCTAGACTAGATGTTCCAGCACCCTGCCCAGCCAAATCTTCAAGCTGGGAGTCCCCACTTCCCTGAGGAGATGATTCCAGTGATCTCACTGGGGAAAATTTTCCTGTTATATCCTGTCAGAATCTCCCCTCAGCCTTCTTTTCTCCAAGCAGAACAGTCCTAACTGTCTCAGCCTTTCCTCTCATGGCTCCCCAGTCCCTGGATCATCTTTGTGGCCCTTCTCTGGACCCTCTCCAGCCTGTCCACATCTTTTTTGTGTAGCAGGGACCAAAACTGAGCATGGTATTCCAGGTGTGCAAGAGAAGGAGAGAAGAACCACGTGCAGCTGAATGCTGATCCCTGCCTAGATGCTGGAGAAGTCAGTTTTTCACAGCTCAGTATAAGCTGGACGGCTGTATCAAAGAAATATATTTGAGGACAGCATCTCAACCAATGGGAAAAAGATCTGTGTGTATGTGGGATCTGAAGTCCATTTATGAAAAATATCATGTTGGCCTCAAAAACACCTGATGCAGACAGCCAGTACAAAACCTTGGTCCACACCACCAGAGCCACACCAACCTTGCATTGTGACTGCAGTGCTGCCCACTTCCGTGCTGGGTGAGCTCCATGTCCTCCTTCATTGTCCTTGTGGCACTGTGGATCAGGACTGTTGGCCCTAATGACGGGCACCACTGTGATATCTCCAGCATGTCTGCTGAAATGTGCAAAAGGGTTGTGGCTCTTCTTCTGATGTTAGCACCTATCTGCCCTTGGAAAAACACCTCCCATCTTCAAAATCTCTGCCTGATGACTTCGGGATTAGTTGGCGAAGAAAATAATCATTCCTTGGCAGAAAAGAGATGAAAGAACCACATAGATCTTTTCTTTCTCTAGTTGCTAGGGATGTGCATTATTATGGTTATTGTTATTTGCTTTGATACACAGCATTCAATTAATTTCCTTCAGCACACATTTATGGAGCTCCAAGGAGTGTTCCAGGAGCTCTGCTTTTCCAGCACATCCAGTTCACCAGCATCCTTTGTGCCAGCTCAGTTACTTTGGAGGGGACAAGGGGGAGAGAAGACAAAAAGGGGTTATCCTTCCCAAAGAAACACTTGCTCTTGGCCATGGGCACAGATGCTGAGGAGAAGGAAGGCTGGGCACTGCTCATGTTATACCCAAGTGAGTGTTCATAGAGTTCCCTTCAATAAAGCAGCAGTAACCACCATCTTGCTGCATTCCCTTGTCAGCCACCAAACCAGGGCAGAGAAAGGAAATTGAACCCATTAAACACACACACAGATGCCTCTGTGCCGTTGTCCCGCTCAGGAGGGGAGGAAGGAGCCTCTATTAATAGTTTTTTCTTATTGTGCCTTTACCAAATGCAGTCATTTAATCACTAAGGAAGGGACAAGAGAGGGCAGGAAAGCGTGATAAGGGATGAAGGGTGGTAGCAGCTACTGTAATATTCATGCAGTGAGTCTCCAGGAATGAAGCATAGAAACAGGCTGTCACTCTTGTACAATAGTGGGTGCTGCTGATGGCCATGCTGATGGCCACATGTTTGTGCCACCCTCCTGCTACCCAAGGAGCTCTCAACCTTCCTCCACCCAGGGGCTCACTCCCTCATCTTATGCCCCATTACTGGGGTCCCCACCAAGTCTCTAGGCACCCTGCTTATTGTTCAGCAGCTCTTCCATCTGCATCTCCTCCATGACATGGCTCTGCAGGAGCAGTATCACCCTAGCCAGTTGATTTCAGTTAGGCAGCCTGGGCACCACAGTGTTTTTAAGTACTGCGGCTCTAGCACTGATGAACCATGCAATTGCCATGTGGCTCTGTCTCCACAGTCACAGCAATCCCAGCAATGGGTGCAGCAAGCAACAGTGGAGACCTGCTGATTGTCCTCCTGATACCAACGAGCTAAGGAAATTGCCACCTCTTAACGTGCACCAAGGCTCCTGCAGTGCACTCCGACCATCACACATGCTTGCATCAGGCTTAGCCAGGATCTCCGGAGGTCATGGTTCAGGTGGCAGTCCCAAACTGCTGTACCAAACCCTACCAGGTTAGCCCTCCCTGGTGCACAGGTAAGGGCAGAGGAACAGGCTGTACTGGTTTGTGCCAAAGGCCTTTCCCAGAACCCTGTGGCCATAAAGACATGGCAAGAAAGAATCATGCATACCTTCAGCAACATCTCTCCTGCTCCCCACTAATTTCATGGTCACCCCCTGTGCCAGATGTAATTTGTCTGCCCTGAGTAGCACACCATGGAAATCTCCTCATTTTTCAGTTCCCTGTTGAGCAGTCATAAAGCTTTAGCACCACCTTACAATGCAACATAGGGCTTCTTACATGCACAACAGAATCAAGTGAACAGAAAGCCCTAAACCTACAAAGCATACAGTTGAGGGAACTATGAGATGGAATCAGACAATTAGCTGTGTATGTCATTTGTAACCCTGTATCATTTTAACGTACACTTTCAATTCGAACAGGAATGAGACCCTTCCTACCTAAAATCTTTAACCCAGCCCATCTGAGCAAGCCTTTGTTCAAAGCACGTGTAAGTCCAAGCATGGAGATAATACAGTGTGTGTATTGTACAGTATGTGTACAATATGTACACATTGTACAGTACGTACATATTGTACAGTATGTGTACATGCACAAATATGTATATGTACATATAGGTAATAATATAGAGAAGTTTTGGTAAGTGTCAAAGGTGCTGGGTTGGGTACCTATGGCACACAATGACGGAGAGCAAGCCTAAAGAACAGCAATGAGAATTATCCTGTTAGACACCACCAGTACAGTTGCAGGAGGAAAATTGCAGCCATCTGCTTCCCCCAGGCATGCACTTTTACTCACCTTTCATAGAATCACTGAATTGTGGAATGGTTTGGGTTGGTTGAAGCCAGGTCATGTGGAGCTTCTCCTCACTTAACACCCTCAAGTGCTTCTCCTCATGGCTGCTCCATCCCATCTCCCTCTGGCTGTGCTTGTGCTTGGGATTGCTCTGGCCAATGTGCAGGACCTTGCATTTGGCCTTGTTGAACTCCATAAGATTCATATGGTCTTATCCTTCCAGCCTGTACAGATCCCTCTGGATCCCATCTCTTCCCTCCAGCCTGTCAATCAATCACACCACACGTCTTGGTGTCATGACAAACTTGCTGAAGGTGCACAATCCCACTGTCCATGTCACCGACAAAGATGTTGAACAGTGCCAGTCCCAGTACTGACCCCTGAGGAACACCACTTGTCACTGGACTCCACTTGGACGTCAAGCTGTTGACCACAACTGTCTGAGTGGGACTATTCAGCCAATTCCTTATTTGGTGAGTGGTCTGTTCATCAAATCCATGTCTCTCTAGTTTATAGACAAGGATGTCACGCAGGACAGTGCCAAATGCCTTGCATACATCCAGGTAGAAGATTTTCTACAAAACATTCAGCATCTTGTCCAACATGAAGTAAAAAAACAAATCCAAATTAACTTACTACAGTGTGCAAAAGTTTAAAAAAAAAAAAAAAAAAGAAAAAGGCAACACTTCTGACATTTTCCCAGCTCTTCCAGTAGACAAATAGAACGTGTTCGTGTTGCACTGGATCTAGTGAGATGACAGGCACAATAGGTGCTGAATACATGACAGAGTAGCTGGTCATCTTAAAAACCCAACTGTGCCCCACACTATGGATGAAAATCTGTATATCCGTGTGCCTGTACGCTGCTCTCTGGCACCCAGATGAAACACTACATTTTACTGAAAGCTCCATCAGATGTTAACACAATAACCTCTCCTATGGGTTTTTAATGTTTGCTATTTCGCATGGTACAACCATTGACATAGGAGGTACATTTTGCTGTATATCTCTAATGGTATATGAATAAAATGCCTGGAGAAATAAATAATAATAAGATTTTTTATAGCTTCTTATACTGGCAGATCTCAGATTAATTGAAATTATATGCCTTATGCCTGCTCATCCTCAGGACAGAGATTAAAATGGGAAATGAGCATTTGTAGCTACATAGATGAGAATACAATGTGGGATTTTTCTGACAGTCTAAGGTATTTGTGCACCACTTTGTTCAAAATTGCAACGTCTGAACCAAACCCTACGCTTGAAAAGGAGTAGATTTACATCCCATCAATATTCCGTATGACAAGCCCACAGCACCTATGTGAGTTCCGAAAATGAAAATGGCTCAAATTTTGCAGTGTTCAGTAGAGGTGCTCCTAAGTCCTTTTAGCATAAAGTGATTTAAGGGTCTAAATCCTGTTACAGGTTATTAAGAACTGCATTTCTAAATCCACTAGAGTGTAGTGATACAGGGACGCCCCAGAGATCAACATTTGGCCTTGCCAGAAATGCCACCGTGAAGACTGTTGATGAAAGGCCATCCCTTTCTGCCCCTGAAAGATTTGGGCTGCATGGGAGGACACAAGAGATAAGGGTGGACAAGAGATATTAAATGAAAGTGAGATGTGACAGATTTGGGTTCCAGGTGGAGTTTCTTCTAACTTATAATGCCAAAATAGTGCCAACAGAAGGCAACAAATACTGTTGACACATTCATGGTGGATTTGAGAGGCTGTTTTAGACCCAAGGAAGATCTGGCCCCAGAATTTCAGGAAAAAAATACATCATCTTTCATTTTGCAAGTGGAGTTAGCAGGCTTCAGTTTTTGGAAGGTTTTTTTCATCTTTTTTTCCAATTTTAACTTCAACTGCATCCCTTTCATTTCAGAAGAGTATGCAGAGATGCAAAGCCAAAACAGAAGCAATTTTGTTGTTCAAATATGGGAAAAAAAGGAAACATGTTTATTTAAGTGAGCCTAAAATAAGATCTTATTTAGCTTTTCAGCAGATAAGATGCACACTCAGCTGGTTTCATTTCGCCAGCACCACATGTAGATGAAAGCGAGCAGAACCATGGAATATACCTTCTGGCCCAGGCTTTTTTATTACTTTAGATAAAAGAAGACACTGATCCCAGTAAAGTCATCTAGCTGCGATTGCTTAAAGTCTGTTAAAAACATCAGTGACGTTTCTATGGCAAATTCCAGATTTACTCATTCAAAAATTCCACCCCTTTCCATGCTTAAATTTTATGTCTTTCAGGAGATGAAGTGATGGGGAAGCAGTTTCCTTGACAATACTTAAAAAAAAGTGGTTCCTAGACTTTTGGGTTAATTATTAAAATGTCACAATAAGAGAGGTTGGAGACATACCCCTTTGCTTTTCATTTAGGTTTGGTAACAAGTTTCGGTCCTCCAGAATGAAAGGACTACTTTGGGACAGTATTATTACAGCTGTAATGACCTTTTATGCATGCTGTATTCATTTTATTATGTAGCCTTACAGTAATCTATACTCATAAAATCTCAGGACTCTTCCCTCTAATGTCCTCTCTATTGCTAATAAAATCACTATGGTCAATAATTTAAATTCCATTAACATTAAAAAAAAAAAAAAGAAAAAAGGGATGCAAGAAAGTATTGAAATCATGGAAAGAAACATTTTATTCTAAGAAATATTCTTCTAGCTAATTTAGCTCATGTAGATGAACCGAAGTACAGCAATAGGAACTCCACTCACCATGTATTTTGCACTATGGTCATGCTAATGTGTTTGAATATCAGCTTGATGGCTGATGTAAACGTAGCATCACCCAAGAATTCCAGCAGCCAGTGGTATGAACGTTGCACAGACAACAGGCACTTCACGTAATTAAACCGCCAAGTAGGCAAACCCAGACAAAAGAGCCATAAGTTGTCAACAGTCAGCCCATAAGGCTATATATCACTGTTGATATATAGCATGCCTGATGCTGTTGCCATCAGCAAACAAAAAGAAAAAAAGTAAAAATTAAGTTGGGCTTTTTTGCTGAAGGTTTGGAGGAAGGGAGAGAAGGAGAGAGAAGCATTTAAACTTCTTCATTGTTGATGATGATGATAACAAGGATAGATCATTGGTTATAAAATTGGCAGCCTTAATCTTTCTTCCCAGACTAATTTTCATACCTCACCATGGGATCTCCTCTCAGGGGGCTCATACAGGATAGACTCCCAGGAATTACATTCGCCGGTTATGATGCCAGAGAGCACAAGGTTCCCCAGTGCTAAATGACTGCAGTGATATCACCCACCCTCCTCCCTGAACTTTTGTCAGTCATGGGAAATAGGACAGGATTGCACCAGACGATTTTTATTTAAATGAATGCCATTCCTGAGGCAAAGGAAAAACCCTGCAGAGTAGCGTAAGGACAGCAGAAACTCCTTCCAGCAGGCCCAAGCCCACCATACAATAGATGGAGGGACATAAATAATTGAAGAGAATCATTTTGTAATGCTCTGACCCCTGAGCGTTGCACATCAGTCATGCGGATACCATCTCTCTCCAGCCCAGACCGCCCAGTCCTCCACTTCGCTGTACACACCATTAATGACCTTTTATGAGAATTAACTGATAGTAGCACATCAGCTATAAATCTGCTGCACTTTTAAAAAGCACCAGCGTACTTGTACATGTTTGCCAGCACAGATTAGTTTTGTAAAAACAATTATCATGATTTAAAAAGCTGGTTATGGAAATGTCTCATTGAGCTGCCAGGTAGCATTTTCTGCTCTCTTCATGGAAAGCATTAGAGGGTTGTCAAAAAAAGAAGTGTGGGATCCTGTTAAATTTGTACAAGGAGCTAATTAAGGCAACTCTGTTGGCAGGTCCTGAGCTGAGGAGACTCAAAGGCAGTCGGAAATTAAAGTTTGGGGGGGGGGGGGGGTGTATTTTGGTTCAGTTTATTATATGTGAGTTGATATATCAACCAAGAGGTGAATGGATGGGGAGGTCGATGGGTGAGTGAAGGAGTCTCTTAGTCTCTCCTGGGCACCCTTTCTCTAGCAGCAGCAACATCTTGGATGGGCTACAAGGCAGAAGCAGGGAGCAAAAAGATGTCCTCTGTCCCAAAGGGGACACGGTCAAGCCTGAAAACAAAACTATAAGCCTAAAGGCCTGAGTGAAAATAAAACAGAAGAACACTCACAGTCTAACATAGAAATTCAGATCACCATAAATGGATGAGACATTTCCAGCATTTGTGTGTTCCCTGGTCATCCCAGAGGCTTTTCCCCTTCAAGATTTATTTACACACAGGAATGTAAGTGACCACATTAGCAACAGCAGCATGGTAGATATCTCTTTGCATGCTCCATGCGCTGTCCCTTGGCTTTTTATAAGCATTATCTAAATAGACATCACTGCGTAATTGTTTTCATGCTAATTTTTCTGGTAAGGAAGCCAAGAAATTTATGGGTAAGCAATTTATCCAAGATCACAAACACGTGGGCAGCACAATGAGAGCTTCTGTTCGCAGTGAGAGGTCCCAGTGAGATGCAGAAATCCACCAGGACAGCTTCTGCAGGGGGGCTACAAAAGCACCTGTGGAAAAGCCACAGTGTTGTAACAAGGAAAGGGAAGTAAACAGTAAAAACCCAAACCATTTCTGGTTTTGACAAAATCAGAACGAAATTTGGAGGGAAGAATGACTGCAGATGTAGTGCTGCGATCTTAAATATAACTTGGGTTTTCCAAAGGTAGACAGTGTCACTTGTGTTTAGCATACTCTTTTGAAAAAAGACCTAACTTTTAGAAAAGGAAATGAAATAGCTGTCACTTATCCTTGCTTCAGAGAGGGATTAGCTGGATTAGTGAAGTTGGAGAAACTGGGGTTTAGGAAGAAAATTGTAAGGTGTTTATCTCTAAGGGAAATAAGAGCCTGGTAACAGAAGAAGTGCTGGAATGGGGATAGTTTGTTAGTGGGGCTCCTCAGGGATCCTTTTCAGTATTCATATTTAAAACGTCTGTGAGTAATCTTGGTATGAAAAATAGACATGTTCAAATGAGAATTCTGAATATGCAGAAGACATGGTTTTGCGGAGGACTGATATGTTGTGCGGGTGGAGCTGGGTGACCTCGAGAACTGGATTAGCAAAAAGAGAGTAGCAGAGTTGACAGAGAAGTTGAAAAGCTTCTGGTATATTCTGGGAATGAGAAGAAAAGCTTGGATGCATTCATGACTGATACAGTCATGAAAAATGTGAATGAGATCTTTGAGGGAAAGAGATTTCAATAAAATCCTGCAAGAGTCATTCATATTAGGGTAGTCCAGTTGCATAGAACAATGTAATGTCCAGCCTTCACTGCCTTCCAGCTAAAGCCAGATCCAAAGACGGGTTCCCAGTCAATCCTGGTCAAAGAAGATATTTGTTGTGATCAATACACTGAAAAAGGGGTATCCTGAGGGAGTCAGTAGGGTAAGAGCTCTCTCAGGAGACAACCCAAGTCACAAGGCCATGATGAGGGAAAGGAACGTCTTCTGTGACTAGGAGGCTTTCATGCTATTGCCATGACTGTGAAACATTTAGCCAATGAACCTCATGTGTGAGTATGCAGGAAACAACACCAGATTCCCCTCTCCTGGCTCCTTGCAAACCCAGAGAGCTTCAAACTGCTCTCACTCTGTCAATAAATAAATAATTTACAAAGACAGTAGTATTTTCATCAGAAATGGCCATTCTATGATCTCTAAAACAGATTGCAGACAACTAGAGGACAAGATGTGCTCAGAAGCATAGAGAACATAGAGAGCGTTTGCAAAATTTAAGTCTTCATCTGACCTAGACTTCAGATACGTTGTTATTTGGTGAAAAATAAGTATGTCATTGGTGAGATCCTACACATGGTTTGGGTTTCCTTCTGTTTAAGAAATTAACTTGGAAACATTAAGACCATTCAGGATCTCCCCAAAGGTCAGAGCTCTTACATCATTCATCTGCCCAGCATGTATCTGGGAAAGCAGACGTTCTTCAGCAAATGATATTCCTTCTTCGTGGCAAAACAGGGCTTATACCAGCAGCCCTCCAAACTCAAAGCAGTTGTCAAGACAGCTGTGAGATCTGAGCTCTTCAGCAAGACGACTCATCTTATTCAAATCAAATTAGCACTTTTTTTTTTTCACTTCCTTGATTTTCACACTAAAACCTGAGTTGGTATGTTGTCCAGATCAATATTGAAGTGAGTAGAAAGCAACAGGCAAATTCCTGATGGCTGGAAATCCTTCAAGAGCTTTTTATTTGCTTGAAGCTTCATTTGAGGCACAAAGCAGCATGCACCATATTTCTATTTTCTCTTTTTTTTTTTAACATAGTGAGAGTGTCCATTCTGGGGGCTTGCAATAATGTGAAACACCTTTGACACACCAAACGTAAGTGTCAAAAAGAGGAAAGTTTCCCCTAGTTCTGGTTATGTTTCATATGAAATGTTGCATACTAATCATAAATTTATCATCATCTTCATATATTCTCATATAAGTAATACAAATCACCACAGTCAATTAATCAATCTGTAATTAGGAACTGACATGAACATTTACTACCATCAGGCATAATTTATATGATTACAGATGATTAAATAAAATGTAATTGAGTGAACAGGCAATTTGTTAAGCACATGTAAATTCAGCCATACCACCTCGGGCTGTGATCTTGTCAGATCTCAATAGCTAAACAGGGTCAGGGTGGGTCAGTGTTTTGATGAGATAGCCCAGGGGAGAAACCCAGGTGCTGCAGGAAGGGCTGATGGCTAATAGGTAACACTCTCCTTGCTGAGGTCTTGTTGGAAGTGTAGTGTCTCTAGCATGTTACTGGAGAGATGGACGTAACCTATTAAAAGTGCTGCCTGAGCAGTTCTTGAGAGAGGTGAGAATTTGTCTCCTAGACTTGGGTTAATTTAATTTCTAGCACACATCTGGCCAGTCCGCGGGAGGAGACAGTAAACCATGGCACCCTGACACTTGCTGCTCTTCAGCAGAGCCAGAAGACATGTCACGCCAGTGATTTAGTCTGCCTAACTCAGATACCTCCATCTTCATTATTTAGGGAAGGGGGAGTCCTCTTAAAATAAAGCACATAAATTCCTCTTCTGCCTAGTGGAGAGGGGCAGGCGCTGTTGAAAGCCAACCAAGGCAGAAAATGTCTGCCTAACTCAGGTACTCAATCTCCTGCAAAGACGTCTATGTCCCTCCATTTACTGGATGGAGAAGCTGGTCACATACGTCAGGACTACTGCTTCATTGAAACACGGGCATAAATTGGATCTCAATCCCAGATGTTTTCTGCAGACCCTTGAGGTAGAACAAAGGCTCCAAGCCAGCCAAGGGATGTCAGGGCCAAGAACAAGGAAATGAGAATTTGTTCTTAGTGCTCCATTCAAAACCAGCTGACATCAGTAGACAGTACCATGGGAACTGCTAAGACCAACACTGAGAAAATGTTTTTCTTGTATTCATTTGTATTTTTATAGCATCAGGATCAGATCCAACTGAGTGAATGTTTTCTTGAAAAGTTCGGTGTGTTTCCAAATTGGTTTTGGTCACACAGCCAGAGAAAAGCAAGAGGTTTCCTTTAATTACTGCACAAAAATAAACTTGAATTAGTAGGATCAGTTCCATTTTTTGTAGTCTTAAACAAGAATATTTTTTCCTCCTCTGTTTTTGGTTTCTGTGTGGCTTATGCCAAGACATGTTATTTGGAATAATTAAAACCATTTGTTTTAATACAGAGCAGCAGTTTTTGCAGTGCTTTGCCTGTTTATTTTGTGTGTGTTTTCCTTAAGTCAAGTGTCACTTCTAGTGGGAACTGGAGCAGACATCTGAGAGATCAGAGACATGAATGAAATCACTCATGGAAGGCAAGCAGACAGGCCAACTGGAGCTAAACCAAAATGATCTTTGATTATTAAATGGATGCTTATATAGATGGACAACCAGATGTATTTGACAGTGGATGTGAAAAGCAGGAGTGGGGGGTACCTCAGGATTAGAGCAGAAAGTAACACAAGCTTTCTTTTCTGAAACAATTAGTGAAATCACTTTCTGGATGGTAAGAGCCCTGAATGTGCAACATTATATGTTGGGCCTGCACAACCAATTTGGGTCAGTATGATGTTTAAACTCTTAAGTGGTACCACTAATCTCCATTAATCTGACTTCAAAGATGAGACATAATGCTCAGTACAAGAGACTAAGAGTTGTTAATGCATGTTCCTCAGCTGGAGCACTAATACATGACTCCTGCAGAAAGAACACGATCTTCTAGGTTTGGGTATGAGGGTTAAAAATAAACACCTATTTAGGGATATCTCCAGAACTGCTTAATTCTTTGGGTTCTGTCCATCCAGTCATACCCTTTGCCACTGTAGGTACAAGGATGACCATGGGGATGACCTCTCGTTTGGGTTATTTTGTTCCACCCCCAAAGAAAATACTTAGGATTGTCTCTTCTTTGTGCAGCCTGTATGATGAACTGCTGACCTAATTTAACAAGGAAGACTTAGAAAGCCACGGATTTACCCCCAAAGCACATCAGATGGAGAAAACAAGGTTGGCCAACCAAGATTTAATCTCAGTGCCATGATGATCAGTCAGGAACGACCACACAAGCCAATGAAATGTTGCTGGTCTAAAGCACCGAACTGAGAAGAAACTCTGTGGGGAGTCATATCATGTTAGAAAAACAGCTTTGAAAACTCATTTTTTTTGTTGTTCCAATACGATGTGTAGTTTCATGACAGATCTCAAAAGTGAACATAAGGAGTCATCACTCTGCCTGGGTAGGATTACCCCAAGTGGTCACAGTGTACCCAGAAAAATATTTTTCTTCATATTTTGGGGATAAAAGCATCATTTTCATTAAAAATATAAAAATTTCACCTTTCTTCAATTCCACAAGTTTGGGAGTTTTTTGATAGATTCAGTTCTACTTGCATTATTCCAACATTTGTTACTTAAGCTTTTCCCAAAGTAATTCATTGAAATTTATCAAAATCAGGGAGAAAGAGGCATTATAAGAAGAAAAGGTAATACCTTTTTCAATTAATGTTGAATAAAAAATAATAGTTACATATGGTTTACAAAACAGAAGTAACAGCTATGCTTTCAACCTCAGGCTTTCTGTCTGAATAATTTTGAGCAACTTTGCTTGAAAATATGCCTGGAAGAAAGGTCCTGTCTAATTGTGTTGTCAAAGCAAAAGCCTTATTTTTGTAAATGCTCGATTTTGTTAAGAAAGGTATAATCACCTAAGTGCCAAATTGTAAAAGTCAAGCAAACGCTAAATGGTACTTAATCTGTGCCTTGGTTAGAGAGAGTTATCTAGAAATCATGTTGGAAAAACATCTTACTTTCTGATGTGAAAAATCATCTGTTTTCAACAGAGAAACAGAGAAGGGAATCTCTGATTGGAATAATCTCCCTGGATCGTGTGCCAGATACATAACCACAGCCAGCACAAGTTCCTATTCTGGACCTGACCATTCCTTTCCTCATGTCAGTGGCAGCGCTGTCTTTGACTTTCATCTGGATGGTGTCTCCTGTCTTCCTGCCTATTGTGCTCTTCATCTGAATGTTGGCAGACTGTTAAGTAAGATTTCATAAAATTGCTGAAATTCTTACTTGTCCCCAAGGAGTCCACCACCGGAGACAGTCACAGTGGAAAAGATCCTGAGATCCGTGAATAAACAATCTCAGTATTCTCTGCCTTCCTCAGAGATTTCTTCGTCTGCTGCTGAAATGGCTTGAGTGCTTCAAACTAATTATAAAATTATTTAGTTAATAAAGGCATGTAGGAAAGTTTCTAATTATCCCTATGATAAAACTCTCTGACAGCTGCAGCATTTGTCTTACCCTGCAGCAAGGTGGGACCCATCTCAGGTAGCTTGGGCTGCGCAGAATCAATCCAATGGGTGGGATTTAGCTCCACATGAAGACATGCAGGACTTCATCCCTTAAAACAACTGTCCAGCCATAGAAGATGGGACCCTGGTCATTTCACCTGCCCTTACCTCTTGCCCCTCACAGTACTTTCTTATGTGATACTCCAGATAGCCCTGTCCATCTCATGTAGCAGTAGACATGTTTTAGCATCCAGATCAATTGTTTGTATCACCACAACCTCCATCAGCTTTGGTGGGAGCTGGCGCCCCAGTGTACATGCAGACACCTATGTGTGTGATTTGGGTTCACAACAGTGTCTCCAGCCACAAAAACAAGACACCTCTCTATGTGCATTGTCTAAAGGCTGTGTATAGGTAATGAAGTTACTTGTCCCTCCACTATGGCTCACATTACCTACCTTGGCTACATCACTCCAAAGTTCCTCAACACAGATATAGCCCAGACTTCTTGGGCTTGATTCAGCTGTCTAAAAATCATGCATGGATATAGATAGAGATACCAGGATGGGAGAAGCATCCACGTGGGGCTGACAATCTGACATGGGTCAGCAGGACAGCTGACAGGCCAAGGAGCACACCCTGGAGGGATTCAGATGCCATCAGACACTTAGCCCCTTTTTGAAGGCAGCTATCTAAATTTCAGGTGGTCCCATTAGAGATGTCATTAAATCAGTGACAAAACTTCCACTGGCTTTAGCCCAGGCAGGACTTCACACCATAACTAGTTGCTATTGATTATGAAGAGAAAGTGAGCACAGGTCTTGCTAAAAAGAGCTCCCATGAAGAGCTTCTTCCACACCTTCCCCAGGGACTTTTACTTTCCCCTTGCCTTTCCTATTGGGAATCTCAGGTTTTATCTACTTTTGTGGAAGACAAAGGTAGCCTCCCCAGATGAGAGCAGGTTGCCTGGGTTTGACATATACTCTTAAATGACAGCTTGTCAAAACATAAAAAAAATTATGTTGGCTAAAGTTTTACATGGAGTTTTGCAAAGTAGTAAAATAGACTGTAAGCTGGTGCTTTTAGGCGTCTGGGTAGGGAAATGCATGAAAAATACATGAGAGGTTTGTGTAAGAAATGCAGCTCACTGGTGTTTCATATCCATTATTCTTTTTTTTTTTTTTTAATGAAATTATCCTAAAGAATTTTTTATTTTTTGGAGCTGAAGAGAAAGCACATGCTCCGTAAGTGAGTTCAGCCACAGATTTTAAGGTCCGTAAGTACTCATTGACACAAGAGGCGACGACAGCTCTGCAGGAACCTTTATGGGTCTCCCAGGGTTGTTGGTTTTTTAAGCCTGTGTATTATGGATTTCCACAACAGGTGTTAACAGCTAAAGGCATCTTAATGCCTATTGGATTAAATAATGCACATTTTTAAAATTGCATGAAGTCTCTCCCACTGGGGAAATGCTCTCCTTTCCCTTCTTTTTTTTTTTTTTTTTTTTTTGCTTTTACTTTTTAAACAAAATGAAGCTTGTATTACAAACATTACCAAAGAAATGGCTAAAATCTACCCTAAAGCACCAGAAGGCTGAAGTTCTGTGTTTACCTCACTCTTCCCTTTGCACAAGTCCTGAAGCTCCTGGATCAGAGCAGAGATCAAATGGGTATGATACATATAAGACCAGGAAAGATCAGGAGGGGTTATAAAGAATGGGATACTGGGACCAAAGCACTGGTTAAACCAGTCAAGTATAGGGTCTTTTGTGCTCTTGCACCAATTCAGACAGCATACACCAGCTGAAAGTCTGAGCCAGAGCTTTGATGGAAAGAAAATAGGAGTGAACAAAGCCATTATTAGGAGTGCAGCATCTCCTGGTAGGGAACACCCACAAAATGCATCCTGCCTAGGTACAGGTGCCCTCAGGTGATCCTCCTGGGGCTCTGGACCCCCTACTCAGGCAGAGATGTCCACCCTGATGCCCATGTGCACTTGGTCAGACCAGAGCAGCAGGGATGGATCAGACCATGCTTGGCATAGGCAAAAGTGAAGCCCAGCCTTGAGCTCCCTCTCCTGGGAGCTAATGCTCTTCTTGGGCACCCGCTCTGGGGAGCTCTTCTTCAGAAAGTGGGGTGTGCTTTGTTAAAAGTTTGGCTGTCCTTCGAGTGTTAAGCATGGGTCTAAAAGCGTTTATTAATGCCCTGTTGATGGGTAACAGTGAAGCACTGCTGCCCCCGCCTTTTGCGATATGCAAACAGTGGTGATTAAGCACCAGATTAAACATCTTCATGAATATTTAAAAGGCTGGTTTTGAAAGTTTCCTGTCCTTTTACACTAATAGCCCCATTAAAACCTGTTTACAAGCCAGTCATGAGAGTAACTGTGTGCACTTAAAACACAAGAGAGCTCCCCTAGAGGAGTACTTTAACCACGTGAGAATGGCAGCTGATCAATAGGGATCTTAAAGTAAGACTGTCTGCCTAAACCCAATGGAAACAACCCCTACAATATAGATATAAAGAGCTGGCAAGTGCCCAACTGGTTAATTAGGGAGGCAAAATGGTAATAATAACAACAATATTTGCTTGAAGGTCCAGCTGCCCCAGTCTTGGGTGTCTGGCTGCCACGGGACTTCTCAGAAGCTGCCTTAAAGATGTTAAGGGCAGCCAGGAAAAGGCCAAGGAAAGTTTTAACTATACTTAACAGCTTTGTGTTTCCTGGACCTCCTTATCTGCTACACCCCAGCCTCTGACTGCACACAGCGCGCACAATGGAGATGCAGATACCATACAATATCTATTAATAATTAAAGGAATCGCATGCTATGTTGAAGTATGGTAAAATAAATACAAGTCTTACACATATAGGGTGCATATCCATAATAGAAGAGGTGGGAATATTCAATCAATATAAGGCCAAAATTTAAATCTGAACCCTCTAAGAAGGAGTTGGACTACTCTCCATTACTCACCATACGTTATCTTGCGATCACTTCACTGCCTTGTTCTGAGTTAAGGGGCCATGCAGCAGAAGGTGTTTGCGTTCAGCATGGGACATAGGTGCTTAAATGCTCTGAAAGAAATCGGCCTTTGTGTCTGTTCAGGTACTAAAGAGAGCACTAGAAATAAAACTATTGACATCGGTGGGCTTTGGATTAGGCTCCTGCTGTGTTATTAAGTGAATTATTAATTATTAATAATAACATAACAGAAATCACATGTTGCCTTATTCAACCATTCAATTTTGCCTTATGTGGGGGTTTTTGAAAATACAGTCGCCGAGTTTAAATACAAGTGTGGATTGATTGCTCAGCCTCCTTACTCATTGCCAAGGAGAGAGTATGCTTACATATGGGTGTCCAGTTTTAAATGAATATTGATTGACTGAAATTCATGCCGTCTGCTTCAGTTTAACTGTTTGGCAAAACTAGAAATGTCAATAAAACCGGATTGAATTTTGAACAGTATTAAAACTTTCTGGAGCCAAGGTAATCATGATGGAAAAAGGTAATAAACGGCTGGAGACCTTACAAGAATGGAGCACTTCCTACTGCTGTGAAGCCCTCTGGGGTTAGGGGTGTTTAGACCCAATGTTAAAAGACCAGTAGAGCTGCTAATGGTCTCACTGCTCCCTTGGCTGCAGCGAATATAAATAGGCAAAGTAGATACTCTGACATACCTTCCTAAAACTTGGCCAAAGGAATGCATTTATAATGTTTCTATGGATAATGAGATTTGGGAAAGTGCCACGCCTTCAAGCAAGAGGCAGCTGACTGTATGTCAAGGAGATCTTTGGGTTCAATCCCATGGGACTAGCAATTGCCTGTTCTGGCTGCCCAGGTGGGATGCTTATCTGCTTTATCTGCAAGAGAAGTGACATTTGGCAGAGTAGGGATCAAAGAGCATGGGGAGAGCAGGGAGAGTCTCACCATGTAGTATTATGGGTTTAATTTCTGGGACAGGAATTCATGGGGTAGGAGCACAGTGCATTGTCCAACCATCTGCATCCTCACCACATCCCAGTGCTCCTGCAATGTTTGTTGCACTTTTTTGCTTATTTACGATTGTTATTGCTTACTTACGCACCTGTTAGTGCACTTGTTTGTGTGACTGAAGTGCAGCAGAATTAAGCCACTAAACCCTTCCAATTCTTATCCTATTTCTAAGTGGTTCCCTTGAGGGTTTGTGCTAAATGAATCTATATCCACCAAATTTAGCCATGTGAAGGTCAGGCTGTGTAATCCAGCAGCTGTGTAGTCCAGACACCAGAGGTGCCTATTCCTGCCCTACAATGATGAACTCGCAGCACTTAGGTTTCCTCTAGGAAGAACTTGGGCAAATAATACGAAGAAAGATAAATCCACTTGCATGGCTTACATGAGACTGTGCATAACAGCTGGTAGCAAAGCAAGGAGCTGAATCAGACTGCCTTGCAGGTTTGATGTGTACCCCAATCCTCGCTAAGGACTTCAACGATCCACCTCAGTTTTGGGCTAAATCTGTGAAAACAGACAACTCCACAGTAACCCAGCAGGGCCAGGCTCAAAGTATGGTGCCATGCTGTACAAGAAGCATCAGGGTTGCTGATGGCTTGAAGGCACCTGTTCAAAAACCCCTCTCACATCTTCTCTGCAGCAGCTTTTTGCTGGGAATTGGACTGTGACTTAATAAAATAACACCAGGAAAGCCAGTCCGTACAGTCTTCATGTTTCTACTGCTGCAGAGCTGCCAAAATTAGTGTCCGTGTTTATTACCTACCAATTAATTAACAATCACAAATGAAAGCAGATGGGAAACACTTTAATTCCTGGGCCAAACTAACCTGCAGTGGTACTCCTTTGAAATTAGTTATGCTGTGAAATAAAAAGCCTTATTTAAGTTATCTAATATAGGGACTTACATGCTGACAGGGATAACTTAGGGACAAATCCTTTTTTCTATTTTTTTCTAATGTCAAGAGCAGCTGAAGATATTTTTAAGCCCTTTCTCTGCATTCCTGTGTTGTGATGAGGAACACTCATCTTGTAGAGATAGCAAATTATGTTCTCTCTGGAACATTTCACTATTCAAGATTGTAAAGTGACCCTGCAAGTAAAAGGAAGCTAAACCATGATGGAGGAGCTGGAAGGGGAGGCAGGGACAGAGGAGACAGAAGATGGGAATTAAACTGGTTGTGTAAAAACTCTCTTCCCCTTAACATTATAACTGCTTCACTGAAGTTCTAGGTTATGGAAATGTCAAAATTATAATTACTGGGCGTGGCAATAACAAAAGAAACAGCAACGTAGTGATAGGTTAAGAGACAATGGGTTCACACTGAAGTTCAAACCAAAACAGGGGAAATTTAGGTTTAGATATAAGGAAAAAGCTCTTTACTGTGAGGGTGGTGAGGCCCTGGCACAGGTTGCCCAAAGAAATGGTAAATGCCCCATTCCTGGCAGTGTTCAAGGACAGGTTGGACAGAGTCTTCGGCAACATGCTCTACTATGAAGCATCCTTACCCATGGCAGGGGGGTTGGAACTAGATGATCTTAAGGTTCTTTCCTACTCTAACTATTCTATGATTCTAAGGTAGAAGTAGAGGTGACTAGGCAAGGTGATGGCAAGGCATAAGCCATCAACTTACCTAGATGAATGGTCTTAACCCCAGATGAGACGTTGTGTGGCATCAGCAGCAGAAAGTGCTGTGGGCCTGAGAAAGGCTTGGACCTGGAGGAAAAGTGACTATTTCAGAGGCAGTAATGAGGGACTGAGCAAGGCTCAGTCAAAGAGCAATGAGAAAGGGTTGAAGTTCCTGGGCTCCAGGGTAGGGAATATGATTTTTTGGAGCAGGAAGGTAGGTGCATGAGAACAAAGGCTGGAGGGAATAGGCATTCCCACTGGACAGTTACCCAGTGAATTTTGACCATGAACATAATTTGGGGGTACCTGAGTTGAGAATCACTGCAGCTTCCACCCCACCACATCCCCTCTTTTGCTTCTTAAAAGGCCTCATCTCTAACTGCTGGCCAGAGGGCTGTGAGGCAGGGGCTGTTCTGGATCTGTAGCACATGTACGGGGCAATCCTTGAAAATATGTCTGAATTGACAGACAGAAGGAAATGGGGGGAAAGGTCCTACCAACATTTACATGTTTATCTATCAAAAGCCAGCCCTGTTGTCCCTGTTGGCTTTTCTCTTGTGGTCTGAAAATGAAGTTATTACTACTGCTGGTAGGTTGAAAAATGTGTCTTGATTGTCTGTATGATCTTATTGTCTGTATTTAGTATTAACACAGGGAAGTAGATGGCCTCTGGCAGCAGAGAGTGGAGCTTTGTTCTTCTTTTTCCCAGCAACCAACAGAACAGCCGGGAGCACCATGCCTGCATATCATGAGCAATGATCCTTCTCACTCCAGGCTCCTGAAGAGTGTCCACTATGGTAAAAATAAATAAGTTTTGAGAATATAGGAAGATGTAAACACAAGGATCTCACAGTGAAAGAGCTCAAAGGCACACACTGGTTCCTAAGGGACCAGAAACATGATTTGCTTGAGAATGATATTGGGTGGATGTGGTAGGATGGTACCTCTACAGACTGGAAAGTGTTGATACTAATATGAAACAAGAGGAGGAAGTTGGATAATAAGAGTAATAGCAGTGATACTATGCAGCTGTATGACAATAACTGGACACAAGTATATCATGACTTTAAAGAAATCTTCGTTCATATGCATTTAGTAAGTCCAAGTGCTTTGAGAGAACTACCTTTTTTGTGCTATTGAATGCTAATCAGTAGCTGAATGAGCTACATGAACTCTGTGTTTCATCCAAAGGCCAGGGCAGATGCACGCTTGGTTTACAGTTAATAATGTGTTATTGAAATATTTTGAATTATTCCATATATAATTAAAATACATTTTCCTTATCAAACCACATTTCATCACTGACATGGTATCTCCAAACTGTATGAAGTAGAGGACAGGTTAGCATGAGACAAAATTCTTCTTTTTTAATCAAAAATACAAGATGAGTTGAATAAAGTTTTGGTAGGTGTAAGTGCTATAAAATATGCTGCCACCTACTTTGAAAATCTCCTGTGTCCATTATAGATTGACTCCAATGGGTAGATCCCAGGTGCCTAAATGTGACAAGCAGATAGGTAGGAGCATTTTCCCTTAAATGCTTACAAATCTGTGAAAGGAACAGATCAGAAGGTGGACTGATCTTATGGCCCCAACCCTGAAATTGGATTGTTCCAAGAGGTAAATGCATAGGATCCACTCCCTAGATTGAGTTAACAGTAGAGACTGGAGGTAGTTGCTATTGGCTTGCTTTCAGTGTCATGGGGGCTTTTGGCTTGGGTTTTGACTAATAGTTGATTTTACATAATGGTCTGTGCTCAGCACACCACAGGTGTGTATGTGACTTGGACATGTCACACTGTGGGACATCAGCAGTGTGGAACATCTGAAATGAGGTGAGGCATCCCTCTTTGTGGCTGGCTTTCATGATTCTTTCTTTGAAGTAGTTCTTCTCACTATGATACATGCATTTTTAAACTGATCTATAATATTTGTTGCCCAGGAAAGCTGTGGCTGCCCCATCCCTGTCCAAGGCTAGGTTGGACAGGGCTTGGAGCAACCTGCTCTAGTGGAAAGTGTCCCTGCCCATGGCAGGGGGGTACAACCTGGATGAGCTTTAAGGTCCCTTCCAACCCAAACCATTACATGATTCTATGATTTTATGAATATTCCCCAGAATTACTTTTAGAAGCAAAAAGACCCATTCATTTCAACGACTGTTGCAGCAGTCTCTGTATTAAGCTCCTGCAGACCACAGCCCCATAAAAGCCAGTCCAAAGCTGTCCACAGGTTAATATTTAGCACCTCTTTCACAGCACCTTTACAGTGCATGAAAGTAAAACTTGGATGACGAGGAGGAAAGACTGGCAGTGACCAACTGTCCCAATGAGTCTGGAAATATCCAAATAAAATCATGGAGTTATTACATGGTTTCCAAGTTCTTGGGAATCTTCCATTTTATGTAGTTTTTCAAAGATGCTTTTAGCTATGACTGATTTTTTTTTTTTTAATTATTATTTCCAACTGCATTATGAAGAAGTGAGAGTGAAGCCTAAGATGCGAGAGAGTTTTTAACTCAACTACATTTTATAAAACCTCCCTGAGACGCTGGTAGATGGATGATACTCCCTAAGCGCATTCGCACACATGCTTCCTTTCCAGGTGCATAAATTGAGGCTTGAAGAAAAGGTCATATTTTTCCAACTTAGGTACGTCAACTGAGAAATCCCAGTCCAAAGCAGATTGATTTTCAGAAATGCCCAGTCTGGACAGATGGGCAACAAACCAGATTACTCACAGGGTACTCTTGTTTGAGAGCTTATCTTTAAAATGTTGGTCTATAAATGGCTCTCTGCAAGGTCACACAATAATTCACTAAACTTCCAAGTTTCTGGGTGTCCGCAAGCATGATCATACCACTATACCTTACCCCCCAAATATGGTTATTTTGAGAGTTATTTCAGTGATTCTTTTATTTCAGACCAAAACAGAGAACTCCAGGCTTGAATAATGAGCAGATGCCTTCACCATAACTTAATTCAGCACTCAAAAGCATTTCCATTTGCTTGAGCTATTTGTTCCTGTCATGACAGCCTGGGACTTTGAGCATAAATGCCTGCTTAGAACAGACTGGGTTGACCTAGGGAATCTGACCTCAGATGTACCAAAAGCTGCTCATAATATTGTTTAAGAAAAGCAACATAGGGATCTTTAACCCATGAGTCTTACAGCCACTGATTTCAGAAGGAAAAATATTTCCCTCAGTCTTTAAAATCACTGTTTAAAAAGAGCAGGTATCTTTAGTAGTTGTCTTAGATTCTGAAACAGCAACTAAACTACCATGAAATTGCTTTTTTAGGAGAGAGTTGATTCCTCACATATCTACTCTAGTCCCTCTCCTTAATTCACCAAGTACCATTACAGGGGGAGGGCAAATATCGCCGCAATATTGCAACATGGCTTGCTACCGCCTTTGTAAAATGGGTGAAAACTTCCTCAGCCAGAAGAAGGGACTTCTCTTTTCGAAGGACAGCCTTGCTTTTGTAAATCTGTCCTGGATTGCTGGGCCTTGAGTGGACAAATTTCATATTTATCCTCATATTTCATCTTTGAAGGTGCAGTGCTGACCTGCCTCCCAACTGGCTCATCTCACTGTTTCTTTAACTCTCAGTTTCTCTTTCACTCCAATAGGAGTCTTAGGTGCACAGATGAAAGGCTTTAGTCGATTAAACAAGTACAGAAAAAACATATGGAGAGTACATGCATAGTGTGCATATCTGTGAGTCTACATACATATGTATATGCACTTATATACAAAGAGGTACAGGGTGAGAAGAAACAGTAAAACACCCAGATAAATGTTTGGAAAAGGTTCCCTTCATGAAATTGAGCTTTCTGCAGCAGCACAATGTATATATCCTTTATTCCTGCATTGTTTCTGTGCCGTGGTCAAAGAGTATTAGAGGATACATTCCTGTTCTAAATTACATCTGGGTAAATCTAGAGGAATTCCCCTGAGCCACTTTTACCTCTAAGATTTTGCCTACATGGGGACACTCAGGAAAATAACCCAAATTAGCTGAAGGTGAGAATTTAAAAGTGGATTAATTAAACTGCGTGAAACCCCTGTGAAGGTTGTTCTTATTCAGAATTCAGGTGGTCTTCATTCAATTTAATTTCATTCACTTTGGAAATTAATTCAGATTAATTGTCCTAATGGTTTTTATGTACCTATTCTAGACTAACACTGGGGTAATAAAATGAATTGTAACCCACTGGCTTCAAGATGATTTTTAGATTTACACCAGGAGGCTCTGGAGAGAGATTGTCCCCTGTGTGTCCAGAAGCCAATGCTTTGCTAGTCAAGACAAAGGCGTGGGGGACGTTTCTGGACATAGGTGACCAAAATTCTTCTAGCTTTTTCAGCCAATTTGTTTAAGGATCTGGTAATAAAAAGGAGGTAACAATGGCAACACAGCAACAGGTTAAGTAGCACTGGTTTTGAGCCCTGAATAGGGAGCCCACAGGCTGCCTTCCCCCAGGGTTTGATCCTGCATTTAAGGTATTCTTTTGGTTTTGGGGGGAGAAAGATAAAAAAATCCTTTGACATCAAGAGGAACAATATCCAAATCTCCTAATTCCCAACAATCCAATTTTGCAAGCCTGGAGCCAAATGAAAATCAAGACTACAGCAGAGAGGGCCTGCTATGTGAAAGAAAGAACTGCTTGAAAGAGATAACTGCTCAAAATCTGCTCCCCAGAGGAGACTCTTATTAAAGGTTTCTTCTTGAGATGCCTGCCTAAAGGCTCCTTCAGAAGGGATTTAGTAGTTTATAACTCAGTTTTGGAGTTTGAAGCCCCTTTTTTACTGCTGGGAGGTCCTGCCCCTGCTTCCTTCCACTGAGCTGAGGTTCAGGGACAGCAAAGGCACTGGGGTTCCCCTGGTAGCTCTGCCATATTGTGGGCAATGCCAGGAGCCCAGCCAAACGAGGGGATGGCAAAACGAAAAATCAAGGCTTTTGAATCTCCCTGGGATCAAAAAAATCCTACCCAAACTTGTTTGTGAAAGGCTTTTGGCAGGTTTATGTGTCTTTCTCTGAAGCACCTGGCACTAGTTGAAGATCAGACTGAACTGGCTCCTGCATGCTAATCCTTTTGATTATTGAGGTTTCAAATGTCGAATATAGCTAAAAATAAAAATAAATATATAAATAAAGGAAACTTTCAGTCTTCATAGAGAAACAAATGCAACCTCCCGCATGTTTGAGCTGTGATAAAAAGGTAACTATACTCATTGTCCAAATAATAAAGGAACAATGCAAGTGAGGTGGGATTTGGGAAGGGCTGAGGGGTGTCCGGCCTGGATCCTCCCAAAGCTGTCCCTCAGGCGTTGCAATTTGAAGGAAAAAGCATGTTTTAATCCCTAATGGGAATGTCCCTACGAAGGGAAACCTTAAATGCCCGCTCCGGCTCTGTGCCTCCGGGGCTCGGAGACAGGTCACCCGGGACAGTGCGGCCGCCGGTGCTGCGGAGCTGAGCGGCAAAGCGAAGGGAAATTGAGATCTCCCCAACCCGTTTTAACGGGGTGAGCAGCAGAGCAGCTGCCACATCGCAGAGCAAAGGCGCGGGGAGATGCTCACTGTGCCGCGGAGCAGGGCTTCACACGGAAAACTTTGGCACGGATGGGCTTTGTGGGGGATACCTCCTCCAATACACACACCCCGGTCCCCAGGAACACCTACAGCTCCGCGGGGTGGAGGGACAGGATCCGGCCCTGCAGACCCCTGGTTTCACTCGCCAATCCAAATTTGCTGCTCGGGCAATTTGACCTGTTTCTTGGCCCAGATACGTTTCAAACGTTTTCTCCGTTAATTTATTTATTATTTTATTTTTAAAGACGGGGCGCAGGGGCTCCGTGGTCCCTATAGCATCACGTCTAAATTTGTCCAGCTTGTCCCTAAGGAAGAAGCTCCGGGGGTGGGGGTCCCAGGCACCCCAGGACTCTTCTCCTCAGCACCCTTGGGTCCCTTTCCCCTACGAGGGGGTCCCACAGAGGCTGGACAACAACTGGCCCCTATTTGGGGGTGCTGGTGCCCCTTTTGCAAGGAGGACGCCCAAAATTCTCCAGTCCTCCCCAATGCCTTGGGGTACGCGCACAGCGAAACTGCAGAGACTGCGGTGCTCCTCTCCTTACAGCCAGCTAAAGGCTGTTCTCTTAATGAATTACTAATGAGTTAAAATTGGACAGCCGGCTTAATTAAAGCGTAGAGGCAATGTGTTTACCACATTGTAATTGAACTCATTAGGGCTCCGGCTTTGTGTTTTTAAGCAGCAGCCTTGCTCCACACGTCGACTGATCTGCGGGAAGCGCTTTGCAGGGGACGGGGTATCTGCAGGAGTAGTGGAAGAGGGGGCTTTGAGGGGAGGTGGCTGTGTCCCCCCATCCTCTTCTCTTGTGCTGGGGGGTGACCCCTCCTGCTGTCCCATAAATCGTTCGCACGTTGGGGGTGCCCGCCTGGATACCTTTTCGGAGTGGGAAAAGCAAAGGAAAAATTTGGGGGTAGGGGGAATTTCGGGGGTGGGAATGCTGATCCGCCCCTGCAACAGGGTTCCTCTCTCTCCACTCCGGGCGGGAAGGTGGGTAGCTGTGTACTCCCCCCTCCGCAGTCGTCGGTGCGGATCTGTCCCCGGGTAGCGGCGCGGCGGGGGCTGTCGCGGGTACCCCCCACCATCACCATCACCACCTCCCGCCTCCCCAGGGAGGGGAGGCGGCCGGGGAAGGGGGCGGCTTCCCCGCACAGCTTGCAGGGCGCTGCCTGGCTGCTAGAAGGCGTCCGAGTCCCGACCCACCCGCGGCACAGCCGCCGCGATACAGGCGGGAGCCAAACTTCCGCGCAGCGGAGCGATTGCGGACAACGGCCCGGAGACAGCAACTCTCATCCTGCCCCGCGGCCCGGGGAGAGCCCATGGAGCTAGGGTGCTCAGGTAAGGTATGCGGCTTCGAGGGAGAACCCCCTGATTTGGCTTTGGCTGTATTCCTCCCCTCGCGGGGTGAATAGCGGTGCGGCTTGCTGTCGCTTTAGGTCTTCGGGTCGTGCTGTCCCTCGGGGTGCGGGGAAAGGTGGCTGCCCAGCAGCGGGGTGGCTCCTGCCGAGGGGAGCGGTGCTCCCCGCAAGTTTGGACTGCAGCGGAGGCAAGGGGCAATGTTTTGGAGAAGAGAGCCTCCTCGTTTCGGTTTCCCTTGTTTATATGTGCATATATATATAAATATATATATATTCTGCTTAATTTTTTTGCTTCGAAATTATGAACTTTGGGTAGGGTTTGGAGCTCGGGGGGGAGGAGCTGGGCTGGCGAGTTCCCAGGGCCGGAGCAGAGACCTCCCAGCCACCCGGGGGCACAGGAGGGGGTGCGCGGAGCTCTCCGCTCAGCACCGCGCCCGCGTCGCGCTCCGCGTCCTGCCGCCAACCGGGGAATGGAGGAGGCCGAAGAGGGGAAACAACCTGGGAAAAAGCAGTGGGGAAGCCCGGCCTTTCCCACCCGGTGCGACCCTCTTCGGGGTGATTTGGGAGGAGAGGTGGGATAAGAGGCGCATACCGGTCTGAAGGGAGGTGCCTTCACTTTGACAGTGACTCCGACGTTTAAAAGGTGGTGAAACGACAGATTTATTGCGTTTTTTTAAATTACTATTTCTTCTCGGCTGCACCCCTAGGGCTTTGGGGGTCCGAGAGCTGGAGCCGAAGAGGGTAGCCCTCGGGAAAGCCTTTTCCGTCCTCACTCCGAGCCTTTCCTCGACGGGTCCCCTGCTTGTTGCACGGCTCCTGCTCATCGGCTGCCCCGAAGCAGGAGCCCGCAGCAGTCCACCAAACCCTTAGGAAACGCCTAGATAAAAGCGTAGAGAAGCATATCCATAGTAGAATACTCTCCCCGGAAAGCCACTTTTTTAAACATAATCCTGAAATTACGGTGAAGGGAGGAGGGGGGTGAGAGGGATGTGATGGTGGAGGAGGAAAGAAGTTGCGTTTGGGTGTAGGGAGGGAGAAGATGACAAGGCAGACCCCAGAAGCGGGTAATGTGAACAATCAAAGAGTGCAGAAGCGTAAAAGCCAAACAATCCCAATCCCCATAGGTTGTTTATTCCTCGTAAAATACAACTCTACATAGCAGGAAGTTACTGCAAACATTTATCAATAATGAATGAATCTCCTGTAATAAAATACTCGCATAATTAGCTACAGTCAAGTACGTGCATTACGCCAAGGCTTTTGCAACTCTTTGTTGGAAATCCGACTTAGATAAATCTTCTCAAACAGCCTTTTAAGAATAAAACATATATAAAAATAAAAAAGGAGCAAACCACCACCCACCATTTTTCCTTTTATGCCTATTAAAAAAAACAAACAACCCCAAACAAAAAAAAACCCACCAAACTATAACTACTCCTAAAATATAACAGAAAATTATTTGGTGGATTCAGAAGAGTCATTAACACTCAGCTTTAAGTGAATGTTAACAGTAAATAAAGAAATCTCTTGATTGTAATAGTTGCAACAAAGCAATAATAAACCAGTAGGTGGTCATCAGTAATGATAAATGTATCGTTATTACTGCGTGTTGGGGAACAGGGTTTGGAAAGTACTTCAGACTTTTTAGTGGCAAGCTTGGTGGCAATTCGTTTCTTAGCCTGGGAAAAAGGAGGGGAGGTGGGGGAAAGCCATATAATTTTATACACAATTTAGGTGAAAATAAATTTAAATCTGTATATTACATTTTTAATTTCAAGATAGTAATTAAAGCTGGTTCATTATACCTCCTCTGAAAGTCTCAGCGCTCATCTTAATTGCTTGTTTGTACAATCTGCTTTCTAAGACACCCAAGGTTACTGAGTTCTGAAAGAGGGGAAACGGAATTATTTACTGACGTGGTGACTCTTCGCCCGATGGCGTCACGCTTGTCTCAGAAGTTTGGGCTCGATGGTCCTCATCACAGCACGGCCAGGCCCTCGTTTCGTCCCCTGGGGAAGTCTGTTGCTCGTTTAAATACTTCGGAGCAGACACGTTTCTGATGAGGATGTTCAGGGTGCTTTAATTTATGCGTTTGAAAGGAAAAATCGATAGCAGAGGTGTTTTTCGTTTGGGTTTTTTTTTTTTTTCTGTTCCACCAACCCACTTAAACTAAGATATCTCCATTTAAACTTGAGGCTCTTCTACTCGTTCCCACCCAATCCCCTGGCAGGACAAACATAAACACCCTCCCGTTTTTAAGCATTCAGAGGCGAGTTACGGAGCACCCACCTCCTCCCGGATGCCAGTCCCTTCCCGTACGATGAAATAAAATCACAAATGGCCTTTATTTTTAATGGTTTTGGTTCTGTTTCTGTTCGGGAGGGTGATGTCTGGAGGACACCATACCCTGCGGCAGGGGTAACCGCATCTCCTGTGTAAGGTCTGCACGTACCTTCGGCGAGGACCACCTCGGGTTTGGTTGTCTCGGAACATATTAAATGGAGAAGTTCAGAGAGCTCCCTCAGACAAAAGATGCTGATTCCTTCCCTTCAAGCCGCCGTGCTGGTTTTCCCGGAGGGATATCAAACTACCCAGAAATGCGCCATCCCTAAACTCTCCGGTGCCTTTCGAGAGCCAGGAGAAGATCACATTGAGTCTTTCCCTCTCCCGTTATTATGATTACAGATGCATTTTTGAGGCTTCCTCTTGCCACTGGAAAAAAAAAAAAAAAAAGAAAACACAAAAAAAAAACCCCAAAAAAACCCACAACCCTCCTCGAGAGATGTCTGCCCTTTTGTTGTGTCTAGCTGGGTTATTCAGGAGCAGAGACAAAAGCCCGAAGTGATGTGATCTAAATGAGCTCCCGGGTTTTCCAGATGGGACCACCTCTATTCCAAATGCCCTGTCTTCTTTCTGCTTAATATAACAAAACGGGATTAATATAGGTATATATATACAAGAGTTTCTCTCTGGACCAAGCAGCGCAAGCGAAATCTACCCACAAGTATTTTTAAAACCCCCTTCACTGCCTAAAATTTGTTCAGTGAAGCGGTTTTATAACATACAACGGTACCTTGTGTGTATGGTACTTAACACTGCTGCGAGTTTCAATGGGATGTGGAGAGGCGGGAGGAGGACATGTGTACGCGTTAGGGGTGGTTTTCTTTGTGGTTTTCTAAATGCACGAAGGTTATCTCCCACCTTGTGGCCTCTCTGCCTCAATATTTAAGTGCTATGGAAGTAAATAAAGGCCGTGAGGGCTGTTTGGGGTGCTTCAAACTTGGCTGCTTTCCTCAGCTGCTCATTTTCACACGAAGCAACTCGCAGCTACTGCTGTCGCCTCCCGCTCAGCCCTGCAAGGCAGAATCGCGATAGGGAAGGAAGAGGGGGAAAGGAGCCAGGACTATGCGGTTTATCACTTCCAGGCTTCTGGGAGAAGTTTGTCCACCTTCCCCTCTGCTCTCTGAGATGACTCCAACCCAGGTGTTGTAAACGGCAACAGCAAATAACGAAATGAACGGGAGTAATTGGAAGCGGCAGAAGGACAGGAACCCAGGTCTGCTCCTACTGGGAGGCATGAACGCAGACACCCCACCTCAACTCGGGATTCCCTCTCGTTCCTTGCCGGGGCCCAGGATGGGCTCCAGTTGACACGCGGAGACCACGATGGGGTCGGCCGCGGCCGGAGCAGCCCGACGGGCCTTGCCCGCCTGGGGGTCACCTGCGGGAGCTGCCCGGCCCCTGGGTGAACCGGCTTTCCTTGGCAGCTCATCCCACATGCCCGTACTGGGGTCATGCTACCTACCCCACAAGGGTCTTCCTACCTGCCCCACAAGGGTCTTGCTACCCTGTCCTACGAGGTTTCCCAACAGGCTTAAGTAGGGAAAAAAGTAGAGAACGGTGCGCTCTTGCCCCGCTTCTCTAAGGTGCTGGTGCGGGTCAGTCTCTGTTCCCACTTTGGAGAGATTCACAGAGCCAAGGCCCCTCGGTGCGGTTGCGGGCACCCTCTCCCCTCCATTAGAATGTATAGGGCCAGTCCCCACGGGTTTCAGCTTTCCCTATGCGTGAAATTGAGGAAGATCCTCAAGTTTCCCAACGGAATTCAAGGGGGTCAATAGCACCGAGCAGGTGAACAAATATTTTTATTTTGCTTTTCGTTTACTCATCACGAAATAAACCGCCGGCGTCAGCTAAAGACTCCCTCGTACCAATAGCGCGTTTTCAGCCGCTCCCAGGCTGCAAGAACGGAGCTCGGAGGGTCGCTTCGTCGAAAGCGCTTTACAAAACCCGCTTATCTCTTTCGCCTCTCATCCTTTTCGCCTCCTGCATCCGCTTTTCCTTCTCTTCCAACACTGGGCTTAGAGCTTAAGGCGAGATTGTCCACCCCTGGTTCTCCCGGGAACCGCCGGGGAGAAAGCCACCGGGTGACTGAGAGATGGGGAGCGGCAGCTGCTGGGATGCAGGGACGGAGAGCCCACAAGAAGGGGGGCTTGTCCCCAGCATCCACCCCTAGTACCCCGTCCCCCGTTCCTCCTGGTGCCGACCGGGAAGCGAAGACAGGAGGGGAGATTTTCTCTGTGGTGTGGTAATAGATCATACAATGTGTGACACGGGTTTAACCAATAAAACAATTTGAATCAATTAGCCGGCGGAGGAGAGTTTTGAAGTGTAAAATTCATGTCAGTCTGGCTAGGAAGCATTGATTAAAATGTCACCAACGCGAGGCTTATAGCTCTTGCTCACACGAAAGCAGCAGGCTCCGTGCAGGAGACGAGAGAAGTAGAAGGGAGGGGGAAAGGGGAAGTCCCCGTGTGACAGTGGCGGCACGGGGGTGAGCAGGGTTTAATCAGAAGTGACAGAAGTAATAAGGAGAGGTGTGATTTATTTTATTATTTTTTTCTTTATTATTTCAAAGTTAGCAGCAACCCGAGCGAACCGGGGAGCTCCGTTTCGCTACTAGGGGTGAAAGTGGAAAGAGTCGGTGAGCTTTAGCGTTGATGCGCTGGGAAAGGTCGGTGTGGAGATTTTTGCCTGGATCTGTGATGCCCGGGAAGAAAAAACAAGGGGAGAGGTGCGAAAAACGGAAGGAAGAAAACACAAAAAAACCCTCAAACACCAGTTTTTGAAGCCAAGTGTGCAGGAAGGTTTGGTATTGGGCGTAAAAAGAAGGATGGAGTCATCTAAAAAACGACAAAAATCAGAGGGGTATCAGGAAACACTGGCGCTCCAGATGTTCTCCCTTTTTAGCTAGAACCGAGGTTTTCGTCCTCTTGGTCCCGTTTTTCAGCCCGTTCCGCAGTTTTCCTCATTGGAAAGGCGCGGAGTTACGCGGGTTTGGCCTCCCCGCTTCTTGCTGCCGGCCCCGTCCTCACCTCGAGCTGCGCGGAGCGGAGCACCACGAGGTTAACAGTGCTTTTGGGGGGTAGATGGCGGAAAAATCTACTTTTTTCCCTTCATTCCTTCCGGAAAAGGCAGGCAGACATGGCTTCCCTGCTACGGACTGTTTGATATGGGGTTTTTCCGCCCTTAAAACGGGGCATAAAGCAACTAGGGGAAAACTGTATCTCCGCCGTGTTGCTCTTCGTGGGAGTAAGAACCTGGGACCGGGTCCTTCTGCAAGTGGGACTGGAGAATCAGTCGGTATATTTGGGAAGGGAAATGCGGTTCGCAGCAGTTGTTTGTGCCCGCACGGACACGGCTGTGGCATGAAACCAACTTTTTTTTTTTTCCCCTTTCTCCCTCCTCCCCTTTCCCTTCGCCCATAATTTCGGATACACCCTTTAAAAATTATCGTTTACGAAAAGATGCTAAAAGGCGTTCAGGTCTAGTATATGAAGTTACTTGGAAGCGACTGGGTTCAGACCTGGGGAGTAGGGTGAAGGAGGAGGAAGGGGAAAACGGGAAAACAAGGGGGAAAGGGGAAAGAGGGAAAAAAAAGAAGGAAAGAGGGAAAAGAGGAGAAGAGAAAAAGGGTAAAAAGGGGAAAGAGGAAAAGGGAAAAAGGGAAAAGAGGAGAAGAGAAAAAGGAAGAAAAGGGGAAAGAACAAAAGGGGAAAGGGGGAAAAGATGGAAAATTAAGTAAAAAAAGAAGAAAAGGAAGGGAAGAGGAAAATAAAGAAAACCCCAGAGTGCATCCCACTTTCAACCGTTCCGCCCCCTCGCCAGGGACCAGGGCAGGGCAGGAGCGGTGCAGCGCTCAGGGGGCCCGTCCCCGACGGGACGTCCGCATCCCTCTCGTTGCGGGGAGGATGGGAAAGTGGGGTTTTGGGAGCCCCTCCCCGCCAACCCCTCTTTCCTCGCCCTCCCGTATGGGGGGAGAGCACGGTGGGGCCCGGCCACCCCGTTCCCGCCCCGCTGACGTCACCGTGCCCACGGGGGGGCGCGCCCAGCGAGGCGCGGAGGTTCCGCACCCGCAGCCACTGCCGTATGCGTTGCACCGAGGGCCGGGCTGCGGCTGTCGCGCTGCTCCACGGCGGCGGGCGCGGGGATGCACCTCCCTCCCTGCTGCCGGCACGGCTGGAGGAGCGTCAGGCGGCGGCACGGATAGAGCGCGGCAGCGGAGGTAACGGGCGCCGGGCGGGGAGGATGCGTTGAGAGCCGCGGAGAGCAGAGAAACTTTTCTTCATTCCTCTTCTGCGCTTTGCCCACGGTGCCCGAGGAAGAGCCGCGGCTCGGGCAGCGACGGGTTTCCAGGACGGGGAGGCTAACCCACGGCTCGGGGGCGTGTTTCGGGATGAACCGTGGGTTGGGGCATCTTCCTAACCGGAGGGGGCGGTCCGCTCATTTACCGTCATCTCTGCACCCGCGGTGGGATGCGTACGTCGGAGAACCGCTACGGCCGGGCAGGGAGGTACGCGGGGACCGCGGTCGCTCCGGTGGCGCTTCCCCACGCAGGGAGACTCGTGGGGCGGGGGTGAGTAGTGCTTGCGGCGGGGACCCCCATCCCTGGAGGGTCCCCCCAGTCCCCGGTCCCGTCTGACGGCGCTGTGCCTCTCTCCTCCCTCTCCATCTGCAGCTGGCGCAGAACAGCCCCCTAGGCGCTGAGACGATGGCGAGCAGCCCGCTGCCCGGCCCCACCGACATCTTGCTGCCGTCGCCGTCCAGCGCGTACCCACCGGAGCCCATGAACCAGTCGAGAGCCGGCCACGCCACTATGAAGCCCAACCAGGTGGGGCAGGTGATCCTCTACGGCATCCCCATCGTCTCCCTGGTCATCGACGGGCAAGAGCGGTTGTGCCTGGCACAGATCTCCAACACCCTCCTCAAAAACTTTAGCTACAACGAAATCCACAATCGTCGGGTGGCCCTGGGCATCACCTGCGTGCAATGCACGCCGGTGCAGCTGGAGATCCTTCGCCGGGCCGGGGCCATGCCCATCTCCTCCCGCCGCTGCGGCATGATCACCAAGAGGGAAGCAGAGAGGCTCTGCAAGTCGTTCCTGGGGGAGAACCGGCCCCCAAAATTGCCGGATAACTTCGCCTTCGACGTGTCACACGAGTGCGCCTGGGGCTGCCGCGGTAGCTTCATCCCGGCCCGCTACAACAGCTCCCGGGCCAAGTGCATCAAGTGCAGCTACTGCAGCATGTACTTCTCCCCCAACAAGTTCATCTTTCACTCCCACCGCACGCCGGACGCCAAGTACACCCAGCCCGACGCCGCCAACTTCAACTCCTGGCGCCGTCACCTGAAGCTCACCGACAAAAGCCCCCAGGACGAGCTGGTCTTCGCCTGGGAGGATGTCAAGGCCATGTTCAACGGCGGCAGCCGCAAGCGGGCCCTGCCGCCCGCACCGCCGGCCCCCGCCGCCGCTGCACCCGCCGCCTGCCACCCACTGGGCTCAGTGAAGGCGGCGGCCGCCGTGGTGGGCGGCGGGTTGCTGAGCCCGCACCTCCTGGCCGCCCCGCCGGAGCTGCACCAGAAGCGTCCGCGCTTCGACGAAGATGAGGAGCTCCAAGAAGCCGTGGCGGCGGCGGCGCACGGTGGGAAGAGCCCACGGAGCTACCCGGTTATCCCGGTGCCTAGCAAGGGCTCCTTCGGCGGCGTGCTCCAGAAGTTCCCGGGCTGCGGGGGGCTCTTCCCGCACCCCTACGGCTTCCCCGCCGCCGCCTTCGGCCTCTGCCATAAGAAGGAAGAAGGCGGCGGCAGTGGGGCCGATGCCCTTGGCGGGGCGGCAGCGCACAAAGCCGGTGGGGCGGCTGCGGGCGGCGGCCTCTCGGGGCTCTTTTGGCCGGGTAGAAAGGACGCCGCCTTCTACCCGCCCTTCTGCATGTTCTGGCCGCCCCGCACACCGGGCGGGCTGCCGGTGCCCACGTACCTGCAACCGCCGCCGCAGCCCCCCGGTGCCCTGGGCTGCTCCCTGGGAGACGGCGCCGGCCTGCTGCGACAGGCCTTCCTGGACCTGTCGGAGCCCGGCGGAGAGGCGGCGGGCGCGGGGCTGGGCACCGGGGCCCCGGGGATGGGCACCCCGCCAGCCTCCGCCCCCCCTCCCGCCGCTGCCGCCGCCGCCAGGGACCCGCTGTTCGAGTCGCCCCCTGGCGGCGGCGCGGAGCCCGCCTCCCCGTCCGCCTCCGAGGGGACCGGCGGCGGGCGGGTCCCCGCGCACCATCCGCACCTGCTGGAAGCGGCGGGCGGGCGCAAGGGGGGCGGTGGGTACCACCACTCCAGCGCCTTCCGGCCCGTGGGCGGTAAGGAAGACTCGGAGAGCTTGGCCAAGCTGCACGGCGGCGGCCCGGCCCGTTCCGCCTCGCCGCCGCTACAGCTGCTGCTGCCGCCGCCGCCGCCGCCGCCGCCCGAGGAGGCGGGATGTGATCGCCACCCGCTACCCCCGCCGCCGCACACCCCGCACCGCCTCCTGTCGCCCGGCGGCACCAGCTGTAGCTTCGCCAGCGAAGACAGCAGCGAGGAGGAGGAGGATGAGGAGGAGGAAGATGAGCCCGAGGTGGACGTCGAGGGGCACAAGCCC